>NW_020664561.1:34998065-35073484 GCF_002925995.2 Terrapene triunguis | reverse complement strand
GTCTGCAATTTAGCAGTGGATGAAAAGATCCCTGTATGTAGGGGTCAGATTAGCTCCCAGTGAAGTTTTTGGGAGTTTTACCCTTGACTTCAAAGTGAGCAGGAGCAAATTGTAAAAGCCCAGTAGTCCTGCAAGGTGCAGAATACTCCCAATACTCAGCACCATGCAGGCTCAAGCCCTATGGCCCAACCTTACAATGAGTCTCTGGACAGGTACAGTGGTCAACCTGCTATAAGCATTCTGCAGTCTTTGTAGATGAAAGGTGCTATAAAACTGTACAATAATATTTTTGTAAAATTCCACCAAAGTCGAACAAATCTTCAGTATTGTTAAATGTAAACGTTATAAACACAACAGGCCTGCTCCGTTACCACTCAGTATAAAAATCCAGAATAACCTTATTGACTTCAGTGGAAGTACTCCAGATTTAAACCCAGAATTTGGCCCAATTGAACTATATATGATCTAAAGTAGAAGAGGATTCTTCTTTTGTTGTCTGCAGCTGGTACTTGGGAAGGAAACCTGCCCCTATAAGACAAACCTCTAACAAAAATATATTTTAAATAACCAGCTAAATGAATAAACATAAAAGACAAATGTAAAAGAAAGTGTCAGCATATCAGGAAACAGAAATGATAAATCAGTTGTTATAAAAACAGAATTCCTGATTATCACAATCAACACTAATCTGTTTTTCTCATGTGTGGAATAATAAATCCTCCCCTTTATGTGTACACTAGGGAGGGATATAACCCTTTCTGTTACCTGGAATTTGCTGCAGCAAGCTGATATTTATCACTGTCTGTTTGTCTCCAATAATGTTTAACAAAAGACTTGGAATGATTCCAATGGGCTGCAGCTAGAATGGAGGAAACACAGTTAATGTTGTTAGATGGCTAAACACCTCTTACTGATGCACCAGATCTGGTTACATCAGTACTTGCTTGTTTCCTGGTGGCCTATAGCCATGATTTAATCACATTATCCTTTCAGGCCTATGATGGCCAGCAGAAGAGAGCTTAGTTGCTCATTTACGGTCTGAAGAACAGCAAACTAGGAACGACACTTTACAGATTGAACCAGACCCGGTACAGCCACTTGAAACATAAATTACAAATACTTTTGCTGAATCTAGATCACACATTGCTATAACTAGGTAACAATCTATCATCCCTTATCCTCAAGGCTTTGTTTCCCAGCATTTGAGATCAGAAGACTCCGGAATCATCAGTCTATAAGCAATTCTAATGTGGGCAGTTTGACTGTTGCTTTTACATTTTAGAATCAGGCTTCTTTTTCTTGGCTTTTCTTTCTTTCTCTGGGTAACCATAATTGAAGGAAACCTTGAGCTATAAATTGTAGTTTTGCTATCACCAATGGAATTTTAATTGTGTATGTTTAGTAGGAATTTCCTTCTCTGACCTGTGTATTGTGTTAAAATGGAATTGAATTAATTTGCATAATCTCCCCACATTCCAAAACATTGGGCATGGACTGTTTCTAATCTAGAAGAACAGTTTAAAACATTTTTATATTCTCTAATATTTTTGTTTTGATTACTTTTACAAGTTTGAGTTATATTCTTCTATATGCACACATACAAAGTACGTGCAGAAGTAGCACTTATCAGGGGAAATGTTAACTAATTTTGAAGTGCAATAATAAAATGATTTTTTCTTTTGTCCCAATATAAAAATAGAACATTTCGCCTGGCCAAGACAAGGGACCAAATTCACCGCTGGCTCAAGTGGATGCAATTCCATAGACTTCAATGGAGTTGCATCTATTTGCACGGGCAGTGAATTTTGTCCCATAGGTCCTTTTAATCCTTTGCCTTTCTGGTAGGAACCTCTCTTTCTCAGAAGAGCTATCCTTTGATATTTTTTTAAATAAAGTTTCCATGCTTTGAATTCTACACATACCATGCTAAATTCTGGGGTTGCATAGGGTTGTAAATCAATGCAGAATATAGCCCACCTGTCTACTCTAGAGGGAAATATTCAATAATGAAAAAGTAATATTCTTTTAATGCATTCAAAATTTACAAAAATTGCATTTATTATTAAAATCTCATTACACCTCAGAGCCAGCTTTGTGATTTCATTAACTGACTAATGTCAGCTAGAAATCAAGATTTTCTTTTTCCTTTGAGTAGTCTTTAATTATTTCACTAAAGTCTAAATTGTCTATTATATAATTGTCAGCAGATAACAGAGCAGTGTCTCCATAGGCCTTCCTGAGATTGATAGCAATGATCTGGCTGAGGATTTGGTTTTGTGAAATCCATTCTCCTCTCAGTATGATATGTTTCAGTACCCACTGTGAAGTACCAAGCCTCACAGAAATAGTTCAGAATATTGCAGTTGATATTAATTTTTCAGGTCTAAAAAAACATTCTATCATGTAATAAGTACTGGAGATAAGAAAAAAACAGCTTTTTCTACCAAACTGTTTCTGATGATTTCCACAAAGTCTATGCCTCCTCTTCTTTGAGAGAGATAGAAGGCAGGGAGGGGATGCAGTCTGTGGTGATTACTGCTGTCCCAGCAGCCGTGGCTTCAGAGCAGATATGCATGAAAAAATCCTTTGGCTAGGCAGGGGAACATGCTGTGGAGGACAACCATAATCTGGCTTTGTATTCTCCCTGCTGAAGCTGCAGAGCCCCAACCTGTGAAGGGGGAGCAGCAGGACCTCTGCCATCTCTAGATGCAGGAAGTAGAGCACTGCTCTTTTCCTTCTACCTGCCAGAGGGCTTTTCAACCTGGGGTTGCTACCTTCCTCAGCACATAATGGAAAGTAGTGTAAGAAAAATCTCATGGTACAAATATGGGAGAGACCAGGCTTTGCTTTTGGCTGTTACAGCCCTGATCATGCCAACCTAGATGTTTGCAGAAGCCTGAGCATATTTGGACTATTCTGAGTGCCGTTGTGAGTAATAAAAGTGCTGCTCCTTCTCTCCTGACAAACCCATTACTTGTGGAAAATGCCTAGCATGCTTCTGGGCAATGTACAAATAAAACAAATACAGATTCATGCTAAGAAACCAGGCTTTACTAATCATGTGCCCCTTAACTTTACCAGGAAGAGAAAAGAAGAGAGGAACCCAGGGAGATTTTGGAGAGATGGGATTGAAACAAAGTCAACGCACTGCCAGACTGCTGGGGTCTGCTATAAACAGTTCCAGCCATGAGCTCTGCATGCTAAGGGATAAAGGAGTTCAGGAGACCTGGCAGTTTCTCAAGGAGACAGTATTAAAGGCACAACTGCCAACTATTGCGATGCAAAGGAAAGAGGAAGAATAGTAAAAGGCCAATATGGCTCCATCAGAAGCTCTTTAATGACCTGAAAATGAAAACGGAATCCTACAAAAAGTGGCAATGTGGACAAATGGCTAAGGAGGAGTACAAAAGAATAACACAAGCATGTAAGGACAAAATCAGAAAGACTAAGGCACAAAATGAGTTACACCTAGCAAAGGAAATAAGAGGTTCTTTAAATACATTAATAGTAAGAAAAAGACAAAGGAAAGGGTAGAAAAAGACAAAGGCCTGGTCTACACTAGGAGTTTGTCGAATTTAGCACCGTTACATCAAATTAACTCTGCACCCGTCCACACCACGAAGCTATTTAGTTCGACATAGAGGTCTCTTAAATTCTACTTCTGTACTCCTCCCCAACGAGGGGAGTAGCGCTAAATTCGACATGGCCATGTCGAATTAGGCTAGGTGTGGATGGAAATCGACGGTAATAGCTCCGGGAGCTATCCCACAGTGCACCACTCTGTTGACGCTCTGGACAGCAGTCCGAGCTCGGATGCTCTGACCAGCCACACAGGAAAAGCCCCGGGAAAATTTGAATTCCTTTTCTTGTCTGGGCAGTTTGAATCTCATTTCCTGTTTGGACATCATGGCGAGCTCAGCAGCACTGGCAACGATGCAGAGCTCTCCAGCAGAGATGGCCATGCAATCTCAGAATAGAAAGAGGGCCCCAGCATGGACTGATTGGGAAGTCTTGGATCTGATCGCTGTGTGGGGCGATGAGTCCGTGCTTTCCGAGCTGCGATCGAAAAGACGGAATGCAAAGATCTACGAGAAGATCTCTAAAGCCATGGCAGAGAGAGGATACAGCCGGGATGCAATGCAGTGCCGCGTGAAAATCAAGGAGCTGAGACAAGGCTACCAGAAGACCAAAGAGGCAAACGGACGCTCCGGATCCCAGCCCCAGACATCCCGTTTCTACGAGGCACTGCATTCCATCCTAGGTGCGGCCGCCACCACTACCCCACCACTGACCGTGGACTCTGAGGATGGGATATTGTCGACGGCCGGTTCGTCGGACATGTTAGCGGACGGGGAAGATGAGGAAGGAGATGAGGAGGACAAGGCAGTCGACAGCGCTTACAACGCTGATTTCCCCGACAGCCAGGATCTCTTCATCACCCTTACAGAGATCCCCTACCAACCGTCCCCAGGCGTTAACCCGGACACAGAATCAGGGGAAGGATCAGTCAGTAAGTGTTTTAAACATGTAAACATTTATTTTTAACAGAACAGGAATATTAACAATATTAACAATGGGTTTTGTATGATTACTTTGCCCTAGGCGCTTAACGTTTCAGTCCTTGGCAGTGCAACTACTGAAAAAAAATCTAACAATGTCCGGTTTAGCATGATTGTTTTGCCCTAGGCGCTC
Organism: Terrapene triunguis; assembly: GCF_002925995.2. Lineage (NCBI taxonomy): Eukaryota > Metazoa > Chordata > Testudines > Emydidae > Terrapene > Terrapene triunguis. The sequence continues at coordinate 35,068,792 of NW_020664561.1, read as the reverse complement.
TACTGTTTAGTCCCCACCAGTGCAGACACAGTAAAATCGGGTCTATATGTCCAGGGATAGAGCAGAAATCCTCCTGGGACATCTCCACGAAGCTCTCCTGGAGGTAATTGGAAAGCCTTTGCATCAGGTTCCTGGGGAGAGCGGCCTTATTGGGTCCTCCGTGGTAGGAAACGTTTCCGCGCCAGGAGACAATCAAGTACTCGGGTATCATCGCCTTGCAGAGCACGGCGGCATACGGCCCTGGTCTTTGCAGGCTTTCCCGAAGCATCCGTTCTTTCTCCGTCTCTGAAATCCTCATCAGAGTGATGTCGCTCATGGTGACCTGCTTTGAATTAGGTAGGGGAATGTTAGTATTGGGACTGCTTGCCTGTTCCTTTACAGAACTGTAACCGGCGGTTTAGAGCCACGCGGTGGAGGCGGGAGAGGAGCAGCATACAGGGATCTTTCCCTGGGACAGCCGCGAGGGGGTGGGACAGGGGCAGAGTTCATGCTTGCCGGATTGCTGGCAGCAGGGACTGCCATTGCTTTGAACGTGAAAGGAGGCCAGTGCTATTATTAAAGTTTTAAGCAACCACAAGTCTACGGCTTACCATGTCAGCCTGTTACCCAAATTCTGCTGTCCTGTCCCGCTTGTCTGATCTGCACTGCAAGACCCCAGGCACTGAATGCGAAGGCCGAAAATTCGACCTTGTCCTGAGTGCGCATGTGATAGGTGCTGTGCATGGTCTTGTTCACAGAGAAAGACTATGTTCTTTGTTCAACCAAAAATTTATCTTTCTGAGGAATTCACTCCCTTTTTCCCATCCCACAGCTGCGACTGTCTCACAAACTACCCTGGCATTACGCTCCCAGAGGCTAGCGCAGATTAGGCGTAGGAAGAAGAGGACACAGGAGGACATGTTCTCGGAACTTATGGGCTGCTCCCGAGCCCAGGCAGCCCAGCAGACCCAGTGGAGGGAGAACTTGTCCCAAATGCACCGATCACACATGGAACGGGAGGAGAGGTGGCGGCAGGAAGACCAGCAGGCGACTCAAACGCTGCTTGGACTAATGAGGGAGCAAACGGACACGCTCCGGCGCCTTGTGGATGTTCTGCAGGACCGGAGGCAGGAGGACAGAGCCCCGCTGCAGTCTATCTCTAACCGCCCTCCCCCGCCACCAAGTCCCATACCCCCCTCACCCAAAGTCCCAAGAAGGAGGGGCGGCAGAGTCCGTGAAAACTCTCACTCCACCCCTGCAGACTGCTCAAGTACCAGAAGGCTCTCATTCCCCAAAATTTGATAAGTCCTTTCCTTCCCACCTCACCCAAGCCCCCGTCCCAGTTTCATCCCCCAGTTTCATGTGTGGTTGCTAATAAAAAATACGTTTCTGTTAATTACTGTTTCCATCATGTTCTTTTAGAGGAGAGTCTGTTTGAAGGGGGGAAGGGGGTTGGTAATTGGACAGGACAGTCACCTTTACCAGGGTACAGACGCGGGGGCAGGTTCAGCAGCATGGCACACACACATTGCAGTCACTAGTTACCCTGGTCAGTCTGGGAGGTGGTTTTCATGTTCTGTGTGTGTGTGTGGGAGGGGCCTCTGTGACTTTGTGGCGGGGGAGGGCGGTTAGAGATCTTATGCAGCGGTCCTTATCCTGGATCACAGAGCCACGCAGCAGGGGATCTGTAACCGTCCTCCCCCTGCCACAAAGTCACATAGCCCCCACACACAGAGTCCCGAACAGGAGGGGTGGCAGGCTCCGTTGAAACAACCAGTCCACCAGTGTGGAGCCGGTCATTCCTGGAGTTTAGAAGCGTCCTTTGCATCACTACACTACACCCGCTCCCCAACGCAGTCTGCGTCCCAGGTTCAACACTTTCCCGCTAAAACAGTAATAAAGAAAACGGTGTTCATTAACAAATTTCAAGTGATTTTATTTTTAAACGTGTGTTGGAAGGGGGGGAACGGGGTGAACGGGGTATGTAACTGGAGACGATAGTGAACATTTACTGGGTAAAGAAACGGGGGCAGGTTCAGCTTCTCTGTAAACAAACTTAATAGTCACAGGTTACCCTGCTCACTCAGGAACCTAGCTTTCAAAGCCTCCCGGATGCACAGCGCGTCCCGCTGGGCTCTTCTAATCGCCCGGCTGTCTGGCTGGGCGTAATCAGCAGCCAGGCTATTTGCCTCAACCTCCTACCCCGCCATAAAGGTCTCCCCCTTGCTCTCACACAGATTGTGGAGCACACAGCAAGCTGCAATAACAATGGGGATATTGGTTTCGCTAAGATCAGAGCGAGTCAGTAAGGTTCTCCATCTCCCCTTGAGACGTCCAAAAGCACACTCCACCACCATTCTGCACTTGCTCAGCCGGTAGTTGAAGAGTTCTTTTTCAGTGTCCAGGGCGCCTGTATAGGGCTTCATGAGCCAGGGCATTAGCGGGTAGGCTGGGTCCCCGAGGATGACTATAGGCATCTCCACATCCCCAAGAGTTATTTTGTGGTCCGGGAAGTAAATACCTTCCTGCAGCCGTCTAAACAGACCAGAGTTCCTGAAAACACGAGCGTCATGAACCTTGCCCGGCCATCCGACGTTGATGTTTGTAAAACGTCCCCTATGGTCCACCAGTGCTTGCAGCACCATTGAAAAGTAGCCCTTTCGGTTAATGTACTGGCTGGCCTGGTGGTCCAGTCCCAGGATAGGGATGTGAGTTCCATCTATAGCCCCACCGCAGTTTGGGAATCCCATCGCGGCAAAGCCATCTATGATGACCTTCACGTTTCCCAGGGTCACTACCTTTGAGAGCAGAAGCTCAACGATTGCGTTGGCTACTTGCATCACAACAACCCCCACGGTAGATTTGCCCACACCAAAGTGGTTCGCGACTGACCGGTAGCTGTCCGGCGTTTCAAGCTTCCAGAGGGCTATGGCCACTCACTTCTGGACAGTCAGGGCCTCTTGCATCCGGGTGTCCTTGCGCTTCAGGGCAGGGGACAGCAACTCACAAAGTTCAAGGAAAGTTCCCTTACGCATGCGAACGTTTCGCAGCCACTGGGATTCATCCCAGACCTGCAGCACTATGCGGTCCCACCAGTCCGTGCTTGTTTCCCGGGCCCAGAATCGCCGTTCCACAACATCAACATGACCCATTGCCACCATGATGTCCTCGGCACGGGGTCCCGTGCTTTGTGACAGGTCTGTGCCACTCTCAGACTTCAGGTCCTCACCGCGCTGCCGTAGCCTCCTCGCCTGATTTCTCACCATCTGCCTCTGGGAAAGGTGGATGATAAGGTGCGAGGTGTTGACAACGGCCATAACTGCAGCGATGGTCGCAGCGGGCTCCATGCTCGCGGGGCGTCCGCGCTGTCACTGACCAGAAAAGTGCACGAACTGATTTCCCGCCGGCGCTTTCAGGGAGGGAGGGAGGGAGTGACGGTTGGATGACGACAGTTACCCAAAACCACCCTCGACACATTTTTTTCCCCAGAAGGCATTGGGGGCTCGACCCAGAATTCCAATGGGCAGCGGGGACTGCGGGAACTGTGGGATAGCTGCCCACAGTGCACCGCTTCCAATGTCGACGCTTTCCCTGGTAGTGTGGACTCACAAAGTCGAATTACTTTCCTTAGTGTGGACACACATGTTCGACTTTGTAATATCGATTCCACATATTCGATTTAAGTAAAATCGAACTACTCTCGTAGTGTAGACATACCCAAAGGAAAGGGTAGGCACTCTTCTTAGCAGGCAAGTAGAACTAATAACTTTTTAGTAAAGACTGAAGCAAAATAGGCAACACCTCAGCCTTCTTGCTGTCATCAGTTAATAGTGATTAGATACTCAACACACTTAATACTAATAACCAAGGGGAAGCTATTCAAAACAAAATAGGGAAAGAATATGTTAAAGAACATTTAGATAAATTAGATATACTGTATTCAAGTTGGCAGGGCCAAGATGAAATTAATCTTAGAGTATTTAAGAAACTAGCTGAAGCAATCTTGGAACCATTATTAGCAATTATCTTTAAGAACTTGTGGAGGATAGATGAGGTCCCAGAGGACTGGAGAAGGGCAAACACAGTACCAATCTTTAAAAAGGGGAACAAAGAGGGCCCGAAAAATTATAGACCAATCAGCTTAACTTTGATGCCTGGAAAGATACTAGATCAAATTATTAAATAATCAATTTATAAGCACTTAGAGGACAATAGGTTTACAAAGAATAGCCAGCATGGATTTGTCATGAACAAATCATGCCAAACCAACATAATTTCCTTTTTTTATAAGGTTACTGGCCTAGTGATGGGGGGAAGTAGTAGATGCGATATAGTAAGGCTTCTGATACACCCTCATGGGATAGTCTCATAAGCAAACTAGGGAAATATGGGCTAGATGAAATTATTATAATGTGGCTTGAAAGACCATAAAGAGTAATTATCAATGGTTCACTGTCAAACTGGGGGGATGTATCTCATGAGGTCCCACAGGGATCAGCTGTGCGTCCAGTATTATTCAATATTCACTGGAGAGCTAGATTAGCTCTTAGCAAAAATTTTCTATCTATAAGGACATTTAAGATCTGGAATAGGCTTCCAAGGGAGGTTGTGGAATCCCCATCATTGGAAGTTTTACACCTCTCAAGGATGGTCTAGGTATACTTAGCCTACCTCAGCAGAGGGGGCTGGGTTTGATGACTTCTCCAGATCTCTTCCAGCCTTTCATTTCTACCGTTATATGCTCTGTGTTTGCAGTAGGCATGCGATGCTGTTCAGCCTGCACATAGCAAACAGCAGTCCTGGACGTGCTCCTAAGGCAGCAGAAGCTGCAGCCTGGCTTGCGTGTGGCCGGATCTTCCTTCCCCTTGCTGTGGGGACGCTGAGCTCAGCGCAGCCTGGCTGCAGACAGCACGTGGGGATGTGGGAGGGAGTGATGCACGGGACAGGGGATGGCAGCGCTGCCCTGAACCGCATGCAGCCCTCGCGGTAGGATTTCTGAACCCAAGGGAAGGAAGGGGAGGGCAGTGGACATCTCCTGATTGGCCGGCGCGCCGGGGACCCGAGTTAAAGTGCAGCAGCTCTAGGAAGAGGCGGTGGCGGCTCCGCTCCCTGCCCCAGCAGCCAGAGCCGGAGCCGGGCACAACGATCGCAATCAGCACCTAGGATGGGCAGCAGAGTCACTTTCTTTGAGGTGGGTGCCTGGCACCGAGGATCATTCAGGGCAGCGGAGCGGGCGCACGGCTGGCATCGTAGCAAACTTGGGTGGGGTTCTAAAGAACGGGCAGTGAATGACGCGCGGAGCCCTGCGCTGCTGGGAGCAGCCCGATCCCGGGAGCTGCACAGGAGGGAGGCTGGAGGCTAAAAGTGACCGAGGGGTTTCTGCTGCATTCCTAGCAGTGAGCAGGGTAGGCTGCCGACTAGGCTCCTCCCGGGGGCATCAGTGTCCCCATCTCATCTGCAGGGAAGCTAAAAGCTACCAGCAACTCGCTTACTGGGATTTTCAAAAGCAGTTTTAAGTTGCAGGCTTTTGAAGCAGGGGGCTTTGATGTACTTGACTTTCATAAAATGTAAGCACAAGGCCAAACCATCTGTGGCTTTCCCTGGGTGAGTGGGAGGCCACATAGACCCATGGTTCAGAGGCTGAATCCAAAATGACACTAGACCCCCGAGAATTGTTGTTTGTCTCATCCATGTATCTCTTCCAAGGCAGCTGTTTTTCTAGTGGCCCTCTCTTCTGGGGCTGATCACTCCAACTTGGCATTTTTGAGTGGCCAGGTGAAGTGTTCAGGGTCAGATGGCCAGGCACTGGAGAGGAGGAGGATCTCTGTATCCTGTTGTGGATAGTTTCACAGGGTTACTTGTGATTTGGGGAGGTCCGGGATCAATGGCACTCATCTCTTTTTACAGCCCATCCTAATCCCCCTGTTATGTTCACTGTGCCCTGGGTATATATATCCTTGCTGTATGAAAAAACAGAGGGAGATAAATGTCACTGGCAATGTTCATCTCTAGCTTCTTGGAAGACCCTTGTTAAATGCTGCATGTTGCAATGCTGTACATAGTAGGAGCCTTTTTAAAACATAGCATGAAAGCTTAAAAGCATATGCACGGTATGATGAATTAATTCCTGAGGTATTTCAGTACAAAAGCACTGAACCCCTAACACCTGTTGTGAGTTTCTTTCATCAAAGGAGATGACTTCTTTATTTATAAAGGCATTTGCACATTACAGTCATTTGCATACAGTGTCTGCTATGCTTTGGGGCATTGCATAAACTATAATAATGGTCACTGATTAATAGAGCTGTATTTTCTGGTTCTAAAGAACAGGTGGGAAAAGTTGTTTGAAATATTCTTGGCCATTTGTAAATGTCATTGGCTATAGATTTTAATGATGTACTTGATTCTTGCATTAATATGTGTCAAATAAAAAAGTAATCAAGAAAGATTTTAATACATTCAGCTTTTTCTGTGTGTATACTAAACACAGCATCACAAAAAGGCCTATCTATCTTACCTTTTTGGCATAACTCAAATAATCTACATTTAATCAGCTACATTAAGCTCTAATGTAGGGAGTGTGTCCATATCAGCTAATAGAAAGTTCTGAAGACTGGTTCATGTCAAAGCAGGGGGGTTGGAATTTCAAAATAATACTAATTAGCAGCTATCCTTCTAGATAACTCTTTCATTTTTGCAATCTCTCATTTCAGATTCTCCACCATGAGACTCTCCCATATTAACCTAAAAGTAAATGCAAAAGCCTCTTTAATTAAAACAAACCCCTGTAAAATGCAAAATTATCAATAAAATATCTGCACATTTAAAAATTAACAGGGCTTTAAACCAAATGTCTAAAAAGCAGCTCCTCCTCTATTTACTCATCAAGTCCTAAGGTCCATGATTCTGTCTTTTACCAAAACTTAGAAAACACTTTAGATATCTCTAGCACCTAAACAGGATGAGCTAGATTATCTCTGGTCCTTGCATGGGTGAATAAATTAGAGAAGATGCACAGAGCCTTCCTCCTATGGCCCTATCTATCTTACCCTAAGGAATTTTAAGAAGAAATTCCCATTGGTATTACCAATGTTTCTGCTGCATCAAAGTTAGCTTCATTAGCCCTTGCATAGACAAGCACCTGGCAGCTTCTTGCACTTTTAGCACAGTGTCAAGTAGCCCAGACTAAAGGGGCCAGACACAACTACAAACTCCGCTAGTTCTCCCTGAGAAACAATCCACTCTATGCTTCACACTTGCCAGTAGAGTAGAGCTGAGCTGGCTGGCCATGAAGGGGTTGTAGACTCCATCTTCTTAAGGGGTGGTGCAGTGGCTGCATTCCCTAGGAGATTTGAGAGGCATTAGACCAGATCATCAAGTCTGTCTGAGGTGCACTTCATGCCAGGTTCAAGGTGTGGGTGATGGCACAACAAAGATGGCTTTGTATTCCTCGGGTCTGAGGGCAGCAGCATACGTTAGGCTGCTCTAACTTACTGACAATAGCCCCACAGGGTCTGTTATCCAGTTGAGGCTCATCAGAGTGCAAAGTGCTTCTGCCACAGGCCCTGTATATTATTTCATCTTAGCACAGAGGACAGTGTAGGTCTGGTATAGCTGGCTTTATACGAGCTGAGGATTCCCCAAGAGGAATCCTCAACTTACCTGTGTGACATGGACCAGTGCAAAAGGACATATTGGAGGCCGAGGACCTGGCCAATGTATCTCTCTCAGGCAAAATGCTCCCCAGAGCCCTTGCTGGGTTGGTGCAGTTCTGCATTAGGCTGTGCCTAAAATACTATTTGGCCCACCATCAGTTTTGCTGCTAAATGTTACTGATGTCAGCAATCTTTTCAGAGGAAGTAAGGAATCCTGAACTCAAGTCTAATTAGGTCAGAAAAAAAAAGAAAAAAATCTAAGTACTTTAAGAGCGCCATCCTGAATCCACTGATATCAGTTATTGCCAATAACTTCGGTGGGCACAGGGCCTGGCAAATATGTTCTCACCATGTTTGGGGATCATAAATAGTCTGTTTTTGGTTTAAGAAGCTTTCTCATTCACCTGTAAGCTGACTCTGTAGGTCAAGCAGCCATTTTTTCTATTGGCCAATACAACTGCCAGGAAATTCAACAATTTTTTTGTTTCTGAAACTGGTAGAGATCCAGCAAACAACGATTAGGGTCATTTTTGTTGATCACTTATGTTCCCTTCTCACCTGTCTTTTGTCAAGAGGCTTTATATGCAACAATTCCCAGTTTCAACCAGAGTTCACAGTGAGGCAGGGAGTGTCATGCAGTGGCACTCTTCTAAACTCTGCCTACAAAATAATCTCTGCCCCATGTGAGTTGCCAAAATGAGATGCTACTGTAGCTTATGTGGATGTATAAGTTCATGATTGTTCTGTGAGCTCCACTGGCTACCTCAAGCGCTGCTTGAATGTGCCCACTGGCTCAGCTAGGCTCCTTGGGCTTGATTCCTTCTTGAGTGGTGAAAAAATAGAAGTAGTGAGACTCTCCCAATTGCCACCCACATGTGGCACCAAAATGACACAGTAAATTGTGTAGATGCATGATCTTCCCTCTCTTTTCTTACATGAGGAATGAAATAGATAACAATGTTGGCATTTAAATCATCACTAGGCATCTGAGCTAATGCCTAAATGAGCTGAACGGGGCAGAACTCAATAGCTCAGAGCTATCAGGTCTCTCTGCAGACTCAAGTAGATGTCTGGTTTCAGTTCACCTTTTTGAGATTTTCTTCACAACCATAACAGCTAGATCCTTTTTAAAAAAATTAAAGCTGAGATTCTGGAGAACTAGATAGCAGCTTTAAAGAGGGGCAAGCATACCACACCACCACATACTGGCCCAATCTGAGCGCTATTGGTAGCAGTGAGAAAGGCTGGAGTGAATAACTGCCTATACAGCTCACCCCACCAATTTGATTACACATACATGGATAAAATCAAAATATTTTAGTATTTAAAATTATAATGCTTCTTTGCATAAATTCAAAATGGAGTTATAAGTAAAGAGAAGATAAGTATCTAAGTTGTAGGCCAGTATTGTTTATTATACACTCTGAAACCCTTGTTATACTTTGCAATTCTGAAGCATCTTCCACTTGAGAATCACTAAGCACTTTACGAACATTAAAATCACACTCTGAATATTTGTACCTACTATTGTTATTGGCTAAATTTAGGATTATTGTTACTGAAAGATTTTTTTTTTCCAGCTTATTTCATGCATTTGACTGATCTGGGACACTGTCAGTTTCACTTTTTTGGTATAGCTACAAGGGGACTATACACTGCTCATATGAGTTAAGGGTCCCGTGGGTGTAGCACCTTTGCCCTGTTAACCCCAAGCACAGAATTGAAAGTGAGGTCCCTATTCACTAGGAATATAAATAATATTTCTACAATTAATATAAGGGGGAATTAATTCCTGCAATGTAGCTGTAATGCCACCCCACACCCTAGGAAATACTCCTAGTGTGTGGGGTCCTCCCTGGCACACACAGAGCCATCATAGCTAGCTGCATATCACCTCCAGTACTCAAGGCTTGCTGGGAGAAGGGAGGATGTTGCCAAGATGTCCCTTTGTCCTGGCTAGCACCAACTACTGAAATGGTTCACATGGGCCATTGCAGTTGGGGTGGAAATTCGAGCAGCCTTCGGAGCTACTCTAACCTGAGCTGCAGTAGATTGTCTCCTAGCAGTGCCAGGACAGGGGAGACACACTGCCTTTCCATTCATTCTCTGGCTGGGCTCAGCACTGGTGTAGGTATGAAGCAGGCCAAAGGGAGGGTCCATTCTAGCCTGAATAAATTAATGTAACTCCATAGCTATTCTGAGACTCATGAGATTACTGGATACAGGAATGTAACCAAGAAGAGAAGTTTAATACTTATCCTCGTAGTGACTACTACAGAGAGGGGAAACTGGTCAGTTCATGAGAGACTTAGGGCTCCTCTCAGTTTCAAACAACTTATGGAGTATTTTGTAAAACATTAGTGGATCAAAAGTAGGCAATTCCAACGCTTATTGATCATGTTGGACTTTAGTCAGGATTACACTCACAACACAAATCTAACTGTACCACACATTGAAGAAGCACTTCACAAGAACATCTCTCTGTACAGAAAATCAAAAACAGTCAAATGAATATGAAAAGCACTGCATGTTCTTTCATCAAATGGCAAACATTTATTATGCTATGGAAAGTATAGGCACATAAGCTCAGAAATGCACTTCTCTGGCATGATGTATCTATATTTTTTACTGTAAATGAACAAAGTGAACACTTAGGTTCTGAATAATTTATATTTTTTCCCTAGCCTCTGATGTTAGTGTGTTCAGATTTGCTGAGTTCTTTAGAAATTCTTACATAGTCATTGTGGGTTATATTTGGTAGAGACATGGCCATTTAAGAAGTGACAGCTTTGCTGAGCTGTGTGGGTTTTAGAACAAATTACATCCTTCAGTTGCTCTAGACAGAGATCGGAAAATGTTTTTAAAACAATACCTAATGAAGAGATTCTTGTAAAAAGAGTGCTACTTTGAGAAATAGGCTTCGCATGACATTGCAAAGCACAGCCCACCATGTTACTTGAAGCAGGGCCCCAATTCTGCAATGAGCTCCATTGCAAGATTGAGGCCTAAGGGTGGGATCCACAAAGGGACTTAGGCATTACAACACTGCCTAGAAAATCACAGAAACAACACTGCGATCCACAATGCCTGAGTTAGGTGCCAAAGGCTCCCTATACAATGAATGGGGAGAGATAGGCACCTTAGATTGAGATCCACAAAGCCTGCATGCTAGGTGGGGAGCTGCCTAAACTAGCTTATGGAATCAAGTATCAGAGGGGTAGCCATGTTAGTCTGGATCTGTAAAATGTGACAGAGAGTCCTGTGGCACCTTATAGACTAACAAATGTATTGCAGCATAAGCTTTCGTGGGTGAATACCCACTTCGACAGACGAATGCTTATGCTCCAATATGTCTGTTAGCCTATAAGGTGCCACGGAACTCTTTATAGCTTATGGAAGACACCAACAATAGAGGTGTGTGTAAGTCCTGGCCCTCTATTGGAAATAAGCACCTGAGTCTGGGCTGCATGGAGGCACCTAGCTTTGCTTGTGATCCATGAACTGGGGGAAGATAAGCGCACCCGAGCTAAGTACTTGGCTGCCTAGTTGCATGCGAGACCCAAAACAAAACTTCCAGAGAGGGAAAGAGGTAGGGTTGCCAGGCATCCGGTTCTCGACTGGAACGCCTGGTGGAAAAGGGACCCTGGTGGCTCCGGTCGGCAGAATCTGGTCGGTGGCACAGTGTGGGCCCCAGGCTAAAGCAGGCCCCTGCCTGTCCTGGCTCTGCGCAGCTCCTGGAAGCGGCCTCCAGGGCCCTGCAGCCCTTAGGAGCATGGACGGCCAGGGAGGCTCTACGCACTGCTCCCACCCCCAGCGCTGGCTCCACAGCTCCCATTGGCCAGGAACTGCGACCAATAGGAGCTGCAGTGGGCACGAGGGCAGTACGCAGAGCCTCTCTGTCCGCTTCCGGGAGCCGCCTGAGGTAAATGCCACCCAGAGCCTGCACCCTGAACCCCCTCCCACGCCCCTACCCCAGCCCTGAGCCCCCTCTTGCACCCAAACTCCCTCTCAGAGCTCGCACCACCTCCCGCACCCCAAACTCCCTCCCACATGCCAACCCCCTGCCCCAGCCTCAAGTCCCCTTCCACACCCAAACTCCTTCCTGGAGCTTGCACCCCCACAACTCCCTGCCCCAGCCCTGAGCCCTCTCCTGCACCCCAAACCCGTCATGCCCGGCCCCACCCCAGAGCCCACATCCCCAGCCAGGCCTGGACCCCCAACCCCCTGCCCCAACCCTGGAGCCCTCTTCCACACCCCAAACCCCTCATTTACTGATTTTTCTCTACTCTGTTTCAATTATAGTAATCTTAGGTATTTCTTGTAAATATAGTAGAAAAATGTTGAGACAGAAGTGCATTCAGTTAAGATTTAAGATTCTTATATTATGTAATCAATAAACAAATTACACTTAATATAGCAGTGTTTGGAGTAGAATTATCTGGGCCCTTATCCTGCAAACCTTTATTCATCCTTACATGAAATAATAATCCCATTGATACCAACAGAATTACTTGCATAAGGACTTCTTATGTGAGTAAGGGTTTGCATGATTGGGCCTTTGGTTTTCTGAGCCAGATGTGTTTGTAAATCATCAGTTAGGCAGATTTAGTCATAATTAGTTCTCGATGAATTCATTGCATTTAGGGAATGTCTTAGGTGAAATATTTTTCAAACTGAAAATGACTGGATAAACAGAGATATGGAGTCTCTCTCCAGTGATGCCAAATTATTTAAGTGCTATGACAGTTTTCCCCATCTCTTCTTGAGGATGGACAGAGTTTATTGTTTGTTTTCATGGGCAACGGAGAAGCACATTTAAAGTTTACTGATGGTGGGGAGGTTGATTTGTTTGGTTTTTTGAAAAAGAGCTGAAGGGTAATTTTCAAAGTTACAAAAGGCAGCTGGGTGTCCAACTCCCCTTAAAAGTCCAATAAGAATTGAGTGCCTAGCTCTCATTTGTGTTCTTGAAAACCTTCACCCCTGATCCACCCATCTCCCTGAAAATGCTGTGTTATCCTCTCTTGTATTTTCTTCACGTGTTTTGTCTAACCTAGCCAGGTGATGATTCCTTATGTTACCCCAGTGGTTATACTAAATAACCAGCATGTTGCTCAGTCCCTTCATTTGCAGATAAAGGTGGTTTGAGGATCATGTGCAGTTCAGCTACAGAAGAGTATGGTCTGATCCTGAGCATCTGCTATTCCAGGTGACTTCAGTAGTAGTTATAGGTGCTTGACACCTCTCAGGATCAGGCCTGGTGTGAGGATCCCTGTTTCTGGGAGGTTTGCAGACATTGCAGCACTTACAGATTTGGGCTCTCACCTCACTGTGTTTGAAATCATGCTGGAACTTACTGTTGCTAATAACATGGTTCCAGGGCTGGTGCAAGGAAGTTTCGCGCCCTAGGCTAAACTTCCACTTTGCGCCCCTCCCCCCAGCCCTGTGGCAGCTCCCTGCCCCCCCTCCACCCTGAGGCGCCCCCCCCGTTGCAGCTCCCCCCCCCGCCCTGAGGCACCCCCCCGCGGCAGCTCCCCACCCCCTGGCCTGGGAATCCGTGCGGCAGCTCTGACCCAGGGGAACCCCTGGGCTGCCGGCGGCGCGCTGACCCAGGGGAACCCCTGGGCTGCCTGCCAGCGGTTCAGACTCCCTCTCCCTCCCAGCGCAGCAGCCGCTGTAAAAAAAAATTAAAAAAAAATTGGGGGCGCCGCTTTTTGCCACCCCCAAATCTTGGCTCCCTAGGCAACCGCCTAGTTGGCCTAAATGGTAGCACCGGCCCTGCATGGTTCTAGCATGATTTCCCTAACTGGTTTGGATAGGGAGCTGTTCTTGAGAACAATGTTAGCAAAACTTCATCTTGACTGGGGTGGATTGAGTTGGTACAGTCTACTCCAGGTGTCCCTTCAGTTTCTCTGCTGAATTGAAGCGGTCATTGAAAACAATTAAGTTACTAGCCCTTCTGGCTGTGAAGATAACCCTCTTAATGAGAGCTGGTGTGGTGCTGCCTGCCTAGAGCATTGTTGGGGTGTTGCAGGTCCTATTACAAAGATTTCCCTTGCTCTACTGATCTCTAGACTGCATGGCTAGTGTAAGAATGCTGAGTTTAAATGCCTCGGGCAGGGTTGCTTGGACTGCAAAGAAAATTAGGATTCTCTGTTTTAAGAGCACTCCTTTGTGCATGACAAAGGTAAGGAAGCTATGCATAAGATTTTTGAATGATCTGGGACAGGGCCAGCTCTAACTTTTTTGCCGCCCCAGGCAAAAAAGAAGAGAGCCGCCCTGCCGTACCACCCCCCCCCGCGAGCGCCGCCGAAATCCCCGCCCCCCCCAGTGCCATGCCACCCGAAGCCCGGCCCCCCCAGCGCCGCGCCGCCCGAAACCCCCGCCCCCACTTCCGAGCACCGTGCCGCCCGAAGCCCCGCCCCCCGAGCACTGCCCGAAGCCCCCGCCCCCTCTCTGAGCACCGCGCCGCCCGAAGCCCCCACCCCCTCTCCGAGCGCCGCGCCGCCCAAAGCCCCCGCCCCCACTCAGAGCACCATGCCGCCCGAAGCCCCCTCCCCGAGCGCTGCGCCGCCGAATCAAAAAATAAATAAATAAATAAAAAATTGAGCGCCGCCCTGCCCCAAGGTGCTGCCCCAAGCACGTGCTTGCTCGGCTGGTGCCTGGAGCCGGCCCTGATCTGGGAACACTTGAAGGGACACAACCAATCTAAACCCCCTGCTGCTGACTGAAAATGTTTTTTTATTGTTACAAGCAACACTTAAGATTTACAGGGAAAAAGGTTTCCCTCTAGTTTCTTTACATTGTGCATTTGACAACACTTTGTATACAAGCAGTTTCACTGCTTCCCCTTTAAGACAGTTATTCAAGCTGTTCCTCTGTTTGTATGAGTCTTAGGAGAGAAAATCATTTTTAAAAACAGGAAAATGTGATTGTAAAGAAACACCACTTGGCAGGAAGACTAAGTGTTGAAACTGACTGAATTTCAAGTTCACCGTGTTCCTTCAAGAGAACAAACATGTTTGTTTGTCTATTACTATTATAAATATATGTTTTCAGACATAAGTTTCAAAGAATTTTTGGTAAGTAGGAGTTTTGCATGTTGAGCCCTAGGTGACCCCTCTGCACTCAAGTCTAAGCCCAGAAGCAAAAAAATTCTGAGGGGCTCTTTTCCCTTGTATTATATCCATTGTTGCCTTTGTCCCATGAACTTTGCTAAGTAAATGATCTGTGCTGTCAAAGCTGCTTCAAGCACCTGTCCATATTGCCTCATAAGACCCCTGAGCTAATCCTGCTCCTTAGCAACAGAAAATCACAAAGAACAAGAATCCTAGAGGCTTCAAAGTCCTCTACTGCCATCTTCAGCCCCAAAGATTTTAGACATTATCTTTACACTGCAGTTGGGAACAGGCCTCCCAGCTAGGGCTGCCAACTTTCGGATTGCAGAAAACTGAACACCCCTGCTCTGCCACTTCCCGAGGCTATGCCCCTTCCCCATCCCTTCTCTAAGGCCCCGCCGCCGCTCACTCCATCCCTCCTCCCACCGTCGCTCGCTCTCCCCCGCCCTCGCTCATTTTCACTGGGCTGAGCAGGGGGTTGGGGTGTGGAAGGGGGTGAGGGCTCCAGGGTGGGTCCAGAAATGAGGGGTTTGGAGTGTGGGAGGGGGCTTTGGGCTGAGGCAGCGGAATAGGGTGTGGGAGAGGGTACGGACTCTGGGCTGGGGGTTTGGGCTCTGGAGTGGGGCCAGAAATGAGGGGTTCAGGGTGCGGGGTGGGCTCTGGATTCAGGCGGGGGTTGGCAGACGGGGGGGTGAGGGTTCCAGCTGGGGGTGCGGGCTCTGGTGTGGGGCCGGGGCTGAGGGGTTCGAAGTGCGGGAGGGGGTGCAAGCTTTGGGAGGGAGTTTGGGTGCGGGCGGGGTCTCAGGGCTGGGGAAGGGGGTTGGGGGCACGGGATGGGGTTCAGGGTGCGGACTCCGGGCAGCACTTACCTCAGGTGGCTCCCGGAAGCGGCCAGCATTTCCCTCCGGCTACTTGGTGGAGGCGTGGCCAGGCGGCTCTTTGCCCTGCCCCCATCTGCAGACGCTGACCCTGAAGCTCCCATTGGCTGTGGTTCCTGGCCAATGGGGGCTGCAGAGCCGGAACTTGGAGCGGGAGCAGCGAACAGAGCCCACGTGGCCGCATCTCCGCCTAGGAGCCGGAGGGAAATGCTGGCTGCTTCCAGGAGCCACGCAGAGCCTGGGCAGGTAGGGAGCCTGCCTTAGCCCCACTGACCAGAGCTGCCAGGAAAACTGGACGCCTGGCAACCCTACTTCCAGCCTGCCCAGGTAGATAGGCCTGTGCTAGTGGGGCTTGAGCTAGTACGCTAAAAATAGCAATATCTAACTACCTGGTCAGTAGGTAAGAACAAGGTTCTCGGATCTGATGCCATTAGGAAAAAAAGAAAAGGTGTTTCCCATAAATCAGCTATTTCCCATATATCTTACAGCATACAGAGGATTGATATATCCTGACATACACACATAGGTCAGACCTGAAGAACAGTTCTGTTATCTTGAAAGCTTGTCTCTTTCACCAACAGAAGTTGGTCCCATAAAAGATATTACTTTATCTCGTCCACACACACAATGTTCTACAGAAAGGGGGGTAATGGAAGCACTGACAGACATTTAATTAATGTATTGCAAATCACAGTACTGATATATATAATAATTACCTTTTGATTTCAGAGAGGTAGCTGCTGCCTCTTTGGGGACAAATTTATTCCCTCAGGGCCAAGTCCTGGTTCTGTTAAAGTCAAGGACAAAATGGCTTTTGACTTCAGTGGAACAGCATTTGGCCCTCTGAGTATGAGATAATTCTATTTGATACACCTTCTCTGCAGGGCTGGCCTTAGGAAAAATGGCACCCTGGACGAACTTGTATTTTGGTGTCCCTGGCCCCCCGTGGGCTTCCAGGCTCCCCACCTCCCTTGCACCTTTAACCCTTACACCCCTAACACCTGCACACAGCCTGCACACACGAGGGGAAACTGACCTGGATGCATGGAGCAGATGGAATTGCTGCTCACTATCCCCCTTTGAAGCTGCTGCTCTGTGCACCCTTGCGGGGAGGGGGAGCGAAGAGCAAAGTCAGGTCTTCCCTCCTCCAGGTCACTTTGCCCTCCCCTTACGTAGCCCAGGTGGGGAGAGAGAAGCAGCTCCTGATGCCTGCCTCACAGCACAGACCAGGTGGGGAAAGTGACCTGGATGCACAGAGCACGTGGTGTTGCCCCTTGCCCCCCCCCCCCCCCACAGCCCCTTGGGGGGCATGGAGGAACATTGCGGGGGAGCAGTATCTGTGTCACCGCTCCCACCCATGTTCCTCCCTCCGGAGAAAGTAGAGAGAAATCTGGATGCCCCCTCCCCCCCACACGAGCTGGGAGCAGTTTCCGATTCTACATTGGCAGTGCACACCTCTGCACAGCTTCCCCCTTTTCCCTGGTGCCCCTAGGCAGTTGCCCAGGTGGCCCACCCCTAAGGCCGGCCCTGCTTCTCTGCCTGAATGTTGTTGGGTATGTACAGAATGTGATCACCACATGTCAGAATCCTAAGTCAGTGCATATTCTGTAGTGTGTATGTTATGGAATATGAAACAATATTGAAAATACTGGAGATATCCTTAGTATTGAATAAAAGCAGGCTTATCCTACCCTCATAGCCAGACATGCCAATGTGATCAGTGGAGACAGTGAAGTCCAGTGCATGCTGGGACTTTTCAGCATGACTGGGTACCACAGGGCTACATTGTCAATGCAAGTAAATACCCACTGAGTCAGCATTAGCTTGTGTGGTGCCCCTGTTCACTTTCTGAAAGCCCCATGAGGGCTATTTTTCAGGAGGCAGAATAGCTGCGCTGGAATTGTGCTGTCAAGGGGTTAGCAAGGGTTAGGATTCATTGTGGAGACATAAGACCTCTGGCACATATTGAGGTATTCTTGTGTCTTGTGGGCTAAACTCCTTCCCATTTCCATGAGGGAGCAAATTCTTCCACCCGACCCCATCCTTCTCAGTGAGAGCTACATTTTGGAGTTTGGAGTCTCCTCCTACGCAAGCCATTCATTCTCAGATCGAAACTTGTGGCCTTAAGTCAATGAAGACTTATCCGTACAAATAATTGACAAAAGGATCACCAAGGTATTAGGGGCTCCAGACCTTTCCTATATTGTCCTTGTGATGTTACACTCTATATGATTTTATGAAAATATGCTAATGAGTGTGAATATAATGCAACTGGAATATGCTTCATGCAAAAGGTCTCTTGTGAGGTATCATTACAAAGCTTATAATCTACTGAGTGTGGTCATCCTATTTGTATAAATGTATCACTCTTGTATCTGAAACTAGAAATATGAAATATAACTCTGAGGTCCTATTGTAGTCATGCAAAGTGTGGGCCATTAATGGTGGTTTGGAATCTCGATGGCTCACATCAACCAGGACAATTGACTGTGGATGGCTCTGTTTGCTTGCAGGCCTTCCTGTGAGTCAGGCTGGGAGAATGAGGGCTTGGAGTCTTTCAGGGACATGTGATCATGTCACCTGAACTGGAATCTGTCTTTAACCTGGTGCTTTTCCAAGGAGGGTGGGAACCCAGAGAGGGACAAAGGATCCCCGCCTTGTGCAAAAGATATATAAGGGGGTGGAACAGAACAAAGGGGGCGGCAGTCATGAGAAATCCCCTAGCTACCACCTGAGCTGGAACAAGGGCTGTACCGGGGAAAGGATTGTGCCCAGACTAGAAAGGCGTTCACTCTGTAATAGAAGTTTATTGAAACATTTCTGAGGGTGAGATTTTCATCTGTAATCACTTTCTTACTGTATTAGGCTTAGACTTGTGTGTTTTATTTTATTTTGCTTGGTAATTCACTTTGTTCTGTCTGTTATTACTTGGAACCACTTAAATCCTACTTTTTGTATTTAATAAAATCACGTTTTACTTATTAATTAACCCAGAATAAGTATTAATACCTGTGGGGGCAAACAGCTGTGCATATATCTCTATCAGTGCTATAGAGGGTGAACAATTTATGAGTTTATCCTGTATAAGCTTTATACAGGGTAAAATGGATTTATTTGGGGTTTGGACCCCATTGGGAGCTGGGCATCTGAGTGTTGGAGACAGGAACACTTCTTAAGCTGTTTTCAGTTAAGCCTGTAGCTTTTGGGGGATGTTGTTCAGACCTGGGTCTGGGTTTGTAGCAAGCTAGCGTGTCTGGCTCAAACCAGGCAGGGCACTGAAGTCCCAAGCTGCCTGGGAAAATGGGCTCAGAGGTAGTCTCAGCACATCAGGTGGCAGTTCCCAAGGGGGTTTCTGTGATCCAACCCGTCACCGTCCTGTTAAACACTGACAGTTTGATTTACTCCCAGTGAAGTCAAGGAATGACATCTTGGTCCCACTGAAGTCAATAGGAGTTATGCATTGACTTCAGTGGGCCAGGATATCCTGCAATATGACTACTCACAGAGCAAGTTATTACTCTGCATGAGGAAGGTGGCAGAAGTTGGCCCTGATGTTGCAATCTGTTTTTTTCCATTATGTACATTATGAAGGAGCGAGAGAAGCAGAACAGACTAAAAGGTCTTGGTTTTCTTCTCACACCGATAGCCGCAAGACAAACTCTACTGACTTCAGTGGAGTTGTTCCTGATTCACATCAGTGTGAAATCAAAATCAGGTCCTCTGAGTGCAGATTCACCTGCTTTTCTCAGGAATAGCTTAGTATGACTGAGAAATCTCAAGGGAAGGGGGATATAATTACTTCAACTGAAATAAAGGAACTGCGTGGAGAGAGAAATTTGATAACCGAGGGAAAAAAATTAAGTGATTGAACCTAAGAACAAATTATGTCATGGCCCTAGCTAAATCTAAGGACCCTCACTTACGTAAGCAGTTTAACAGAACAGGCAGGATTAATTTATTTTGTGTTGCTCTTATTCAGGGATAATTTTTCCTAGACTATAAAATAAGCTTTTTTTTTTTAGCTGAGTGATTTTAAAAAATCAATACAGTATTTGCTTGTGTTAATACCCAGCAGGATAAACTGAAACTTGGTGAGGCTGTTCCAAATAAAAATGTCAACAAATATAATTTCTAGGATGTGATGGCATGATAATTTTATCACATAATTTTTGAAGACCAGTTGAGACTTGGGCATTTGATACAGCTCTAAACTGTAAGTTCTAAACAAAATATAAAGTCTCTAATTAAAGGGACACAATCATTAAAACGGTATATCCTAAAAAATGAATGTACATATCTGTTTTATTAACAAAACTGAAATGTTTAAAAGTCTAATACACTTTCTCTGTTGGTGCTGCTAGATTATTCCTTGGATTTTGCTCATGGACAGTGAAACCGAGCAGTTTCCTTTTTTGTTGTTAGTTTCAATTTCTGTTCCCCATGCACAAGCACAATGCTGCAAAGTTTGGGAGGCAGACATGGCAGGGAGTATTTACAGTCAACCCAACAATTTATTTAATTGAAAGAAATATATACCTCTCCCACAAATATTCCCATTGGTTATAGCTTCTGTATAGAACATAACTTTGGGGCCTCTAGTGACTGGATAATGGCCCTTAGAAATATTTTTTAAAGGATCTCTCTAATACTGCAGAGGAAGCCCCTGTAAAAAACATTAGTCATTCTGAATTACAGTCTTGGGAGGGATGCAAAGCCTGGTCTATATTTAAAATACTAGCACAGCTGTGTTGGACAGGGATGTGAAAAAGCCACACCCTTTAGTGACATAGCTATGCCAACAAAAGGTCCAGTGTAGACACAGCTGATATCGTTGGGGGAGGTGGGGTTCGTACACTGACAGAAAAACTCCCTCTGCTGGTGTATGATGCTTCTATACTAGGAGGCTGTGCCAGCATAAGCTCTGTAGTGTAGATACAGCCTGAGATTACTAGGCCCCTACTATCCGTTGGCTATGTCTACACCAGGGATCGGCAACCTTTGGCACGCGGCTCGCCAAGGTAAGCACCCTGGCCGGGTGCAGGCCAAGTGATATGCTGGCCGCCACTTCCTGCAGCCCCCATTGGCCTGGAGCGGCGAACCGCGGCCAGTGGGAGCCGCGATCGGCCGAACCTGTGGACGCAGCAGGTAAACAAACCGGCCCAGCCCACCAGGGTGAGCCGCGTGCCAAAGGTTGCCGATCCCTGGTCTACACTTAACTCTCTACAGCAGCACAGCTGCAGCACTACAAATGCGCTGCTGTAGCACTTCCATGTAGACACTTACTGTAACAACAGCAGTGGTTCTCCTGTCACTGTAGTAAATCTACCTTTCTGAGAGGCAATAGCTAGTAGAGGGAAGAATTCTTCCAGCTACCTAGCCCTGTCTACACGGGGACTTATGTTGTCTTAACTACATCACTTAGGGGTGTGGATTTTTCACACCCCGAAGCCATGTAGCTGGGTTGATCTAATTTTCTAAGCAGCCCTTACTCAGACACCAAGTCCCATTTACTGGGTGAAATTCTATGGCCTGCGTAATGCTAGAGGTCAGATTAGCACTAGATGATCATAATGGTCCATTCTGGTCTTAAAATCTAGCAGTCTATTAAATCATTGTAACTATGATTATTAACATTTACATTGCACTAGTGCTGAGCAGCCAGTCAGGTCCATGCCCCATTGTGCTAGGTGGTACACAAACATATAGAAAATCCAAGTCCCTGGCACAAAGAGCTTACAATCTAAAAGAACTAATCACACTAGTAAGGGTTACAGGAGCAGACCATTAGGCAAGTGGTCTGAGCACTGTGGCCAATAATCACGTAAACTCACTTGATGCTGAACATGCTTTAGCTACCAGTGTAGACCAGTGGTTCTCAAACTGGGGTCCTGAGAGATTACACAGGGGGTCCTCAAAGTGCCAACAATCACACCAACAATAGATAGGCTCTGCAGTAAGAAGCAGGCACACCCATCTCACTGACATCTGTAAGTACTCTGCTCTTTTTCTTAAAGCATTACTAAGGGCTTGTTGACACAGCCTTGTCGCTAAAAGTCAGTGTGTGTAAATGCTCTTTGTTGGTACTTTGTCGCCTCAGCACTTTTGCCAACAAAATACTTCCAGCCCCGCGAGCGGCGTTAGCATTGTTGGCAGGAGAGCACTCCTGCCAACAAAGCCACGTTTACACTGCCACTTGCGTCGGCAAAACTTTTGTCTTTTGCAGGGGGGCTTTTTTAAGTACCCATGAAAGACAAAAGTTTTGTTGACAACTTTGCAGTGTAGACATACAGTACATGTTTATATGAAGTACACACATACCTTTGTCCATCAGTTTCTCAGTTGGGGGTCTGTGATTAACATTGCATTTGAAAAGGGGTCTGTCGACAAAAAAAAAGTTTGAGAACCTCTGGTGTAGATGAACCCCGCCCCCAACAAAAATCCAGTGTGTTCAGTGCTGTGTCAGTTCACATGATTGTTGGCCACCATGTTCAGAGAAGATAACATTTAATAACATAGGCCAGGCTTTCCCAGGGCCAGCCCACAACATTTTGGCACCTGAGGCGGGGAGCTCAAATGAAGCACCTCGCTTGGGCCAAAACCTTGAAAGTAACACTTAACTTTCAAATGCCTGAACAGCAAATGTAACTTTTCTTGTCTGCATAGTAAACACTGGCATTTTTATCTGTTTGAATAATCAAAGTGGTGCTTTCCGTGCCTTCTTGGTTGCAAAGATTTGAACTGCTTCCTGCTGAAGGTCCACAGTCTGGGTCAGCTTATGCTCTATTGAGATGGTTGCAAGGCCGACCAGCCTCTGCTGCATCATTGTGGAGTGTAGATGTGTTTTTATTAACTTCAGCTTGGAGAAGCTGCGTTCTCCACTGGCAACTGTTACACGAAGTGTTAGAAGTATGCACAGAGCAACAAAAGCATTTGCAAAGACGGTGGTCATCTTATTTGTGCACATATATTCCAGAACAGACTTTGGAGTTGATCCTGCTGAAATGTATCTTGAAAGGGCTTTCAGTTCATCACCTAAATCACTCGTATCAATATCGCGCATGTCATCATGTGTCAACACTGTTTCTAGTGCCCTGCATTGCTGGTGTAGGTCTTCTTCAGGTATAGTGAGGAGTTTTGGAATATCATACAACATCCCAAATATACTGCTGAGTTCCTTGAGCTGCATGAAACATTCTTCAACTGACTGTATTGCACAATCTAGCACCTGGTTAAAGAATTCAACTTTGAATTGTTGTTTGGGATCTCTTTTGGGATTATCCCGTGCCACGTAATCAAAATATCTTCTTCTTCGGTGACCCTTGTATTCTTGAATGGGTGGGAAAATAGCTTCAGTGTGACGTTCCTCTGCCAACTTCTGTGCACTCTTCAGAACGTTTTGATATCCCTCATCTGACCGGTAAGACTGTAGGTGTGGCTTTGCTTTATCCAGTTGTTCCATTGCTCCAGATATATCAAGGTCAACACCTTGGAGTCTCTTGCTTACAACATTTATTTCAAACAGTATGTCATGCCACAACACTAAACCACACAGAAATTTGAAGTTATGTATGTTTCTGGTGATTCCATTTCCCTCTGCCACTGTTCTCCCACGAACAGTTCCTGTCATAGCATTATCCTCCATAATGGCAACTATGGCATCATCTATCTTCCCAATTTGGTGTTTGATAGGCTTTATTGCCTCCACTCGACTTTCCCATCGTGTGGCACTCAGTGGTTTCAGTGTCAGAGAGGATGTTCCCAGATGTTGCTTCAAAATTTGCCATCGATGAGTTGCTGCATAGAAAAATACATAGATGTTTTGAATTATATTAAAAAATTCAGCAGCCTCACTTGAAGCTGATGCTGCATCACTGACCACCAAGCTCAATGAATGAGAACTGCATGGGACAATAAAAGCTTGAGGGTTTAACTCTCTGATCCAGGTCTGCACTCCTCTGTTCTTTCCTCTCATGTTGGCACCATTATCGTAGCCCTGACCTCTCATGTCAGCTATCACAATTCCCATATCTTCCAGCTTTTTAAGAAGCACATTTGTCATACCAGCTCCTGTAGTATCATCAATGTCAATAAATTCTAGAAAATGCTCTCTGACAGTCACCATTGCAGGGACATTTTCACTAGGTTCTGTTGTTGTTACAAAACGCACCATTAAAGTAATTTGTTCCATATGGCTGATGTCAGGTGTGCAGTCCAGAATAACAGAGTAATATCTTGCTGACTTCAGATCTGCCACAATTTTCTGTTTGACTTTTGTTGCCAGTAACTGTATGATCTCATTTTGAATTGTTTTTCCAAGGTAGTGGTGTACATTTCTTGCGTCTGACGAAGTGGGTATTCACCCACGAAAGCTTATGCTCCAATACATCTGTTAGTCTTAAAGGTGCCACAGGACTCTCTATTTCTTGGGTGGTGACTCTTCTTAGATGCTCCTGGAATACAGCATCAAACTCAGCTATCAGCTCCACAATTTTAAGGAAGTTTCCATTGTTTGGCACATACAGTTGATCTGAAGTGCCACGCAGTGCTAGGTTTGGGGTAGCAAGCATTCTCACAATGGCAATGAACCTTTTCAGAACATTTTTGCCAGTAAAGAGACTCTGATGCAATCTTCTCTTGATGCTGATCATCTATGGTGGCCTTTAACCTTAGTCTCATCTCAAGCTCTTTCCACCTATGGAATGCTCTCTGGTGATTTGCTGCCTTCTCATGGCATACCAGATTTCTAGCCAGATTTTTCCAGTCCTTTGTTCCTGTAGAACCCAATGTGGCTGGAACATTAGACTGGAAGAGTTTGCAACAAAAACAGTATGCAGCATTCTGGGTTTTTGAGTACATAAGCCATGGCCTCTCCACTTTGTCACCATTGGGGATTTCACGCCAGTAATGTGTTGGATGGAAACTTCTATTTTCATTGTCTTTGGGGAACATGAAGTTTTTCACTTGCTGTGGCCCATGCAGTACAAGGAAGTCCCTCAGGCTACTGCTCAAGTGGGTCCACAGTCCTGGATCATCTAGACTTAAGGAACTAAACTCAGCAGCAGCTGTTTCTTGCGCCTCTACCACACTCTTCTCTGATCTACACTTTTCTTCAGGAATGTGCATGGTTACATCCATTTGAGATGGAGATATGGATGCTGCAGTAGCTGCCAGGTCACCTGCACTCTGACTAACTGGAAGATCCGGCATCTCCTCACCACTCACATCCCCACTGGGGCCGGAAAGCTCACCATGAACATTGGTGTCTGTGTATCTCATGAGAGCTCCTTCCTGCTTAGATAGAAAAGCTTCCTTTGCTTTCTTTTTCTGAATGCTGCCCCAGAGGGGCATTTTCTTCTTTCACTCATGATTGCTGTTCTGTGCCAGCTATAGTGGCTCTCAACACTCAATTGAAGGGGACAAATAAGCAGGCTGGTAGCAGGGCCTGAGTGAGGGAAGATATCAGCATCTTAAGGGCCTAACTGGCTCCTACTACTTCAGTTGACTGCCTATTCTCCTAAAGTGGGTTCAGGGAAGCAGCAGGAAACAGGAAGCTCCCTGAGAAGCTGGTGTTAATCAGTCCAGGCTCCTGGGGGTGCTAGAGATGTACATAAAAGGCTCCTGCTCCTCTCTCTCCCTGCAGCTCCTGCTGCTTTCTGTTATTCCCTCTCACCTTTTCTCCTGCTTGACTGTTATGTCTCTTGTGCCCTTCTTCCTCCAGCACAGCACTCCACCATCTCTGTGATCTAGAGCAGAGAGAATACATATGCACCATCAGCAGACACAATTTTCTTCACTCAGGGTCCTAGTGGCGCCCCCTCTACAGTCTGGCACCTGAGGCGGCCACTTCAGTTTGCCTCATGGTAAGGCCAGCCCTGGGCTTTTCTGTGTCTTTTGGGCATTATAGGAATGCTCAGACACAGCTGGGGAAACAGTTTTGCCAGCTGCCTCTTGTTAAGAGCACTGTAATTGGAAGGCAAAACAATTAACATGTTTTCACTCTGTCCTTTCAAATCTGCCCCATGCCCATGCATTTGAATGGACTTTAAATCTGGGTCTTTTTCATCCCTGTGTTTCTGAAAAGGGAAAGGGTGATTTTGTTCTAATATTTAGCTTTGTCTTGAGGCTAAAAGTGGTTGAGACATCTTAAAGTCCAAGGGTGATGTGATGGCCTCAGCACAGCTGGATACCAGAGAGAAAGAGGGAGATCTTCACCGCCCTCCAGCCCTTCACACTGTTTAAGAGGGCTGGTGTGGGCCAAAGGAGCCCTGCATGCCCTGTGTCCAGTCTGGAGAGGCTTCCTCCAGTGCAGGTATTGCAGCTACCTCTGGAGGGCTCTCTTACAAGCCCTGGCATAGGATATGCCTTTGCAGGAGGGATGAGTAGGGGTGGGGCCACAACACTAAGCACTGTGGAGTTTCTGGGCATTATTGGCACCTGTAAGGCAGCTGGGGGAGGCTGCCAAATAACATATGCATGGACCCAGGGCTTTCTAAATTATGCCAGTCGCCTTGCCAGCCCCTGGAGCAGATGAGGATTGGGAGGGTGTAAAGGTGGTGTAGAGCTCCCATAGTCCCCCCTCCCCTGGGCTGCGAATCTCACTCATAGTGGTTTAGGAGTCTGCCCCTCTACCATTTTTTCCATTGGGAGCAGACTTCTCTTCTCTGGTTCTCCAAGGAGAGAGACCTCCATCCAAACAGAGGCAACAAAGCTTGGCATTCCCGATATTCCTAAGGTAAAATAAAAAGAGGAAAAACACTTAAAATCCCAGTAACCTTTGAGATCTAAAGAAGCAAACGGGCACAAACCCAATGGCACCCCCTCTTCTGGCCACCTTGAAAGGGGAGCCCCACTCGAAGATCAGTCTCAGTGTGCTGCAGCATTCATATCCGATGCAAAGAGACTCATTTACTTGGTACTTCTGGCTGGAGCTCAAGTGCTTCAGTTGGTGCACAAGTAGAAAAAGAGGATTATTTAGGGCAAGAGAAGAGAGAGCAGAAAATACAATACATTAAATAAGCTGTCTCATCACTTCAGAACACTCCTATTATAAAGGTATTGACTTCTGTGTTCAGTTAGTATCATATTGAGGGTCTAATATTAATCTCCTCTCTTGGTTAGTTAATGCCAAACAATTAAAATTAGATGTTTGTTTAAAAACCCTCCAATACTAAGTAATGAAAAAGTTCCAGTCATTTGGTATGTGAGAGGGGTTCCATTATAAAGTGGGTCAATGAGAACAAACTGAGGGGGGAAAAAAGGCTGCTCTAATGAAAGTGGGCTTTGAAATCCCTGGAGACTGCTCCTCTCCCCCCCCCCCCCCCCCCAAACTTGCAGTCTTTTCCAAACACTCTGCTCCAGGTGTTGTGACCTGTTTGGCTCATGTTTGACCCGGCTGCCCCTCACTGAAACCCCTGTGCCAGGTTGCAATGCCTGGAGCAGGGAGCCAAGCCCAGCTCCGCGGGACAGGAATCTCTGCTGCAAGGTGAGTGTGGGACAGATTCACCTTCCATCTCCCCTCAGGGCACCAGGTTTGCCTAGCCCAGGGCCCAGCGATGGGTTAGTACGGCCCTGGACATGGCAACCCATCTAGCACCTTCTCACAACCCATTGGTGAGTCGGGACCCATTGTTTGGGAAACACTGTTTAAAGTATTCTCTTTTCCTATCCTCCTTTCCATACACATTCCCTCACATGAGGCTGGTAGAAAATGGGAAATGGACATATACTTTTCATGATGGGATCACCTGCATTAATAACTACTCAGAGGCAAGAGTATGCCCGTATAGCATTGTCACAGCTGCCTAGGGGTTCATTTATCCTTTAGAATTTATCAGAGAATTCTATATTTTCTATAGAATTTTTTAAACCAAGCCCCGGAAGTTTTACATCATGGATCTAATTTTCTGTTAAATGTTATAGCTTGGTTAAAAATGATGCAGAAAGGACATCATTCTCTGATAAATGCTATATGTGGTTTAAACTAACTTTTGTAGAACCCTGCTGGTTTAACATCTGTAAGTTCTATAGCATTTTTCCATAAGGACAAAATATGCTGAAATTGCATGTGATATAATGGGTAAACTTAATTTTGGCGTCTGA
The DNA here is from genome assembly GCF_002925995.2 of Terrapene triunguis. Taxonomy (NCBI): domain Eukaryota; kingdom Metazoa; phylum Chordata; order Testudines; family Emydidae; genus Terrapene; species Terrapene triunguis. The sequence continues at coordinate 35,041,066 of NW_020664561.1, read as the reverse complement.
GCCTACAAATCTTTATTCACTTGAGGGTTCTGCTCACAGGACTATTCACCTGGAATTACTCCATGAAGACTACCATGGAAGTTTGGGCCCTACGTTATTTTCAGGACTGACATGACACCTTTAAAATAAACAGATATTAATGTTGGGTGTGTCACATATGGAATTTTAAAGGTTGAATGTACACCTCTACCCCGATATAACGCTGTCCTCGGGAGCCAAAAACATCTTACTGCGTTATAGGTGAAACCGCATTATATCGAATTTGCTTTGATCTGCCAGAGTGTGCAGCCCCGCCTCCCCGGAGCACTGCTTTACCGCGTTATATCTGAATTCGTGTTATATCGAGTCACGTTATATTGGGGTAGAGGTGTATTACAATAGCATTCAATGAACAGCAAAGAGGTGTCTAAGAAATCAGAGATCCTAAGAGGCCATCAGCAAGCTAATATATCAGAGATTAAAGAAGTCGGGTATATGTTTAACATCAGAATTAAATGAAATAAATATTGATATTTAAATGCTTTGATATTGCCCAGGTAAGCAATAGTACATCTGTATTTGTACATGAAGAGATCTATTACAGCGCAAGATCTATGTTGGTTTCTGCTAGACATGTTAGCTTATTTTAGTTAAACAATTTCCAAGTGTACCATTGTAAATGAGTTCTATAGTAATAGGTATGTTTCTTTTGACCTAAAGTGTAGTTATACTCTGAAAGTGACTTTGTGGCATTGAGGAATTCTATGTTTATTATCACTCAATGACTTATAGATCAATGTGCTCTATTTACAAGTAAAAATTATGATTTTTCTGTCTATGCCAAGCTGTGTCTGACTTTTGCAACAGTAATAAAACTTTGGCAGGACAAATTCTTCCCTCAGTTACACCTGTGAAACTTGATGGAAATCTAGCTTGCTATCCCATAGCTATGTTGTCTCTATTGTACTAAAAAGTGTTGTGACATTCTGTACCTCGTGGGAACACCCTACAAAACCATGTTCATCCTTATAATATGATTGTGTGGTATCTAATGCAAAGTTTGTCATGTTGGGTGTCTTCGGAAGTCTCATGATGCACTGAGCATGGTTGTTATAGTGATGTTATAGTATGGTCATAGATTATAATTTCATGTACACCTCTAACTCGATATAACGCTGTCCTCGGGAGCCAAAAAATCATACCGTGTTATAGGTGAAACCGCGTTATGTCGAACTTACTTTGATCCACTGGAGTGCGCAGCCCCGCCCCCCCGGAGCACTGCTTTACCGCGTTCTATCTGAATTCGTGTTATATCGGGTCACGTTATATCAGGGTAGAGGTGTATATACTTATGAGGCTGAAAATGTATCCTCATGGCTTAAAGTAAGCCCAGGCAAAAACTCTCTAAGAGCAGAGGGGCAGTTCACATCTCATCAAGGTATGTATGGGACAAACCCAGCCCAGCCTCACAGGAACAAAGGACGCTGGCCTAGGCAACAACAAAAGGATCTGTTCGACTCTCGAGTGAGTCACCCCCCTTCCTTTGGTCAGTTTGGGTCTGTGATGAGGTAATGCTCACCTGACTCTGAAGGGGGTGGGGGGCGAAGCCAAGAGGGAAGAAAGAACATGATAAAAGGGAGAGACGTTTGCCATGCTCTTTCTCTCTCTTCCACCTACATCTACACACACCACACCAAGTGACTGAAGCGCTGATCATAGGGGAGAGCCTGGCTGAAGAGCAAGCAGCCAGCCTGTGGTGAGAAGCATCTAAGTTTGTAAGGGCATTGAAAGTGTTAAGATCAGCTTAGAATGTGTTTTGCTTTTATTTCATTTGACCAAATCTGACTTATGTTTTGACTTATAATCACTTAAAATCTATCTTTATAGTTAATAAATCTGTTTGTTTGTTCTACCTGAAGCAGTGAGTTTGGTTTGAAGCATGTCAGAGACTCCCCTTGGGATAACAAGCCTGGTACCTATCAATTTCTTTGTTAAATTGACGAACTCATATAAGCTTGCAGCGTCCAACGGGCATAACTGGACACTGCAAGACTGAGGTTGTGGCTTGTGTTTGGGACCGGAGATACTGGCTAGAGTCATTCGGTTGCACAATCCAAGGAGCAGCTTACATGCCAGAGGCTGTGTGTGAACAGCCCAGGAGTGGGGGTTCTACAGCAGAGCAGGGTAAGGCTGGCTCCCAGAGTCAAGGATTGGAGTGACCTAGCAGATCACCGGTCCAGATAACACCAGGGGGGAACGTCACAAGTGTAAAAAAAAAAAAAAAAAAACTATTTTGGTCAACACAGTAAGCACTTTGGCTCTGACTGCACACAGGGAGAAGATCTGTTTGGTAGGAAGTGCTATTTCTCCAGAGTATAGCTGCACTTAGAGATTTAAAGACCTGCAGTTGGTCCTGATCAAAGCTGCCTCTTGGTTATATCAGAAATAGTTATACTAGCACAGTCAGTAGACTGGAAAAAGGTGGTGCTTCATCCTTTGCAATGATCATATTTCTAAAGAATGCCCCAAGAGCTGAGAGATTAATCAGCCAGCAAACAATTAGAGTTGTCATTTTGTTCTCTATCAGGTGGAAATCCTCGATTGGAAGACAAAGCAACAGCTGTGCTTTCTGGATAAGGTAAATGATAATATTGTTAAAATGGCAGTGACAGTATTTAGAAGTTTTTAATTTTCTTTAAGTAAATGGAGTGCTTGTGAAAGGAGCTAGAAAGCCCTTCCTCCTCCACTGGAGACAAAAGCCTAGGCAGCGGCAGGGCAAACTTGCCCACGCCGCCTTACAAAATCCCTCAACCTTCTTCTGGAAGGACCAGAGGGCAGGGAGCACTTCCATCTTCATTCGCATTCAACCTCTCAGCTGAGGGGGCCAACAAGGGTGCCAGTTAGTACCAGTTGTGATGTGACCCTGGAGAGATTTCACATAAGCCTCCAAACTATCATCATGTTGTAATAACTTTGGTCATTATTAACATGGATGGATTTGCAATATGAGCTAGAGATTAAATACTCCCTTTTCCTATTACCAGTGGCTTGAGCTGTCCATACTAGACATAGAATTTTTTGGCCATGTTTCGGAAAGTTAAAGGAATGTGTCAACTTGAAAAATCACATTTCCACCTGCACATTTTTTGAATCTACTGATCATTTTCCAATACAAATGTCTTACATGAACAGTATTTTTGTTGCCTAGGTGGAACCACATGCCACGATTAGTGACATCAGATTGATGTTCCATAAATCATGTAAGTATAATATTTTCAAAGAAACATACTAAGGGTACAAATCACATCAGAATATCTAGTACATAATTATTTAATTTAAAATTATATAGTTTGATGGAGCATATGATATACACACATTAACGCAAGTAATCAGCAACTGACCACTAATGTAGCTGAGATTTAAAATCATTTTTCATTAGCTGTCATCTCCTAATTTATGCAAATCTGTGCTTTGATCTGTAACTTTTTGTTGATTTTTATAATAAACAATAAAACAAGAAGTCATAAAAATCTCCAACCGAAAGCCTCTCTCGTTCGGTTGCAGTCATTATAACAGTGAATAATCCAAAAGCAAATACTATGGATAATTTTATGTTTTCTAATTTGTCTTGTAGATCCCCAGTGGTATCCAGCAAGGCAGTCAATAAGACTTGACCCCAGTAAGTACCATTCAGGTCTAGAGTAATAAGGCTATGAACACAGTGCTTGCATAGAGGGGTGCCACGTCCTGCCCTCTCTGCTGGTATTATCTGCTATAAGTGGGAGTTTTGCTGAACTAGTTAACATTATGACTTTACAAAAAGGAGCCCACCACAAACTGAATTCTTTGAACATTATTGCTCAGAATCCCATACATGGGTCTGGTACCAATACCCACTGTTTAGTTAACTTGGGAGTTTGCACATTGTTTTAATTAGTTTTCAACTGTTGAGCACTTGTCCTTCAATGGAAACAGCATGTAATCTATATGTTACCTGCAGCTAACTGCAATGAGATGGACCCCAAAGTGATGCTCATCTGTGAAAAGTCTGAAGGGTTATGTGCTAGTGCTATTAATTCACATTAACTTCTTTTTATCTCAGTTGGACATTACAGTTTTCTCATGTGATAAGCTAATGCAAAATGAATTAATGGGCATATAGGATCTACAGATTTAGCTGGTGCCAAGTGGCTGATTCAGTTAATTTAGTCACAGGTATTTCTGGTAGAAAACTCTTGTTGCATGGCATTGGTGCACCAGGGAAAGCGTAACTGAAAAAACATGTTAATTCTCCATAGTTATTCAAATAAAATGTAGCGCCTTCTTTTTCTGCTATTAAGCACACAGTTATTTACACAATCCCTTTAAATGATTATGCTAGTAAAGATTAACATATTTTTTTGGGATCCGTCCATGGGAAAATATGTGCTTGAGCAGCTTGTTTCCTTCCACAAGTATTTACGTTATCAGGCCCTATCCAGTGGCTTATGCTAGGAAAATTGTCACTGGGTGACAGCTGGAACTATGGGGATTCCCCCAAAATGCAGGAACTTGGGTGCCACTGCCACTAGCCCAAAGCAGGCATGTGTCTGATAGGCCAAACCTCCGGAATGGAAAGATGTCAGTTAAACAAAAGAGTGTGAAAAAGAGTTGAATATAAATTGCATTTTACTATGCAGAGAGGGAGAGATCCTGGTCTGCTCCATACCAAAACCATGTGGAACCATCACATATCCATTGGACTGAAGTGGAAGGCCACAAAGAGATCATATAGGGGCACACTGCAACCTCTTGAATGCCATGGCTTCCCTCCATGAAGGAGTTCATGGAGATGAGCAGGCAGCAGTTCTGCAGAAAAGGACCTAGGGGGTTACAGTGGACGAGCAGCTGGATATGAGTCAACAGTGTGCCCTTGTTGCCAAGAAGGCTAACAGCATTTTGGGCTGTATAAGTAGGAGCATTGCCAGCAGATCGAGGGACGTGATCATTCCCCTCTATTCGACATTGGTGAGGCCTCATCTGGAGTACTGTGTCCAGTTTTGGGCCCCACACTACAAGAAGGATGTGGAAATATTGGAAAGAGTCCAGCGGAGGGCAACAAAAATGATTAGGGGGCTGGAGCACATGATTTATGAGGAGAGGCTGAGGGAACTGGGATTATTTAGTCTGTGGCAGAGAAGAATGACGGGGGATTTGATAGCTGCTTTCAACTACCTGAAAGGGGGTTCCAAAGAGGATGGATCTAGACTGTTCTCAGATGACAGAACAAGGAGTAATGGTCTCAAGTTGCAGCAGGGGAAGTTTAGGTTGGATATTAGGAAAAACTTTTTCACTAGGAGGGTGGTGAAGCACTGGAATGGGTTACCGAGGGAGGTGGTGAAATCTTCTTCCTTAGAGGTTTTTAAGGTGAGGCTTGACAAAGCTCTGGCTGGGATGATTTAGTTGGGGATTGGTCCTGCTTTGAGCAGGGGGTTGGACTAGATGACCTCCTGAGGTCCCTTCCAACCCTGATATTCTATGATTCTATGAGGAATGAGAAGGGGGCTGGTTAGTGGGTCCATGATCTATATAAATTCTCTGTCCCTACAGAGAGAGCAGTGACATACCCCCATTAGTGTCTACCCATTTTCTGCAGCAGCAGTGGAATGACAATAATGGCTACTGCAGAGCAGGGGATGAGGATTTAATTCATGGTGTGTTGGTTTCAGTGGTTTTCCGTGGGTGCACAGAAAATTCACTCCTATATTTTTTTCCTATAGTTTTGTATTCAAATATAAGGAAACAGAAGCACTCTGAATTCGTTTTATCAAATGGCACCCTCTTACCTAAGATTCTGGTAAAACATATGTCAGGCCAAAGGATCCTACAGATTGGTCTAAACAGACTAAAAGATTTCTTTAGGGTTAATATGTTACCAGAGTTTACTTTAATTTCACTGTGATGTGTATAACTACTTCTTCTTCTCAGAAGGAAAATCCTTGAGAGATGAGGAAATCCTGCAGCATCTCCCAGTTGGCACAACCGCTACACTATATTTTAAAGATTTAGGGCCACAAATAGGATGGACTATGGTGAGCTATGCTGCAAGCCTGAGACATTTTAATTAATGCTTCTCCTTAATTAATTCTTGCATCACTTTCTCTCTGCATTTATTTAGAATGTCCATGCGCTGCCTGGTCTGACAGCAGATATAGACAGTGGAGCTTCATTTTCAGTGACTCTAATCTTAAAAAGCATTTAACCAGAGAACCCAATAAAAGTATATCATGCAATCCTGGCAGTGCACCCCATGGAAAAGCAGCAGTGATTGCCTTGCAACATGGTAGCCTGGCACTGTGGAACTAAGTGACTATGTAACTTCTGTTCTTTGGGCTGTCAGAGATCAGGCTCATCTTGTTGTCCTGGAGATCAATCCTGCAAAGACATATGAGTGACTTTACTCATGTCAGTCAATTTCATTGACTTCGATGGGTCTGCTCATGAGAGTAAAGTTACTCACATGCATGTTTGCAGTTCAGGTCCTGGGACACTAATGACAGCTGGTCATTTCAGTAGCAGCATGAATTCAGATTGATTGTGGTGAATAGTTTTGGCTGAATAAACACTGAAAACAAAAATTTTGAAACTCAAAAGTTTGCTTTGAAACTATCATAATGAACCATTTCAACTTTGTGTTTTGAATCAACATTTCATTTAGAAACCAAGTATCACTTCAAATAGACATTCACAATGTTTCATTTGACCCAAACATTTTTTTTTCTTTTTAGTTTTTCATTTTGTCAAGAAAGACCACCACAAAAAATCAGTTTTGGTTTGAAACTACCCGAATATTTTTTCATATTTTTTGGTTCAGCCACAAAACTGAAAAATCAGTTATTCATTCAGCTCTAACATTAACAGAAATTGAAAACAACAAATGTTCTGCCCTCTTAATTCAAAGAAAACTTCCATCATGGCAGCGTTAGCCTATAGCATTGACTAGGTGGTAAGAGAAATGGTGGCTTTGAAATTAGTTGGGCAACTGTCCCTGCACAAACCCTTCTGCAATTCCACAATACACATATTGTCCTTTAGTTTTAATTTAAATGTCACAGCATGAAGGTAAAGTTAGACAAGAATTTGAAAACATATCATTTTTAATTACAATAATTAATATAATCTTATTAATGACAAATAGTAAAGACAAAAATAATAAACCCCCCTATAATTTTAAATCACTTTTCATTGAATATAAATCCTCAGATCATCACACTGGAGCCCATATTAGAAAAAGACTCCTACCAAGTAATCCTAAATGCAGTAAGATGATCAGAACAAATAATTACAATATGAGCAGGTAATAAGATCAAGATGGTTTCATATCAATGTACAGTGAAATACCACAGCATATCAAACATTATAATGTAAATCGAAGCATATACCCTGCCATATGATTGTCCTATGAACCATCTAGACCCTCCTCACCCTGCCCTTCATTAATCTTATTCAGACATAACCTAAGAAAAGCTTTAGCTTCAGCAAGTTTAAAGAAACAATATCTTCCCATCTACGGTCAATTTAACCTTTGCCAGGATGAGTGCTGATGCAATTACATCAATTGTAATGATGATATCCATATCATGTAATATCACTAATACCTCAACAACTTTTCTGGACATATGAGTAGATCTAAGTATATCAGAAAAAAGTGATTTTTTTTGTTACCTAAGTACAGTACATTTCCCTTATTTCTCCATAATTCAGACATGAACCTACTTTAATTAGTTATGGAAGCAAAAGTAATTATAAAAACTGAGGTCAAGTTAAAGTGATGCTCATATGAAGTATTTCTATTTTAAACCAAATTCACTCATTAGAAACTAGTTTCTAGCCCTCCACCCTTTTTTTTTTTTTGGAGAAATTCTTTACCAGCATTCTTTTAAAGCTATATTTAAAAAGTAGTTTTATAGTATGCCAAGATGAAAAATAAAGGCTAACGTTATATAAATATAATTTGCATGCACATTTATCACAACTGTATGTGCTCCCATGTTAATTGCACATAACTTGTCACCTGTGCATGGAATTACTGAAGTTGTATGCAGTTACTGCAAATGCAAGTGCACATTATATGTATGCGTTTCTAACAATCTCAGCCTATAATTCCAAATGTTGTCATGGCAAAAAAACAAAAACAAAACAAAACCACACCTCCATTCTGGGTTGGTGGAGGAATTTACTAATCACAAAAAGAAAACAAAAAAAACAAAGCACTGCCACGGATCTGCTCAGTCTAATTATTCTCTCTCTCTTTTTTTTTTTTTTTTGGCAGGTATTTTTGACAGAATATGCAGGTCCATTGTTCATCTATTTTCTTTTTTATTTTCGCATGCCTTTTGTCTATGGCCTGGATGACAAGCTTACATCAAGCCCACATCCAGTGGTTAAGTAAGTTCTGTTATGAGCCTCAAGCAATATTTTTGAAAGCATCATATTTTTATTCCAAATTTCTTGCCACACTTGTTTCTGTAGCATTCCTAAATGCTTTTGTCTTGCTATTTCTAGCTTGGCATGTATCTGCCATTCTTTCCACTACATCAAAAGGTTGATTGAAACAATATTTGTTCATCGGTTCTCCCATGGGACTATGCCACTGAGGAGTATTATTAAGGTAAATTGTGACAAAAATCTACCCACAGCCCTTTAGTAAATACAATCTGGCCCCTCTCTGCACTGCTTCATTAGCACAGTGTTTTGGTGTGGCTTTTGTGGTAATACACAGCAGCTCTGATTATGTAAAGCTGTAATTCTTTTACAAGATCTCACAATAACCTTCCCATTGTAACCTACATACCACCCTGCCATTATAATTCCTGTCACAGTTTTCCCATTGCTCTTTCAAGATTTAATACCTTCAGTATTCATTCCGTTTTTAGCCCGCTAGCTCTCTTGGGTGTGAGGATTTCAGAAGCACTGTTATATTTTAAGGGGGCACAGTCTAATATAACTAGAGGTTTTCAAAATATTTTTAATCTGTTTTTTGTAATAGATTCATAGAATCATTTCTCTCCTTGACAATTATAAATTTGCCTTTGCTTCTTGTGTAGCATAAAGCACCATGGCTGTTCTATATTTCCTTCCTGTCATGAGCACAACCTAGCAACAACTCTGTTCTGGGAGCAGAGGCTCACCTGTACTCCCTCTGTTGCCCGCACAGTGGTATGATAGACTGCATGGCTGTGCAGTAACTACAGATATTTAAAAAAAATGAGGCAGCAGAATACTGTATTTTAAAACAATGTTATATAGAATCTGGAGGATAGCAGATTATGTCATATCCTAATAGCCCGGTTTTACGGTATTTAATATTTTGTGTTTAGACTGTTCCTTTAAAATACATCTGCCTCTTAAGGGAGTGGTAGTCTCACCTGGGAACGAGAAGGCTCTAGTTTCATTTTTACACCCTACCAATAGTCCTATCTTTGTTATTACCCTATTGATCATCTGACTCCCTGCAGCTGATTAGCATTAGCTTTGTGCTTCCTAAGTAGGAAAAGGGTCCTAAATATTCAGCTAGTAGCATGAGCTGGGCACTGGTAGTCACAGTGAATTTTTTTTGCACAGATTTATTTTCATTGCTTTCCTAAGCAGAGATGTGCACAGGTTTCTATCAGGCTAGCAGCTCACTTAGAAATGTCTAGTCTGGACAAGTGGTAGCTATTTTATATTAATAACATTAGATGTTTGAAAGCAGGACAACTGTACCTTTAAAGTGAATTCATACTGTACATTAAATCATCACTTGTCACTAGTGTCTGACACCCCTATTGCACCACTCCAGTCCAAACAAAATACAGCTGCTAAAATTCTTATCTTTGTCAGTCATTCTGACCAGGGCCTTTGAATCACTTCCCCTTCTCCACTACATCAAGTTCACGATACTTGTCTTCAACCTCAAGTTCATACATAACTATGTGTCTCCCTAGGATAACGAGTCTTGTGGATAAGGGAGAAGCGGTGGATGTGGTATACCTAGACTTTAGTAAAGCATTTGATACGGTCTCGCATGATATTCTTATCAATAAACTAGGCAAATACAACTTAGATGGGGCTACTATAAGGTGGGTGCATAACTGGCTGGATAACCGTAGTTATTAATGGTTCCCAATCCTGCTGGAAAGGTATAACAAGTGGGGTTCTGCAGGGGTCTGTTTTGGGACTGGCTCTGTTCAATATCTTCATCAACGACTTCGATATTGGCATAGAAAGTACGCTTATTAAGTTTGCAGACGATACCAAACTGGGAGGGATTGCAACTGCTTTGGAGGAGAGGGTCATAATTCAAAATGATCTGGACAAATTGGAGAAACGGTCTGAGGTAAACAGGATGAAGTTTAATAAAGACAAGTGCAAAGTGCTCCACTTAGGAAGGAACAATCAGTTTCACACATACAGAATGGGAAGAGACTGTCTAGGAAGGAGTACGGCAGAAAGGGATCTAGGGATTATAGTGGACCACAAGCTAAATATGAGTCAACAGTGTGATACTGTTGCAAAAAAAGCAAACATGATTCTGGGATGCATTAACAGGTGTGTTGTGAGCAAGACACGAGAAGTCATTCTTCTGCTCTACTCTGCGCTGGTTAGGCCTCAACTGGAGTATTGTGTCCAGTTCTGGGCACCGCATTTCAAGATGTGGAGAAATTGGAGAGGGTCCAGAGAAGAGCAACAAGAATGATTAAAGGTCTAGAGAACATGACCTATGAAGGAAGGCTGAAAGATTTGGGTTTGTTTAGTTTGGAAAAGAGAAGACAGAGGGGACATGATAGCAGTTTTCAGGTATCTAAAAGGGTGTCATAAGCAGGAGGGAGAAAACTTGTTCATCTTAGCCTCTAAGGATAGAACAAGAAGCAATGGGCTTAAACTGCAGCAAGGGAAGTTTAGGTTGGACATTAAGAAAAAGTTCCTAACTGTGAGGGTGGTTAAACACTGGAATAAATTGCCTAGAGAGGTTGTGGAATTTCCATCTCTGCAGATATTTAAGAGTAGGTTAGATAAATGTCTATCAGGGATCGTCTAGACAGTATTTGGTCTTGCCATGAGGGCAGGGGATTGGACTCCATGACCTCTTGAGGTCCCTTCCAGTCCTAGAACCTATGAATCTATTTAGCTGCACTTGGGCCTAATTTACCTCTCACTTGCTCTGGTGTAATTCTGTTGATTTTAATGGAGTTATTTGTGATGAAAAAAGTCATATCAGGTTGACCCATAACCAATTTTTTTCAAATTTATCAGCACACCAAAAAAAATTTTTTTAAATGTTTCTGGTCAAATGAAACATTTCATTTTTTTTAATTTTTAAATAAAATTTAAATTTCAGAATGAAAAGTCATTTTTAATTGAAACATTTTGAAAATGTCAAAATCCAACATTTCAAATTTTTTAAAATATATTTAAAAAAATATTTTTGAGTGAAACAATTTAGAAAGTTCAACATGAATTTGCAACAAGTCTTGGTCAGCCCAAATCTGCATTTCTTGGTGAAAAACATTTCACAGGAACAGTTTTACCAACTCCTAATCCCATTATCTTTACCAGCCTCAACACCCTTTTTGTTTTTTTCCTCTCTCAGCCATATGAGCTTCTTCCATGACACCACATGTGTGTAGAAAGTTCTTCCTGGGTTGTAAAGACAGTTCCCCATTTAAATTGGGGGAAAGGGATGTAAACATACTAAGGATATGTCTTCACTACTGGCTGGATCGGCAGGCAGTGATCGATCCAGTGGGGATCGATTTATCGCGTCTAGATGTGATAAATCGATCCCCAAGCGCTCTCCTGTCAACTCCTGTACTCCAGCTCGGTGAGAGGCGCAGGCAGAGTCGACGGGGGAGCAGCAGCAGTCGACTCACTGTAGTGAAGACACCTCAGTAAGTCGATCTAAGTACGTCGACTTCAGCTATGTTATTCACGTAGCTGAAGTTGTGTAACTTAGATCGATTTCCTCCCCCCCTCCCCTCAGTGTAGACCAGGCCTAAGTGATCAAGTTGATGAAAGGTCCAGTGACCCAGACCCTTAAAGGTATTTAGGCAGGAGCGCCGCCAGCTTTTCTGCCGCCCTAGGCGGCGGAAGGTCCCGCCCTGATATGCCACCCCCCACAGAGGCGGCGGAAGGTCCCGCCGCTAAAATACCGCTGCAGTCGCCGCCCCCCAAATTGTAGCGCCCTAGGCGACCGCCTAGGTCACCTAATGGGTTGCGCCGGCCCTGTGTTTAGGTGTCTAACCCCCTTTGAGGATCTGCCTTATTACTTTCACTTTGTGGGAGGAGAAGGGAGTGGGTGTACAGATTTTCAAGGACATTTAATTATATGGAAAATTTGGATCACCAAGAAACCATTTGTGAGATAGCAGGAGCAAAGAAATGTCAGACACCCTCCCACACTTCAAAATGGGGCAATTTTAAACACCTTAGAACTTCCAAACAACTCTGTGTAACTTTCACTAAAATTCCATCACTCCCCTGTCATGGTGTGTATGATTTTATATTAGGCCCAGCTTTTTTTTTTTTATTCCTAATTAAGAGACAAATTGTTAGACTCCACTCTAAAAGGAAAACTCAGCTCAGCCTTAACTTTGGAGCCAGAAATATGGTTTAATAATATGTATTATATATGTACATATCTTTTTACCTAGTCTGACTACACATTTTTCTCCAGTACTCAAATATAGGTGGTAGAAAAGGCCTCCTATTTTAGATACATCATTGTTCATATAGGGGCTGTTTGTTTGTCCTCTAGGAGAAGTCAATAATCTTAATTTAATGAGACAATCAAGTTCCTTGTAAGCATGACTTAGAGGGGATGGGATTGGACATTTCTGAGAGGGAGGAGGGTTTCCATCCATCGTATTGGCTGGGAGACCCTTCACCTTTGTTTCACATACATGGCAGTAGGGTCATTTGGGCTCTTTCAATGCTTCATTGTGCTCTCTGGGACATGGAGGGTATGAGCAAATTCTTTTTTTGAAGAAAGGATACAGACGTAATTAAAATGGAAACTGATATGTCCCATCCATGAAGGTTCTACTCATTCCTAGTGGGAATCAAGTAAAAACATTCCACGGTATAAACAAGGCTCCTTTTGCTAGCACTACATATACTCTTGAAAGGTTGTGTTACTTTGTTAGGCCCTCCTAAGCAGTGTCATCTGCTGGGAGTCTGTGTATGAAGAATGAGTTGTATACTGCCGGTTTTGATATGACTGATTGATTTCAGCAGTGGCAAATCCCACTTACTTTAGGAGTCTTTCCTTAAAACTGAACTAGGTTTTTGAAGAAAATCGTGTACATAAGAATGGCCGTACTGGGTCAGACCAAAGGTCCATCTAGCCCAGTATCCTGTCTACCGACAGTGGCCAATGCCAGGTGCCCCAGAGGGAGTGAACCTAACAGGCAATGATCAAGTGATCTCTCTCCTGCCATCCATCTCCACCCCCTGACAAACAGAGGCTAGGGACACCATTCCTTACCCATCCTGGCTAATAGCCATTAATGGACTTAACCACCATGAATTTATCCAGTTCTCTTTTAAACGCTGTTATAGTCCTAGCCTTCACAACCTCCTCAGGTAAGGAGTTCCATAAGTTGACTGTGCGCTGCGTGAAGAAGAACTTCCTTTTATTTGTTTTAAACCTGCTGCCTATTAATTTCATTTGGTGACCCCTAGTTCTTGTATTATGGGAATAAGTAAATAACTTTTCCTTATCCACTTTCTCCACATCACTCATGATTTTATATACCTCTATCATATCCACCCTTAGTCTCCTCTTTTCCAAGCTGAAGAGTCCTAGCCTCTTTAATCTCTCCTCATATGGGACCCGTTCCAAACCCCTAATCATTTTAGTTGCCCTTTTCTGAACCTTTTCTAGTGCCAGTATATGTTTTTTGAGATGAGGAGACCACATCTGTACGCAGTATTCGAGATGTGGGCGTACCATGGATTTATATAAGGGCAATAAGATATTCTCCATCATATTCTCTATCCCTTTTTTCATTATTCCTAACATCCTGTTTGCTTTTTCGACCGCCTCTGCACACTGCATGGACATCTTCAGAGAACTATCCACGATGACTCCAAGATCTTTTTCCTGACTTCTTGTAGCTAAATTAGCCCCCATCATATTGTATGTATAGTTGGGGTTATTTTTTCCAATGTGCATTACTTTACATTTATCCACATTAAATTTCATTTGCCATTTTGTTGCCCAATCACTTAGTTTTGTGAGATCTTTTTGAAGTTCTTCACAGTCTGCTTTGGTCTTAACTATCTTGAGCAGTTTAGTATCATCTGCAAACTTTGCCACCTCACTGTTTATCCCTTTCTCCAGATCATTTATGAATAAGTTGAATAGGATTGGTCCTAGGACTGAACCTTGGGGAACACCACTAGTTACCCCTCTCGATTCTGAGAATTTACCATTAATTCCTACCCTTTGTTCCCTATCTTTTAACCTGTTCTCAATCCATGAAAGGACCTTCCCTTTTATCCCATGACAGCTTAATTTACATAAGAGCTGTGGAAGCAGACAGAGCCTTTGGTGAGGGACCTTGTCAAAGGCTTTCTGGAAATCTAAGTACACTATGTCCACTGGATCCCCCTTGTCCACATGTTTGTTGACCCCTTCAAAGAACTCTAATAGATTAGTAAGACACTATTTCCCTTTACAGAAACCATGTTGACTATTGCTCAACAGTTGTTTTTCTATGTGTCTGACAATTTTATTCTTAACTATTGTTTCGACTAATTTGCCTGGTACCGACGTTGGACTTACCGGTCTGTAATTGCCGGGATCACCTCTAGAGCCCTTTTTAAATATTGGCGTTACATTAGCTAACTTCCAGTCATTGGGTACAGAAGCCGATTTAAAGGACAGATTACAAACCTTCGTTAATAGTTCTGCAACTTCACATTTGAGTTCTTTCAGAACTCTTGGGTGAATGCCATCTGGTCCCGGTGACTTGTTAATGTTAAGTTTATCAATTAATTCCAAAACCTCCTCTCGTGACACTTCAATCCGTGACAGTTCCTCAGATTTGGGAATCTCCCTAACATCCTCAGCCGTGAAGACTGAAGCAAAGAATCCATTTAGATTCTCCGCAATGACTTTATCGTCTTTAAGCGCTCCTTTTGTATCTCGATCATCAAGGGGCCCCACTGGTGGTTTAGCAGGCTTCCTGCTTCTGTGTACTTAAAAAACATTTTACCACCACCTTTGGAGTTTTTGGCTAGCCGTTCTTCAATCTTCTCTTTGGCTTTTCTTATTACATAATTTGGCAGTGTTTATGCTCCTTTCTATTTGCCTCACTAGGATTTGACTTCCACTTTTTAAAGGAAGTCTTTTTATCTCTCACTGCTTCTTTTACATGGTTGTTAAGCCACGGTGGCTCTTTTTTAGTTCTTTTACTGTTTTTCTTAATTTGGGGTATACATTGAAGTTGGGCCTCTATTATGGTGTCTTTAAAAAGCGCCCATGCAGCTTGCAGGGATTTCACTTTAGTCACTGTACTTTTTAACTTCTGTTTAACTAACCCCCTCATTTTTGCATAGTTCCCCCTTTTGAAATTAAATGCCACTGTGTTGGGCTGTTGAGATGTTCTTCCCACCACAGGGATGTTGAATGCTATTGTATTGTAGTCACTATTTCCAAGCGGTCCTGTTATAGTTACATCTTGGACCAGCTCCTGCGCTCCACTCAGGACTAAATCTAGAGTTGCCTCTCCCCTTGTGGGTTCCCGTACCAGCTGCTCCATGAAGCAGTCATTTAAAGTATCGAGAAATTTTATCTCTGCATTTTGTCCTGAAGTGAAATGTTCCCAGTCAATATGGGGATAATTGAAATCCCCCACTATTATTGAGTTCTTAATTTTGATAGCCTCTCTAATTTCTCTTAGCATTTCATCATCACTATCACTGTTCTGGTCAGGTGGTTGATAATAGATCCCTAATGTTATATTCTTATTAGAGCATGACATTTCTATCCATAGAGATTCTATGGAACATGTGGATTCACTTAAGATTTTTAATTCATTTGGTTCTACATTTTCTTTCACATATAGTGCCACTCCCCCCCCGCCCCACACACACACGACCTGTTCTGTCCTTCCGATATATTTTGTACCCTGGAATGATTGTGTCCCATTGATTGCTCTCAGTCCACCAGGTTTCTGTGATGCCTATTATATCAATATCCTCCTTTATCACAAGGCACTCTAGTTCACCCATCTTATTATTTAGACTTCTAGCATTTGTGTACAAGCACTTTAAAAACTTGTCACTGTTTATTTGTCTTCCCTTTTCTGATGTGTCAGATTCTTTTTTGTGTGAATGTTTATCATCTGTTCTGGCCCTTACATTATCCTCTTCCATCCTCTGCTCCTGACTATAACCTGGAGATTCTCTATCATTAGACTCTCCCCTAAGAGAAGTCTCTGTCCGATCCACATGCTCCTCTGCAGCAGTCGGCTTTCCCCCATCTCCTAGTTTAAAAACTGCTCTACAACCTTTTTAATGTTTAGTGCCAGCAGTCTGGTTCCACTTTGGTTTAGGTGGAGCCCATCTCTCCTGTATAGGCTCCCCCCATCCCAAAAATTTCCCCAGTTCCTAATGAATGTAAACCCCTCCTCTCTACACCATCGTCTCATCCACGCATTGAGACTCTGAAGCTCTGCCTGCCTACCTGGCCCTGCGCGTGGAACTGGGAGCATTTCTGAGAATGCCACCATAGAGGTCCTGGATTTCAGTCTCTTCCATAGCAGCCTAAATTTGGCCTCCAGGACATCTCTCCTACCCTTTCCTATGTCATTGGTACCTACTTGTACCACGACCACTGGCTCCTCCCCAGCACTACACATAAGTCTGTCTAGATGCCTCGAGAGATCCGCAACCTTCGCACCAGGCAGGCAAATCACCATACGGTTCTCCCGGTCATCACAAACCCAGCCATCTACGTTTCTAATGATCGAATCTCCCATTACTAACACCTGCCTTTTCCTAGCAACTGGAGTTCCCTCCCCCGGAGAGGTAACCTCAGTGCGAAAGGCAACCCCAGCACCGTCTGGAAGGAGGGTCCCAACTATGGGAAGGTTTCCCTCTGCTCCCGTTGACTGCTCTGCTTCCCTGGGCCTTTCATCCTCCTCTACGGTGTCCCAGAAAGCCTCATCAACATACCTCTCTGCCTCCCTTGGCTCCTCCAGTTCCGCCACCCTGGCCTCCAGAGTCCGTACGTGGTCTCTGAGGGCCAGGAGCTCCGTGCACCGAATGCACACATACGCCACCCACCCACAGGGCAAGTAATCATACATGCTGCACCCAGTGCAATAAACTGGATAGCCCCCACTCTGCAGCTGGGCTTCTGCCTGCATTGTCTCCTAGTTAATGAAAGGGTTGTTTAAAGCAAGAAGTCTCGAATGTAGTTTGGTTTATAGGTTTTAAGGGGAATAAAGGGAAACAGATAGAACCGGCAAGGGACCCTCACTCCCTTCCCACTCCCCTTCTAAACTCCCTTGCGAAACTCCGTGTTAGCAGCCCTGGTCGCTTGTGCACTGCTTTATAAAGCCCTGGCCTGTGTGAATGCCCTGCCCACTGATTAAGGCTCAGCCAATTACCAGAGGCTTCTAGATTTCAGACCTTCCTTTGAAGCTCACATCTTCCAACTGCCAGCCACAGCACACGGTCCTTCAAACAAACAAACAAACAGACTGACAAACACAAACTCAGCACACAGCAAGTAACCCCCAAACACAAACAAACACACACTACAGACAGTCACTTACCCCAAGGGTCCTGTATTTGCTCCTCCTTCGCCAGGAGACCTCCCTTGCACTTTGTATGTGTACTTTGGATGGTCACATTAATTACAGCATTTATTGTTGGGATCAGATCCCAATGTTTAGATGATGCTTTAGAACAGGGGTTCTCAACCTTTTTCTTTCTGAGGCTCCCGCAACAAGCTATAAAAACTGCACGGCCCACCTATGCCACAGTAACTGATTTTCTGCATATAAAAGCCAGGGCCGGTGTTAGGGGGTAGCAAGGAGGGCACTTGGCTGGGGCCCCATGCTACAGGGGCTCCCGTGAAGTTACATTGCTCAAGCTTTGGCTTCAGGCCCGGGTGGCGGGGCTCAGGGCCCTAGGCTTCAGCCCTATGTGGCAGGGCTTCAGCTTTCTATCCTGGGCCCCAGTGAGTCTAATGCTGGCCCTGTTTGGTAACCCCCATGAAACCTGCTCGCAGTCCCCCAGGGGGCCCCAGGCCCCTGGTTGAGAACCATTGCTTTAGAAGAAACATGGGATTTTTTTTCAGCACTAAAAGCCATAGGCATATACAACTCAGCTCATGGCAAGTCCCAAATTTAGGGGAGGGTTTCCTTGTAAGATTCCATTTTAACAGTCTGAGCCCTTCAGGGCAGAGACTTTTCCCATTAGTCTGTACTTCGTCTGGTGTGTTTTGGGTGATACTATAATACAGTAATGAACAGTGAGAAAGGATGGTCTTGTGGTTCGGGTGCTGGACTGGTACACAAATATCTGAGTCTGGTTCTGCTGCAGGTTTTCTGAATAACTTTGTGAAAGTCACTTAACCTCTGCACCTCAGTTCCATTATCTGTAACAGAGATGCTTTCTTTGGTCCACCATTTGTCTGTCTAGTCTGTAAACCTGTAGTAGGGACTGTCTCTTTATGTGTTTGTACAGTGCCTTGCACAGTGGAGCCTCACTCTTGATTGAGGCCTCTTGGCTCTACTGTAATAGAAACAATTCTTGGAAAAATGATACTGACATTCATGACAAAGCTGTGAAGGCAACCACAACCCTTGGAGCATGTGAGATTTTTATTACCTCTCACACCATCGGCTAAAAGAACCACATTGTCAGATATACTACATTCAGCAAGTCTGGTTTGCAGATGCTAAGATTCTGACTTCAGATGCCCAAAGCGGTTGTGTATTACTGCCAGAAATGCTGTTCACCATATAGCTGTAGATAATGGCCATCTTGTTACTCTAGCTCTCTACATTTAATAAGCAGAGCCCAAGTAACATAACTCTCCTCTATATGAAAAATAAGTCTTTCTAGAAGACCTGGACTTTCAGCGGGCCATGGATTTGCCTTCCATTGATGGCTTGGCAGCCAGAGAAAAGCTCATGTAAGGTGTAGGAGTTACCATTCTCGTTCATTTTTAAAGAGAGACTTTTAGACTAAGCAGATTGTGCTGCATTTGAAACCCATAACAATCTGGTTACTTTAGAATGACTACTCGGCGGAGCTGTGTTTTCCATTAACTGACTGCCTCATAGTGAGAGCACCTTGATTCTTGTGCTCTTCCTTTCTTCCCTGGCCCCAGTGCTCCAGTCTCCTCTTTTTTACAAAGTCTTATCTCCACCACAATCACCCACTATGTCTACTCACTCAGTCCCTGTGGAGGAGTCTCTCTCTTCTTAAAGTCAGGATGGCCTCTCCTCTAAATCTTCCTGCACACATCAGCCTCTGCTTTTTCTTTACAGCTTGGGTTCAGTTTTGCTGCTAACATCTTTCTCAATCAGCAGGTCAGAGCAGTTTCCTGACAGGGTCTCTAATGCCACCACCACATAGGAGAGTTTACCTTTGGGCTCTAGCAAGTCCAACTGGGAACATCTTGGAATGGTAGTAGGTAAAAATGTGAGCCACAGTTTCTTAGAGGAGGCTTTGGCTACTGCAAATCATTGGAAAAAACTATATTTTGGATATAAAAAGAGCTATCAGTCTTACCACCCATCCCCCTCCACCTCACTGCTGCTTAGGTTAAATTTGCATCGATTTTGGACTGAATGGCTAGATTTTCAGAATGGTGGCATAATTCCTTAAATCTGTAACTCATAAGGTTAAATTGTATAAAACAACAAACAGTTAATGCCAACGGTAAAATATCATGCAGTTTAACAATATTCATCACCATTCAGAATCAGGCTTCATGTTGCATGAGGGTAGGATTTTGTATTTTTAAAATGTTCATTTTTCATGCTTTTTTATTGATGTTTTTAATTTTTTATTGCTGTTCTATACAATTAAAAACATTAAACATATAAAAAGTCTATTTGGGAAGTCCATTTTTAAGCCATTGTGCTAATTAGTGAAAACAGTTTGGGTTTTTTAGTTGACTCAGCAGATTGTATGTACATACCCCTGTTGACTTAAGTGGAAAGTGTACCAGACCCCTAGTAAAACTCATTGGTGTGTTTGATTTTGTGAAATCTCTAGAAATAAACAAAACTAGGAACCAGATTCTCCTGTGGTATAACTCCATCAACTTCAGTGGTCTTATGCCAGTGGAGAATTTGGCCCTGGGATTTTGAATATCCTAAAACATTTTTACTTTTGATTTAAACCATTATTTTCCTGGTGTCAGAATTTAAAACCATGATTTTCTAATTAAATAAAAGCTAGAGCTATGTGGACGGAGCCAGGACTGCATATATACAGACATCATTGCTGGCAGCGGGGATTGAATTTGGAAATTTCAGTGAACAGCACAATCTCTTGCCACGTTAGCGAAAAGAAATAACTCTAGCTGTTCTATAGTGTCAGGCTCCTATCCTTGAGGGAGCCAGTCACTTCAGGAAGACATTAACATGCACTAAACCAGTATATCACATATGCAAACAAAGACTCTGATTTGAAAGTAATACCTGCCATGCCTCTAGGACAACTGTGGGAATAAAAAAATTGCAGCCAAGCTCACATTTTCTCCGTAATTTATTGACCTTCAGTAAAATGTTGGGGTCTATATTCTGAACTATGAATGCTTAATTTAGAATAGAACATGGAAGTTCACATTTGAGTTCTACTATTGTAAATTTGGAACTCAGTTCAAAGTTTAGTTACTACATTTTTATAAAAGATAAACAGAATTGTTAACATGAGTGATATGACCTCAGCTTGGCTGTGTTCCTATATGTTTTATATTGTATCATTTGTAAATATTTTTATTATGGTAACTCCCAAAAGCCCCTATGAGGATTGGGACCCCATTGTCCTGGATTTGGTACAAACATAGAAAAGATACAAGCCCTGCCCAGGGGGCTTACAGTTTAAAGACACAAACAGCTAAAGGATAGGGAATGGGAATACAATTATGTATGTTATTGTAGTTTACTTTTATGATTGGGTTTAGATGAAGGATATAGAGCCAAGATGATCTTAACAATGGCAGCATTCTGAATCTTAAAATAAACTTGGGAGTAAGGCTGCAGTAGTCCAAGCCAGGAAAGAGGAGCTTGTAGTAGTCAAGACATGAAGCGATGAGGGCTTGGATGAGTTTTGGCTGTGGGCAGGGAGCAAAGGCTGGATTTTGGAGTGTGTAAGAAAAAGTGAAAGGATTTAGAAATGTCCTGAATATGTGCATCCTGCGAGAGAGCCAAGTCAGAGGTGACACCCCGGTTATAGGGGAAGAGTGAGGGAAGGAAGATGATGAGCTCACCACAGGCCTCGGCCCCGCCTTCCGCTCCCGGGCACACACACCACCTGCATCCTCCGGGCCATTTAAAATGGCCCAGGGCCCCCACTCGCTACCAGCAGCACAGCGGAGCTGAGCGGCTTCCTGCCTGCTCGCTCCATGTGGCTGCTGGCCCCTCCCTGCGGCCCCTGGGAGTGGTGGGTCTGTGTCTACGCATGCTGCTCCCGCCCCAAGCGCCCCTGCAGCCAATAGGAAGCTGCAGGGGCAGTGCCTGGGGATAGCAGCGCGCAGAGGCCCCCCGGCCCGCCCTGCCTAGGACCTCCAGGTAAGTGCAGCACCCCCAGCCCCTCCCAGAGCCTGCATCCCCACCCCTTTCCCACATCCCCCCCTCCAGCCTCAAACCTTCCTCCCAGACCCTGCACCTCCTCCCTCCTCACCCCCTCCCCACACACCCCCTCCTGCCCCCAAACTCCCTCCCAGAGCCTGCACCCCCACCCCTTTTCCACATCCCTCCCCTCCAGCCTCAAACCTCCCTCCCAGAGCCTGCACCCCCTCTGCCAAACTCCCTCCCAGAGCTTGCACCTCCTCCCCCTTCCCACACACCCCCTCTTGCCCCCAAACTCCCTCCCAGAGCCTTAAGCAGGTGGCGGGCGGAGTTTGGGGGGACGGGCTCTAGGCATTCTGGGCACCACCAAAATTTCTACAAACCTGCTGCCCCTGGTCAAAGGTAGGTGTTTAAGATAGGGAGGAGGATTAAAGCATGCTTGAATGGGGAGGGAAAGGAAGAGGTTAGAGGGAGGTTGATCATAGTTCACCATTTAGAACCCATGATGTTTCTATTAGTGGCAAAACAAGTCCTGTCTCCCAGGGCCGCCCAGAGGATTCAGGGGGCCTGGGCGCTGAATTGCCGCCGAAGACCCGGCACTTCAGCGGCGGGTCCCGGAGTGGAAGGACCCCCTTGCTGCCGAAGACCCGGAACGGAAGAAGCTCCGGGGGCCCGGGCCCCGTGAGAGTTTTCCGGGGCCCCCGGAGCGAGTGAAGAACCCCGCTCCAGGGGCCCCGAAAACCTCTCGTGGGGGGCCCCTGCGGATCCCGGGGCCTGGGGCAAATTGCCCCACTTGCCCCCCCCGGGCGGCCCTGCTGTCTCCCCTAGCATTTGGTCCTTATGGCTCGGCATCTCTGATCTGTGCGCAGTGAAACAGAATAGATTCCCAGATAAAACGCTCCTTTAGCTTTAACTCTTTGGGCCACATTTTCAAAAGCAATTTCTAGACCAAACAGCCTGTTCACTCTCTGCTCTAAAGGGGAAAAAAATCTCACTCCAAGAGCAACACTTCCTGCTTATTTACTGTTGTCTTTTCCTGTTCTTTCCCTCCCACTCTACCAAACTTGTTATGTTGTCATTTTTGTTGCATTATTTGCAACTTGCAATCTGCCCCCAAGTGATCATTATCACAATTTCTTTTGGTAATCACTAGTCTAGATAACTCTACTGTTTTCCCTTCATACAGAGGACAGTTGATATCTTTATTATAAAAATTAAAACAGAAAAATTACTTATTTTTCAGAACTGCTTCTATTACTGGGGATTTGCAGCTTGGCTTGCTTATTACATCAATCATCCTCTTTATACACCTCCTTGTAAGTAGCAAAATGGCCCTCAGAATGATTTGAACCTTTACCTGGGTATATTTGAGTGCTAACTATCCACTTTTAAACATTTTGTTTTCTAGCCTATGGACAAAAACAGATAAATTTTGCTGTGATCATGTTTCTGGTAGGTCTTTTGCTTTTTTATGAAAAAGACTCTCCTTTATTATTTATTAGTTTCGGGGTGGGGGGAGGGGACTGTCAAAGATTTATTACTGGAAAGCTCAGGACATAGAACTAAGATTGATCAGTTTAAGATAGAGAGAAAACTGTCTGTTTTGACCAGAACCTGGACTTCAGGGGAAGTTTTGGCTGAGTAAGAATTTCAAGATTGGTCTGTTTAATCTGCAGAAATTAGATAAGAATTTGTGTGTGGAGACTCACACTCAGCCACATTCATCACAGTGCTCCTGGTACTACCAGAGTCTAGCACTGTGTTAAAATGTGTTCAGTTTATCGGGGTTGAAACTATCAAGTAGGTCATAAGTAGCCGACAGCTGGCCTACTACAGAATTATGAAAGTGTTAATATTCAGGGCCAGGGTTTCATCTTGCTGACTTTCTATATATTCTGACAGAATCCCTCTGGAAATAGAATCCTGAAAGTGTCCTTTCACTCACCTCTCCAGAACTATTTTATTTCCTTGCTATACTAACATTGCTTCTCTTAGGAAGTATCCATTCTCTCTAGTGCAGATGTAACCTGTCTCTGCATGAAGAGAAGAAAAAGAATTACTATAGTGTCAGCGATTGGCGGATCTCATAGCACTTTTCAAATGTGAAATTTTCTGTGAAATAGACGATGGTGG
Organism: Terrapene triunguis; assembly: GCF_002925995.2. Lineage (NCBI taxonomy): Eukaryota > Metazoa > Chordata > Testudines > Emydidae > Terrapene > Terrapene triunguis. The sequence goes on along the minus strand of NW_020664561.1, from coordinate 35,017,169 downwards.
ATAATTTGAGCCACAGGGGTTAAAGTGACTTTCCCTAGGTCAGACAGCACACGTGCAGAGCTGGGAATAAAACTCAGGAGCTCCGATTACCAGTTCTCTGCTCTATTCTGGCCACAATCATATATACAGACCATTTCAATTTATTTTCTACCTAACTAGTGGTGTAAAGCATTGCCTAACAGCAGGTGGAAAAGTTGGTTAATGGAACTTTGTGAATTACATCAAGTCCTTGCCATAAGAAGTAGAAGTCGTTATGGACCAGCATATCAGTATTTATGGAGCTGCACAAATATGCCTTGGGATTTTTGAGAAATCCAAACTGCCTGATTAATTTTTTTAAACAAATCAGCCCAGTCAAAAGGTAAAGGAAACACACGCTGGATCCACTTTATTCAGGGGTTATAGTGTTAGGGTCTGGCTGGGAGAATAGCTGGAGTGCATTGTACCTTCTTGGGACTTGGTCAACACTTGCTAGTTGGCAATCTGACAAACGCAAAGCAGAGTGTAATATGGCCTCTTGTGTATGGAATGAGTAGAACAGACGTCTCCTTACTGTCAGTCAGAAATCTTGTTTTGAGCTTTATTAAGATCTAAACACTTTTTTAATCCTGTGGTGTTTAGTCTATTTTTCAATGGGGGGTTGGGGCCCTTTAAAAATATTTGTCTAGGAACTAGCATTGGGAAGAGGAATGATAAATGGAAGGGAAGCATTTTCCTTTACTGTATTGTATGCTGCTTCTTCCAGATATGTGAAGCTGGAAATTTCTCTATCCACGTTGCACTCAGTGACCTAAGAAGAGATGGTAAAAGTTTGTTCTCTACCTTTGTGCAGTTAAGTTAGCGCTTCTGCAGTGATGTACACTGATGAACGGCCTGATCCTGCAAGGTGCAGAGAGCCTCCTGTGAGGGGCTAATCACCCTCAGCTGGCCTCAGTGGGAGTTGCGGGTACACAGCACCTCATAGGATTAGACTCTAAAGGAAGTTTGGGTATGTAAGGAAAGCACTTAGAGCCAGATTGTGCTATTAGGGCATAGGCCTGTATTAGCTGCACGGGTGGTTCAAAGTGGGAGGTGGGCATGATATTCGTGTTGGCTAGTTCTCCAGGGGATGCTAGCAGGAGTTGTGCTGTGGAGAGTGCAAGGTCCAGTAATGTGCCTGGCTCCTGCCCAGGGCACAAGCTGTGTGTGTGCTTGGAAGTTAAGGGGCGTGATGTGCTTTGCCCCCTCTTTGAAGGAGGGCTGCCTAGACTTTGGCTCATAATATTTGCTAACTGCATCCACAATTTTGTGACCATGTAATCTGTAGAAATACCGTTCATTTCTGGGGTCTAGGAAATGGTGCAGATACTTCCTATGGGAATGACTTAGTGCTGCCCAGTCAGCATTGCCAATGATCTTTCCCAAGGATGCTTCTAGGGATGCTACTGCCAAATACTGTGTGCAAGCCTTAATGATGCCTATAGCACTTCCCCACAGGCACCCTAAGCCTTCCTCTGGGCTCAGTCGAGTCCTTGTTTTCCCAAGTCTATCTTGCCCATCTCTTCAATAGGCAGATTTGGATAGTCTTTATAGCAAACTACATGGTACATAGGAGTGTCAGTTTTCTGTGATTTTTTTTGTGTGGTTCTTTTAATCTGTAGGATCCAAGATCCGTAAGATCCCTTATCCAACAAAGAATCCTTTCACGTGGCTGTTTTTCTTTGTAACCTGTCCTAACTATACATATGAGGTATGTATTTTCATCAGTAAACCACACTAAGATTTAAGTTTTGCAGGTTACATCTCAATTTATACTGTATTATTAAAGCAAACATGTAAGGAAACCCTAGAAACTTAAAATCAAAAATATGCAAGCCCACTTCATATTGCCAAACTCTAGGTTCAATCCTTCAAACAGTTATCCCATGACAGACATCCTAATGTACCTTTAAGTGAAATTTACTTCTGTGCAGAAAGACTGCATGAAGCCTATGCACCCTTCAGACTCTCAAAATTAAGATCTAAATGGGATGTGAGTGGTGCATAGACCTTGTACAGGTCCAGTGCATAGGGGTGAGTGTCAGGCTGTGTGTCCTCAATCCACGCAGCCCTGCTGAAGTCAGATTTATACAAAATCTTGATTTCAGGGGAGTTTCATTGGTGTAAACGAGAACAACATTTGCTCCCTGGGCTGCAGAATGTCACCATTACAGACACTGATTTAGGAACAACTACAAAATAGGTGGAGACAAGGGAGAGAGGAAGCTTATGTCCAAAACAACACACACAATAACCATGATGAAAAATGGGGTGCTTTTGTTTGGAATTAACAGGATATTAACAAGATTGATACCAGAAATAGCTTTGGGTAACCTTGGATGTATTGCTTACCTACATTAGGGAGGGATGTTTTGATAATAGAGGTATAAATGTGAATGCGATCATCAGAAATATTTTGAATTTCCTTGGCCATAACAGGTGGGGGCATGGATCAGCTTCACCATCATGACTCAGTGCGTCCCGGGTGAGTAAGGTTTCGTCTTTCTCCCAGCTAGGTGATTTGTTCTCAGGACAAGAGAATGTTGTTTCACTAGCATTGATATTGTTTCTTTTTTTATATATCTTTTTATAGTGGGATTGTTCACATTTCTTTGCTTCATTCAGATGACAGTTTGGGCAAAGGATAAACACTACACCTACGTACGAGAATTCAAGGATTATCCAAGTCTTAGGATGCCAATTATTCCTTTCTTACTGTAAGAAAAAAGAACTGCTTGAATACCTGAGTGGAACTACAGGAGGACAAAGCTGATGGGCTCTTTTTATTGAGAAACCTGCTGGCAAATGAGAGAATTCATTTAGATAACTAAACCAGGGTGGTTCTGCTGCATGGAATCTCTATTGCTGTGGGAAATTCTATACAATTGGAAGCTACATCTCCCTAATATTTCTAAATTTTCAGAAAGTCATATTGGTTGCCATGACTTTATTGCTACATTGGCAGCCAAGGGCCTTTAAGGCTCACTATTGGCTTAGATCCTTTCAAATAGTGACAGTTGTAGCTTCCTGTACTGGCCTGGTTGGTTTTGTGGATCACAATGAAGCCTTGCCACTGGGAAGCTCCAACTTGTGGAACAGCATTCCACAGAAGTGCTGATTGACCACATTGATTTCTGGAGTCATCATCAGGTCAGCTGATTCAAAGGTAGATGCGTGTGCTGCCTTCCCTTGCTGGAAAGAAAGTGCTATGGGGACAGGTGCTTCATGGGGAAATGAAGTCGTTACAAAGGAGGGAAATAGGAGTACTCAGAATAAAGAGGTGAGCAATAGCTCAGATGCCTGAGTTGGCCCGAACACACACTTTGACAAGTCAACCTTAAATCACAAGTCATAGAATAGAACATCCCCTGTTAGGAAAACTCCTTTATCAATGAATAGCTCACCAGCTAGCTGACTGGATTTTGAAGATGTACCTTCTGTAGCTGTGATGTTTGGCCTGTTTTCATAAAACAAGTCATTACAATACCAAAAAGAACTTTTACCTAGAGTTTTTATGTTAGTGTTTTCTGAAGAGTTTTTAATGTACTTTGTAAACAAATGCACTAACCTACAGTCCTCAAAATGATACTTCTGTCCCTGTTTGCAAAGCAGGGAGAAGGAATCAGTTACATAGTGAACTTTCTATGTTTTGTTTTCCACAAGGTGTTCAGTTTAACTTGTAAGTTTTTCTATAAATCTATTCAAGAAACTACTGCAAAACCTGTCAATGACTTTTTTAAGAACCTATTTTAGAATGTATCTACAAAGAGAAAACATACATAAAGTTTTTTCATGATGATTTATTTACCTAGAAATGACTTATAGAAAGATTTTTGCAACTATTTGTAAAGATAAAATATGCAATAAATTCAAGCCTACATTTTGAACTCTGTCAAAATAATTATGGCAACAAAAGATGATGTATTATAGCTGGTTGCAGAAGTTTCATAGTTTATATATAAATATAAAGCAAAATGGTCTTGTGTCAAATAAAAAGTTACATCCACTGGATAAAAAACAAAAACAAAATCCAAGTTCACTATTACATAGCAAATTCTACCACTGGATGAATAGCTTAGAAGCATGTAATGATTAGTGCTATGAGTAATCAAAGCAATAAATCATTATGAATGATTTTGCATTCTGCTATTCTCCGGTAGTTTGACTGGGAAACAGAAAGAGAGCTAGAGGCAAATCTGGTGTCAGGGGTGAACTTCAAAATGTTTGATGGTTCAGTCATATAATCCTCCAAAAATGATGGGGTCCTGTCTGCCACAGTTGCCTCATTTCTCATTGACTTCAGAGGGGACTGCACGTAGACTGAAATTCCCCTGTCTACAGATGGCCAGCAGAAGGCCTGAGCAACACTTAGATCCCGGCTTGAGCCCTGAAGGCGCTGCACAGAGGGAAAATTTAACTTCAGCTGGCGACAGTATCATGCCCTGGATGTTAGCCTAGACCACCAAGAGATGAGAATTTCTCATGTGAGATTGCCAATACTTCCTACTTTGGGCCAGATCAGAAATAATGAATATTGCACACAGACTTTAAAACAAACAAACAAAATAACACTACCTTTTTGGTAGTTTCACCTCAGTTCCTGGAACCAGGAAACGAAGGGCCATGTATTTACTTTCATTACCAAAAGTCACCAAGCTTTTTCAAATATAAAAGGGTTCTGCTTGGGTGTGAGATTTGGGTTGATTCTCCCATTCCTGATGATTCTCTGGAGCTCTAATGGAATTGCCTGACATTACAATGAGGCAACCTCTGAGCAGGAGTATTGTCTGTCAGCACTTATGTCCTGGCCTGACACAGTCCTTTGCATTTAAGAAGGTGGGTGCCCATTTCTGAGGTGGCAGCGCTCTGTTTTTGGATCTGCAGTGGGAAGCTGTGCAATGCTACTGGTAGCAATTAATTTGGAAGGTTTTTTTAAAAAACTACCATATTAAAGGTCCAGCATAGAAAAACTGTCTTTAATGCTTTCTTATGTGTCAGCAAGGAAGAAAGAGTTCTCTCTTTGCAGCATATAATGATCCTTGTGTGACAGGAGGATTCTATTATAAACCAAGCATCTTCCACTCCTTTGACCCTTTCAATGGGTACCTCATGTCTTTCTCCAGCCAAGGCAGAAGAAGTTTTTTGTTGCTAGACAGTTGTGAACACAGTACTCAGAAAGGTACAAAGCTTTATTTGAATACCGCCCTGAGCAGTTTCTTCACTCTCCATACAGCTGTGATATGGCACACCTGTGAGCTAACACGCTCTCAGTGTTAGCAGCTGTAGGGGAGTTCTATGCAGCTGCCTATCGAGGAAAAGCTGGGGACACCTTCACCTCCCGACTGGCTCCAGCTGCACGAGGGTGTAAAGGAATTTCCTCATCCTCCATCTGTTGCTTAGCAAAGTTCACAAATACCTACGAGAGGAGAACAGATCAATATAACCAGCCTCGCCGGAGGCCGGGCAGTTGGAACTACTGCTGCCACTTGCATCACATCAGCTTCTCTGTAGGCAAGAAGTGTGAAGCAGAACCCAGAGGTATGTGCAGAAATGAAAACTGCCCATCAGTAGACATCACACATTTTTCTTTATCCTGTACAAATCCACCTTTACGGCAGCTGAGGTAAGGGGCAAGGTGCATAGAACATGTACCACACTGGTGGGCAAGGGAGAAGATGTAGTATCCTAGAGGCACTGTGCAGAGGTCACGAGCAGTCACAGGTGTGCGGGGAATATACCCGCTGGCAGTCCCCATGACAGCTGCATAGCAGGTGTCATCTGCACAGACCCACGGCGGCCAGCTGGGTGTGATGCCCTCTAATGACAGTGTGTGCTGCCAACAGCACTGGCCCGTGTTGCTGGCTTTTAGTATAGAAGTGCTCCTGTATGGAAATCAGTGGCTTCTGAGGAGGAGGGCTAGGTACGCAATTAGTTGATTGGGTACTGCAGGGCCTCTGGGGACACAAGGCAGTCAAAATCTCATTAAAACTAAATGGAAGAAAACTAATCGGCTATTTCAAATTCAGCAAGTCTCATTCTGAATAGCAGAATCTGGGCTGATCTGCTCACTACCACTCCTATTTCTGTACTGAGAATCCAAGGGGGGTCCTAACGGAACAGGTCATGTGCACTCCTGCCTCTGGGATCAGTTGTCACTGTAGCTTCACAGGGTATCAGGGTATGCACAGGTCTGATCCTGCACTTTTACCTGAGGGCACTGAGAGTTTTGTCTGAGTTAGGGATGTAAGGTAAAGCCCTTCAAAAGTTGGTTTAACAGACAGTCAAGACAGTTATAGACCCTAGCTTATTCTGGATTTTGCCACATCCCCATGGCATTTCTTCTCCCTTGCCAGCCAGATTTTCTCATGGATGACTTTACTGCTTTCTTACTCACCTGATCCAAAGTTGTTTGTGAGACTGAATATTCTTCGATATTCAGGTTTTCTTTGTTGGAGATAAGTAACCGAAATATCCTGGCCAGGGAGGAGGAGCAAATCTGGTACTGCAGCATGTTATAGTGTTTCTCTCTTTGTAAACTGCCTGGGAAGTTGACTTGTATGAAATGCTCAGCTGGGCTTGGATCTGGACACAGCCCAGGTTTAGGTGCTTTAATTTTCATGGTGACAATATATCCATCTCCAAATCTGAGAAACACACATGGGTTTGGTTGTTTTATGAAGACATGGTTTTACTATTCAATTGGGGGAAATCAGTTCTCAGCAGTTAGCTATACATTCAGAAATGCAGAGGTGACACGTGGGGGCCATGCAGGGTCATGTGCCCCCCCAGATTTCTGCCAGGGTGGGAGTTGGGCTGAGTGCCGCTGAGGGGGACATGCCTGGGAAGGGCATCGGCACCTACCGCTCCTACTGAGCTCCACTCGGAGGCACCCGGAGCAGGGAAGAGAGACAGGGCTGGCAGCGCAGCTCCACCAGAGGCGATGCAGGGAAGCCCTCTGAGTCCTGTTCCTTCCTCACCCACAGCTGTAGTTACCTGCTCAGCAGCAGGCGTCCAGAACCTTCTCCGGCCCATGCCGCACCCACAGCAGGGCGGTGATGGGAGAAATAAGTGGCGAAGGAGCTGGGGGGGGGAAGGCAATGCTGGCTTGGAGCGGGTGTGGGAGGCGCAGGGGGAGTGGGAAAGGGCCTCGAGGTGACACATGGGGCAGTCACATGTTGCCCTCCTCCCACCCTGGACCTTTAAATTGTGTCTGCCCACCATCAAGAGTTACAGGTCATCTCTGCAGAAATGCATGAAATGGGATACCTAGAGCTAGCTCTATTGAACTGTTTTGGGATGCTGAAGAATCCACGTGTATTCTGAAGAATTGGTCTGTAATATACTCAGGTGATTTGAGGATCAAGGGGCCTAACTTAATAGTCTTGCATATTAAAGGGTTGCACTCATAAGGTGGGCAGTGTGTTATTTTTAAATGAACACAGGTCTAGCGCCTATGTTACATAACACCTGGCTGGCTGCATAATCACAGATTATTTGAAACTTGTACTCTGCAGAGTGTCCCCATAATCACCAGACAATTCTTTAACAACACGGGATACAAACATTCAATTTACCTGTATTTTAAATGTTGAATAGTGCCCAGGCATTTGAAGGTCCCCTTCACCATTATGGCTAGACGAGTGCAGAGAGCTTCACATTCTTCCATGCTGATAAACCAGAGAACACAACACAGGTTCAGGATTAGAGCAGGATTTCCGCCCTTCTTTGACTCCAGTGCTGAATGTAAGAAGCAAGGTTTGCATTACCTGTGTGAGGTCAGAACTACAGCTCGCCCTTCTCGGATCACACTGACAATAGAGTTCCATAAGAAGCGTCGGGACTGAGGGTCCATCCCTGTAGTGGGTTCATCCTGAAGGGACAATATTAATTACAGTCAAAGATTTTAATAAAACACATGTCCAAGGCGTTAGTTTGAGATTCCTTAAAACTGAATTTGTTTGGTCTTTTTAATAGTAAAATGCAGCTAGGAATACAGTGTGCCCAGTGTGGGGCACAGCTATCGGGAAGAGCATTGCACCCAGCAGAGCATGTTACAGTGGACAGTGCATACCATGACACCAGTGGTTCAAAATCAGCCAGTACAGAGTCTTACGTCTTGATCTCAGACTCATTTGTAATACGTCCACCACCAAAGCATAAGCGCCAGTACAGTGGTAAGCAGAACAGAGCTTATTCAGAAGCCAGGCTGCAGAGTGTGTAAAGCTCAGTGTGACAGGGTGCTGGGCAAAGGGTTGCTGATTCAGCCCTCTGTCGTGCCAGCTCCCATTTAGGGGAATAAATTAGAGCTGGCTGGGGATAACTTGGCTCTAATTGGGGAAGCAGAGACAGCTGCCACCTAATTAGCCTGGGACTGTATAAAAGCGTCAGGGGAAGGAAGCCAAAGGGGGAGCAGAAAGAAAGGGAAAAGGCAGGGAGTGGAAGCAGGGAGGTAGCACTTCCCTCTGACAGTGAAGGGTCAACTGTACATGGTGAAACCATGATGGTAACAAGCCTGTGAATAAACTGCACCTGTGGTTACTAACCCCCGGGGTTTCAGAGTGACTTTGTGGACCTAGCAGAGGCAGGAGCCAAAGGGGCCCTGTCGCGCTCTGTTGCACATGGGGGCTTGTCCGGGATTCCGTGCCAGTGCAAGTGTTTGGCAGCCCGGAGATGGAGGAGACCCTGCAATGGCTGGTCAAGCAGCAGATGGTGGTGGTGCAGAAGGCAATGCAGAGTATTGAGCAAGCCCACCAGCTGGAGAGACAGGCCTTGCTCACTTGGCAGGCAGAACAGCAAAAGAGCCTGCAGGACTTCATTCGGGAGCAGGCCGGCATCCAGGAGCAGCTCCTGCAGAAATTGGGGAGTCCCAAAGGAGGGGATGGCATTTGGGCGCCAGGCTTAGGGCTGTGTAAAATGGGCCCAACAGATGACCTGACACATTTGAGCAGGTAGCCAAAGGGGCTGGATGGGACAGGGCAACCTGGGCCCTGCGACTGGCTCCCTACCAAGCCAGCAAAGCCCAAGCGGCCTGCATGGCCCTAAGTGAAGAGCAGGCCAGGAATTATGAAGTGGTGAAGGCAGCCATCCTACATCAGGTGGGGCTATCCGTGGAGAAGTATCGCCAGAAATTCCGGTCAGCAAGGTGGACGTGGGGGTTGCAGCCCTGGGCATTTGCCCAAAAGTTAGTGGACTAGGCCACCCCCTGACTGAGGCCAGACACCCAGACAGTGGGGGAAATCATGAACACACGGTGCTGGGGCCGGGCCGGCGCTCCGCTCGGCCTGGACCAGTGGCCCAGCACTCGGAGGGGCTGGCAGCTCGGCTGAGGGATGGGGGGTGGCAGCTCGGCTGAGGGAGGGGGGGCACCAGCTCGGCCTGCACTTGGGGGAAGGGGACTCAGGCCAGCGCTGGGGCCAGGCTGGCAGCTTGGCCCAATATGGCTAGGGCTCCTCCGGTCACAGGGGGTGGGGAGCCCTCAGGGCTCTTCCTGTTAAGGGGGGTTGGGGCTCCGGTGTGTGTGGGGCAGGGCCTCGGGAGGAAGGAACGGGGCCAGCCTCCCCAAAGCGGGGGATCACCCACTGCCCATGACTACCATGTAATTAGAGAGCACTCAATGCTCCCTTTTATCATGCAAACTGAAGTGTTACTATATAATCTAATAGCATACTTATTGCCAGTAATTGCATTTGAGTTAAATCATTACTGGGAACACAAACAATTGGAAACTTGTGTTACTCTGTAACAGGGCCTCCTGGCTCCTGCCTCTGTCCCGGTCTACCAACTACACAGAGACCCTTGTGCTGGTCCAACACCTTGTGCAGTTTATTTACAAATGGATTCCCTTCATAACATATACAGCTCCTGTATCAAGCAGGGGAGAGCAACCTCTCCCTTCCCTAGATGCCTGCTTCCTCTCTTTCCACTTCTTTCCTGTGTCTATTTGTGGGCTCTGACTAATGACTTAATTAGCCTGTCTGCCCTGCCCCACCCACAAATTAGGCACAACTCTACTTAATCAGCTCCAGTCTGCTTTGCTTGATTGGAGCTGCTGGGAACAGAGTGCTGACTCAACCTTTCTTGCCTGGCACACTGTCACATACTCTAACATTATAGTTTAAGGAATAATTGAAATGTTATTTGCATGTTTTATTCCAAAAATGCTGTTGATGGAAAAGACTAGCTATACTCCACCCACACTTTTGTTTTGCTGGGTACAGCTGATGGCACTGTCAGTCAGGTATGGCCCATACACAGCTAGGTATGTTCTTCTGACCATAATGGTTGTTCTCTGGTTCATTCTCCATTAAAAAGCAGAGGTGGCTCTGAGACACAACCTGGATTTGTATGGGGAGGGAAAGGAATCCTATGAGGTGTTGAGCATCCCTGCCTCCCACTGAAATCAAACTATTGAGAGTGCCATTGCCTTGAGGGCACTCAGCACCTCTCTGGATCAGCCCCTTATTGCTAACACAGAATGCATTATCACAGAGCTACTTTCCTGTGACACTTACTAGCAGAACAAGAGGAGGGCAGCCTATTAGGGAAATGGCAGTGGAGAGTTTGCGCTTGTTACCACCACTGTATGTGCCTGCCAGCTGGTCTGCATACATCTGGAGATCCAGCTTCTGAATCCCCCAGTCAGCAACCTGTGAGGGAGAGAAGTCATTCTTCTTTCACACAGCAGATGGTGAACTGCATGCACAGCTGGTGACAGCTGCACACTTGCCATTGCTAGGCAGAGCCACAGCAAAACCTCATCTTTTAGCACATGTATTTCAGAACTGGAGTTAGGGTGAGTCCATCAGTGAGCACAACTGTTGTGATGATGGGTGAAATTCTGCTTCTTCACAACATGCTAATGTTTTCCTTTAGAATCTGGTTTTCATTCCACAATTTTAGAAAGCCTTAGGGGTTTCTGTTTTTAATCCCTCACTTTTGCAGGTTCAGTTCATTCCTCCAGGATGATTAGGTACCAGGATTTCTGGTGCAATCATGAACTTAGCTGTCCAAATGACATGAACTGCACCCAGAATTTCAAGACACAGAAAGTCAAGCCAAATTTAAAATTATTGTCCTGGGTATTAGAGGGGCCCAATCAAACATCTAAAATATTTATCATAACCAAGAAAGCTGATGAAGAAGAGACTGTTCGTACCCTCTCGATTTCCTCTGCAGGGACCCCTCGCAGGCGTGCATAGAGATGGAGGTGTTCCCGGCCTGTGAGGAGGTCATCAATAGCATCAAACTGTGGACAGTAGCCCATGTTTTGATGGACATTAGAGATGTGGGTCAATATACTGGAGAAAGAAGGAAAAAGCAAAGACTGTAGAAATGCTAATAGCTAGGTCTGGGATAGAGAAACAGACGTCCTTTCTACTGTGGGGGCAACATCGCCCTCATTAGTGAAACCAGCCTAAACATTAATTTCACAGTGTAAGACCTTGCTAAATGTTCAGCTGCAGAGCAGGTGCTCTACAGTATGATGGCTGGATTGTGGTGAATAAAGTCTAATCATCCCTACTAAGGGTGTAAAGCCATTTCCCCTCCCCTGTTTTTTCTGCTGCAGTTAAATCATGTTGTATCAGTTGACTTAAAGGCAAGTAAAGTTAGCTACTATTCAAGCAGCCACTCAGCAAATTGTATTTTGCTAATGGTGTTTATTTCTAGATAACAAATCAGGCAGTTTAATCTCAGAGTGCATCCTCCAGTGTCCGTAAGTAGGAAACAGTGCTGACATTGCTTCTGGGTAGGGAGGTAATGGAGAGAGAAGTGAAATAAAAGATAATTTCTTGTGGCCTGAGTTACTGTCGGCCTCTGCCGTTTGTGAGTTACAGTCTGCAGTATGGGCCGAAGCGTTAAACATCAAATATTCATAAAGAGCTATGGCATTCCACGTGGAAAGAAAAATCTCTACAGCACAATGAAACATTCAAACTGCCAGATCATGAAATGTCCATTCACAGTGTCACCCTAATGCAATTTAAGCAACAGCTAGAAATCGCCAGAGATGGGCCCCAAGTCCCAACCCCCAGGTCTAAACACACCTAGACGTTAGAGGGTGCCGATCCTTATCTGAATCTGAATACCCCCATACCTAGGGGAGCTCAAAAACGGGTTGATTTTTGTTGCAGAGTCTCATTTCTAGCAATTAGAAGATTTGTGATTAATTAATGTAACACAAAATCAATCACACAACAAAAAACATTCAGTGAGTTCCTGTATCCGTTTTTGTTCATTTTTCAGTCTAAACTGCCCTAGGATCTTGCAAGCAGCTGTCTCCACAGAGCAGAGCAAAAGAAATTAGGAACGTCTCAAATACGGCAGCTTCATTTTGCTGGACTCTTAATTGATCTGATTCAGGGTGAAGCCCTCTATTTATCCACAGGACAGGTACAGCAAGGGCAAGGGCAGTACGAACTTCTCCACACCCTCTGTATCTTCTGAGACTGTCAACACAGGTTGCCAGTGAGTGTCAGCTGTAGCAATGGCTTCTGTGATGTGGACACATCAATTGGTAACTGGGCTCTTGTGGTGTTTTTAAAGAGCTTACCTGTTGCCAGCCACTACAGCATCTCCAGATGTCACGTCAGTATCCCCAGTCAGCATTTTGAAGGTTGTCGTCTTGCCAGCTCCATTCACTCCCAGGAGACCAAAGCACTAAATTATAAAATTGATCACATTCTTAAGTGTTTCCACTTGCAAATCAATGGGATCATACAATATGAATTGACCTATGAAGCGTGATCTAGAGCTATTGAACGACCCACCTCTCCCGGACGAACGCCAACACAGAGTCTGTCTACTGCTGGCCTGTGTCTACCTGCATAAATCTAGAATGAGAGAAGAAATAAAAATTCCTATTACAAGACATCTACAGCAGAGAGAATCCTCTGAACTTCACAGTTTACTAATGTTGGAGTTAGGGGACTGCAAATGCTTGACAAGAATAAAATATAATCTTAGAACAATTAAAAAAATGTGCAAACATTCCACTGAGTCAAACATTTGCCCTATTTAGGAATCATTTTACCCATTATCATCTTTATCTAACCTGCTAGTCCAGCTCTAGGCAGTATGGCGGTAGCTCCCAGAATCTTCACTGTAACAAAATGTCTCTGATGTACCAAACAAGATAGAACAATAAAGTAAATTAAGACTGTGAGGAATGATGCAGTACTTCCATTCATAGGGCTACAGCAATGGGTATGATGTCTTGATGTCTGCTCCTCAGGCTGGGGCAAGGGGCTGAGAACATCATGCAGATGTTTTCAATCTTTGGAGAGAAGATTAGCTAGCACCATACAGAGGGTCTGTCTACACTGCCACCAGGATGTGTGATCGCAACACATGTAGACTTACTTGAGCTAGCTGGACTTCAGCACAGGCTGGCTGAATAATTACCCAGGGTCCCAGGTGGGCTTGTACAGCCCAAACTGAAGCCCATGCTGCCATGGCTTCATTGCTCCGGGACCTGAGCTAGCTAGATTAAAGCTAGTTTGTTTATGTCAATGCATGTGCTGCAGTCACATACCCCGACTGCAATGTAGACATACCCCTGTCAGGGTTCCTTCCCCACTCTGAACTCTAGGGTACAGATGTGGGGACCCGCATGAAAGCCCCCTAAGCTTATTTCTACCAGCTTAGGTTAAAACCTGGTATGCTGCCACCACCACGTGATTTAACAAGAAACAGGGAAAGAACCACTTGGACTTCCTCTTCCCCCAAGATATCCCCCCAAGCCCTTACACCCCCTTTCCTGGAGAGGCTTGAGAATAATATCCTAACCAATTGGTTACAAAGTGATCAAAGACCCAAACCCCTGGGTCTTTGGACAATGGAAAAATCAGTCAGGTTCTTAAAAGAAGGATTTTATTAAAAAGAAAATGTAAAAATCATCTCTGTAAAATCAGGATGGAAAATAACTTTACAGGGTAATCAGATTTAAAGAGCCCAGAGGAACCCCCTCTAGCGTTTCAAAGTTACAGCAAAACAGGGATACGCTTCCCTCTAGCAAAGGGAAAATTCACAAGTTGAGAAAACAAAGATTAAACTAATACGCCTTGCCTGGCTGTTACTTACAAGTTTGAAATATGAGAGACTTATTCAGAAAGATTTGAAGAACATGGGTTGATGTCTGGTCCCTCTTAGTCCCAAGAGCGAACACCACCAAAACACAGAGCACAAACAAAAGCCTTCCCCTCCCCACCCCCCAGATTTGAAAGTATCTTGTCCCCTTATTGGTCCTTTGGGTCAGGTGTCAGCCAGGTTACCTGAGCTTCTTAACCCTTTACAGGTCATAGGATTTTGGTGCCTCTGGCCAGGAGGGATTTTATAGTATTGTATACAGGAGGGTTGTTACCCTTCCCTTTATAGTTATGACAACCCCGTGAGAGTCTTCTAGTCTTATAATGTGAAACCAGCTAAATGGGAGAGAAGTGGAGACTGGGATTCACAAATGGAAACCGAACAGCCCATAATGAAGGGGTAGGTGGAGAATCACGGTCTAGGGGAGATGGTAGATCTTGCATAGGGTTAGGTTGGGTGGGTGGGTGAAAGGTAGCTTAGGCACTTTAGCCAAGGAGTGAGTAGGGAAGCTTGTCCTGTCCATACTGGACTTTTCTATATCAAAATCCCTGACTTTGGTTTGATTTGTTTGATCAGAGGGCAGTAGGCAAGTAAAAGTGGAAGACCTTGCTTTAAAAATGTTATTGATTTTGAAAACTATATTGTCCACTTGTTCAAGTGCATTCTGGAACAATATTCTGTCAGTAGACTGCATCCCAGATGAGTTTCCAACTAAAGCGAACATACATTTTAGAATTCTCAAAATATTACCTTGGTCAGTTCTTGTAATGTTAATATATCTGTTTTGTTTCCTCCATTCATAATTCTTTGTCTTTCCTCTGCAACATCCTCATCTTCATCACTAATAGGCAACTTAGCAGGCTCAGAAAACCTAAAGAAATGCAACAGATTAATTGAAAAAAATATGAATAGCATGGGGCACAATACAATTACAATAGCAGAGCCTGAAATCATGGTTAGATGATTGCCAGGAAATGTGACTAGTGGAAGAGAAAAGACCTTAGTTTTATAATATGACATTAGCTGGAGCACTTTTGGATTTGAAGAGACTTCTCAATCTTAAACCCCAAGTACTGTGAACACATGGGTCTTGGTGGATCAAGGGGGTTTGCAATGGGACATGGATCTGTTCACTCCTCCATCAGTAGTTTGAATCTGACACAACTCAGTGTTCAGTCAAAGCCTTTACTGTTTGGTGCCCTAGATATACAGAGCTGATGGTCTCAGTCCAGTTCTTAATGGAAAACTGGTCATGTGAGACTATATCTTCATAAACGGCACCCTTTGGAATCCTTGCTGGCAATCACATCTGAGAATGAATTACACTCTCACCCCTGGAGGAAGCTCCCTGGTGGGAGTGGAGCAGTTTTAAGAAGCAGTGTGGGAAGCTGCTGACCATGCTGTAACTGAGCTGTGCATAAACAGAGGGCTGCAGTCCATGGGACTTTCTGGCCAGCACCTCTCATCAGCATTTAAGTCACTTGAAAGCTTTAAAAGTTCACTTTGTGGACTAATTACCACAGTTTATCTAATACAATAAGTTCACCCTGAAACTCTGATTCAGAAAAACATTCCTGTTTTAGGAGAGCAAATAAGCATCTACTTAAATCCCACAGAAGTAATGAAGTTAATGGGACTTAAGTACATTCTTAAGTGCTTCTCTGAATCAGAGCCCTAGTGACTAAGGATGATGCCAAAGTAAATAGGGTGAATCTTGTAAAGCCACCACAAATGTGAGACTTCCAGGAGAGAAAAGGCATCACAGTGGATAACTAAGACACTAATTTTGTTAAGCTTGTATGAAAGTTTGTTGTTATCTCTGAGTCCAAGGGTTTTTGGACATACCATCTTGTGGGGATCAGATGACGCTGCATAAGGAGATTCAGAACAAAGTATACAACTCCTTCAACTGCCATGGCAACCAGGTTCTTTCCAACAAAATCCCACTGGAATGGATTCAAGACATGCTTCTCACCTTTGGAGTGAAATCAAGAGAAAGCAAAGTGAAATATAGCCCAAACACAGCACAGCTCCTCAGAACAAAACCCATTAGTGTAATAACTTCAGATGCAAATCTGTAATTTATGTGATCATTACCAGGCAATGTCTGCAATTTTCCAGGGTGCTCTAATAAAGACTCTTATTGAAAACTCAAAACCAAATTCTAAAGGCACTGATATGTGGGAGCGAAAATGAATGCTGTCTCCATAGATATGAGGCCAGTGGCAGATTACATTTGCATGGGGTATTCTGGTGGCAATTTTCCTTTCTCAGTAAAAATTAATAAACTTTGTGTTGATATATCACTGCCTTTCCAGCAAGAAGTTCTCTTTTATCAAAGGCAGCCACAGCACCACATGGGGGCATTTAAAGAAATTCAGCCATTTTTAAAATTAGTACCAGGGCTATCAAAATAGCAGACAGCAATTAACATTGCAGATATATATCCCAGCTATGATTGTCTAGGGGGATCAGGTAGCTCACTGCCAGGAGAGCAATGACTTCACCTATTAGTTTCAGTGCCAGTCTTCAAAGCTCTGCAGTCTGGTAGAGGATGTTAGTGTTTCTGTCTTCCCAAACCCACCCACCATGAAAGGGCAAAAAATGAAGGCAGATCAGAATCCAAGTACAGTAGAAATGGTTTCACTTAGGACACAGGCTACTGGTATAGGCCATATCCCATGCAGCACTTAAAGTTGTGTTGGTGTATTGCAACTCCTTTAGAAGGGCTGAACTTTTGTTCTGACTATTCATGACACACACAGACATGAAAAAGTTGGAAATTTGAGAAACAGCCACCAGTCCTCCAATTCCAACACTTATATATCTTAGCCCTGGTATGACATGCCCAGCATTGGTTTCAAAACATCCCTTGAAGTTGCTAGCTATTACTTACCAAACCTGGCATAGACATCTGTCACTGCTTGGTTCATAGCTAGGTCAATGAGTCCACGGCCCAGGCAGAAATGTGGGAAGATTATCAGCATATTTTTCAATGTATTATTGAATTTCTGCAAAGACTAACATACAGAAATAATATCACACATGGAGTGAAACCCAGGCATCTTAGAGCATTTTCTTTAAGAAAACAGTGAAATGAATGCTCAGTTCTCTGTCATATCAGTGAAATTAGGTCTTCTCTGCTCTGAAGACAGAGATAATGTTAGTGTCTATCAGTCTATGCACCAAAGATTTGCAAAATAGAACAGAGGGGTATCGTTTGTAGTAGGATGACTCTAGCAAATGAAGCAAATTAACAGGGAGTTTTATGTAGAAAAAAATGCCAGTGAGAAAAGAAATGTTTTCTTCACCTTCTTCACACTGAAATATTATTGTATGTACTGTAGGCAATGTGTAGTTCTGTCCCCATCCATTATAAACTGGGACAGGGACTCTTGAACAGAAAGATTTTTGCTCACTGGTTATGATGTCTTTAATGCCAGGAGTATAACTATAAAAGGACGGGCATAATCTGGGAACGAATCGGTCTCAGAAGTAACATAACATTGGCCTGTTGCACCCCCAAGCTGAGCAGCGCTGGATTGTATTGTCATGTTATCACACCAGGAAGTTGTGAAGGAGCACACACATGATTTTTGAAAATACACAGGAGAATGGATAGATAACAGTGCCAGAGGGCATGATAAAGCTGGCTCTTGAAATCATGAAGCAGCTGAACCAAAACCTGCATCTCTTCCAGGCCAAGCAAAAGCACTATATCACCACGTGTACCACTCTGAGGAAAAAGCTGGCTCCTGGTAGTGGCACAATATGGATTTTTTCTCCTTGATCTAAAGCACTTCACTGTCACTCGTTTGTGTGTGTGGCTGGTAGCTCAGCAAGTCAACTGTGCCTACCCCCACTTCATTTGGTTCCTTTGGTTCCATTCAGAGCTCTCCACCCTCCAAGTCCTCATACAGCCAGTAGTGTCTTCCCTACTCACTCACTCCCAGAAAGGTCAGCAGAGGGGGAAAACACAATTACTACAGATGGTCACCCACCACATGCTAGGCTGGAACACCTTACGTGCAGTATGCTGTCTTGGCACAACTCTTTAAATCAAGGTTTCCATGAAAGCATTGCTTACTGGGTTATTTTCGAACAACTCCAGGATAAATGTAATGGCACTGCTGTTGATACCAATGAAGAGATTAAGACAAGATAATGCAACGTAGGCAGTGCTAGGGACATTGAACAGGTAGGACGCTGGGTACATCATGGGAATTATTGCCCACCTGTGTGAAAGACAGAAAGACAATGTATCAGCTTCTGAGTATTCCCTTTAGTTTGTCTATCAGAGACATATGCTGAGCCTTTCTCCTTGTCCCATACATGGTGAAATCTCAGAACTAATCAGAGATTTCACTAGGCTTGGTTGCCACACAATGGCTTTTTTTTCCCCATCTGCCTAGTTCTGTTCACTGCTCAAATGTGAAGCGAACAGAACACCTGCATGGCAATCACCACCACAGCAGGTAACTACCCTGACATCTGTGGACAAGCCATGAGTGCCACAGCTGAACACTGTATCTATGAGAGAAGCAGGTAAAGTTTAGATGTGGTAAATGAGCTATGTGGTTTTGCCAAATACCACTATTTCAACCCCTGGAACTGGCCAGAAAAATCAGACACAGTTACTAAATAGAGGTTATTAACACTTCATCAATCAAGGACTTTAGTGATTATAAGGGCAGCAACTGCACACAAGTGAAGGAATTGCACATGATTAATTTTCTATTATGAAAAATATTGTGGGTGAAATTTTGAGCTCATAAAAGTGAGACACTAACGCAATACTGGTTTGAGCAAAGCATAGCAGAGGTAGATACTTTACAAACTTAGATGTTCCCTGAGCTCAACCAATGCATCTCACACTTGATCTGCAACCCAGCTTGGGGTTCCCTGTGCACTACTTGTGACACAGAGACCCCTTGGCAAAGTGTCCCCGTTCTTTGCAAACAGCTCTCACCTCAGACCTGACAGACTCACTACACCAAACAT
>NW_020664561.1:34826449-34997665 GCF_002925995.2 Terrapene triunguis | reverse complement strand
GTTGGACCAGCACAAGGGTCTCTGTGTAGTTGGTAGACCGGGACAGAAGCAGGAGCCAGGAGGCCCTGTTACAGAGTAACACAAGTTTCCAATTGTTTGTGTTCGCAGTAATGATTTAACTCAAATGCAATTACTGGCAATAAGTATGCTATTAGATCATATAGTAACACTTCAGTTTGCATGATAAAAGGGAGCATTGAGTGCTCTCTAATTACATGGTAGTCCTGGGCAGTGGGTGATCCCCTGCTTTGGAGAGGCTGGCCCCGTCCCTTCCTCCCGAGGCCCTGCCCCACACACACCGGAGCCCCAACCCCCCTTAACAGGAAGAGCCCTGAGGGCCCCCTACCCCCTGTGACCGGAGGACCCCCAGCCATATTGGGCCAAGCTGCCAGCCTGGCCCCAGCGCTGGCCCGAGTCCCCCTCCCCCAAGTGCAGGCCGAGCTGGTGCCCCCCCTCCCTCAGCCGAGCTGCCACCGCGCATCCCTCAGCCGAGCTGCCAGCCCCTCCGAGTGCTGGGCCACTGGTCCAGGCCGAGCGGAGCGCCGGCCCGGCCCCAGCACCATGTGTTCATGATTTCCCCCACTGTCTGGGCGTCTGGCCTCAGCCAGGGGGTGGCCTAGTCCATTAACTTTTGGGCAAATGCCCAGGGCTGCAACCCCCACGTCCACCTTGCTGACCGGAATGTCTGGCGATACTTCTCCACGGACAGCCCCACCTGATGTAGGATGGCTAGGGTTACCATATTTTGAGTGTCCAAAAAGAGGACACTCCACGGGCCCCAGCCACGCCCACGCCCCAACTCCGCCCCTTCCCCAAAGTCCCCGCCCCAACTCCGCCCCCTCCCCTGCTTCCCGCGAACATTTGATTCGCGGGAAGCCTGAAGCAGGCAGCAGGTAAGCTGGGGGGAGTGGGGGGAGGAGGCGCGGCCCAGTCTGGCCCCCCCAACGGAGCGGCTCCCTCCGGTGGCCGGCCCCGGTGTCTCCAGCCTGGCTCGGCTCGGGCCCTGGTGTGCTGGCCCCGGGCCAGCCCCTGGCCGAGCACCCTCGGCCCAGCACTGCCGGCCCCCGGCCCAGCACCCCCAGCCCAGCACCGCCCGGCCCGGCCGCCAGCCCTGGCCCGGACCCCGGCCCAGCACCCGGCGGCGCCGGATTTTCCCGGACATGTTCGGCTTTTTGGGATTTCCCCCCGGACGGCGATTTGAGTCCCAAAAAGCCGGACATGTCCGGGAAAATCCGGACGTATGGTAACCCTACACTGAAAGTTTGCTTTATGGACTTGGCGTAGAAATTAGTCTCCAGGAGGTAATATGTCTCAATGAGGACCCCTTTAACCAAGAAGGAGTTGTCACCCTCCCTAGTCAGTCAGCCAGGTAATGCAAGGTTCTATTGTCTATCCTTGCCACATCACAGTACAGTCAATGGAAAACCATCAGAAACAATGAAACAATCAAACCACTTAAAGGTAGAAAAAAACCTCTGCATCCAAGTCAGGGTTCGCCCTGCCTGTGAACAGAAACAAAGGACTTTCTTCACTAAAACAGTGTGGGGAAAGACACTTTGGATCCATTCACTGTGGAAACCCTTAAAGGGCAGGGGGCTTTCATGAATATTTGGATACTGATTATTGAGAAACCAGCCAGCTCTGCAAAGTACTGAACTTTGGGGGAAATCTACTTTATTACACTGGTCTACAATTTTTGAGAAGTCGTCTGCTTCAGAGATAAAATGTGCTATTTATTATGTATTTTGATGTGCTGAATTCAAATATGACAATTAAAACAACTGATTGGCTACTGTTTCTAAGATATTTAGGTTTTTACATTTTATGTCTATGTATATTGTGTAGATAGTAGAGTTTTAATCATAAGTTGTAAACCTAGGTCTTTTCATGTGTTTATGGTTGCTTTACATGATAATATTTCACCTGTCCTGTTTATGTAACACTTTAAAAATCAGCAAAAGGGTTATATAAATAAAATTTATTATGAAACAAAAGGCAAAAAACTACTATGTACATAGTTTAGGCCTATTCAGTGTCTACTCAGCACTTCTTGGCTTGTCTCTTGTATTCATTAAATGGAGCATCTCTTGTCACTGTCCAGCAATAGTCTGCAAGCACTGATGGGCTCCATTTGCCCTGATAGCGTTTCTCCATTGTTGCAATGTCCTGGTGAAATCGCTCACCATGCTCGTCGCTCACTGCTCCGCAGTTCGGTGGAAAAAAATCTAGATGAGAGTGCAAAAAATGTATCTTTAGTGACATGTTGCAACCAAGGCTTTTGTATGCCTTGAGGAGATTTTCCACCAACAACCTGTAGTTGTCTGCCTTGTTGTTTCCGAGAAAATTTATTGCTACTAACTGGAAGGCTTTCCATGCCGTCTTTTCCTTGCCACGCAGTGCATGGTCAAATGCATCATCTCGAAGAAGTTCACAAATCTGAGGACCAATAAAGACACCTTCCTTTATCTTAGCTTCACTTAACCTTGGAAATTTTCCACGGAGGTACTTGAAAGCTGCTTGTGTTTTGTCAATGGCCTTGACAAAGTTCTTCATCAGACCCAGCTTGATGTGTAAGGGTGGTAACAAAATCTTCCTTGATTCAACAAGTGGTGGATGCTGAACACTTTTCTTCCCAGGCTCCAATGACTGTCGGAGTGGCCAATCTTTCTTGATGTAGTGGGAATCTCTTGCACGACCATCCCATTCGCAGAGAAAACAGCAGTACTTTGTGTAACCAGTCTGCAGACCAAGCAAGAGAGCAACAACCTTCAAATCGCCACAAAGCTGCCACTGATGTTGGTCATAGTTTATGCACTGCAAAAGTTGTTTCATGTTGTCATAGGTTTCCTTCATATGGACTGCATGACCAACTGGAATTGATGTCAAAACATTGCCATTATGCAGTAAAACAGCTTTTAAGACTTGTCTTCGATGAATCAATGAACAGTCTCCACTCATCTGGATTGTGAACGATGTTGAGGGCTGCCATCACACCATCGATGTTGTTGCAGGCTACAAGATCACCTTCTACGAAGAAGAATGGGACAAGATCCTTTTGACGGTCATGGAACATGGAAACCCTAACATCACCTGCCAGGAGATTCCACTGCTGTAGTCTGGAGCCCAACAGCTCTGCCTTACTCTTGGGTAGTTCCAAATCCCTGACAAGGTCATTCAGTTCACCTTGTGTTATGAGGTATGGTTCAGAGGAGGAGGATGGGAGAAAATGGGGGTCCTGTGACATTGATGGTTCAGGACCAGAAGTTTCATCCTCTTCCTCTTCCTCGTCTGACTCAAGTGAGAATGATTCTGGTGCATCAGGAACCGGCAGTCCTTCTCCGTGGGGTACTGGGCGTATAGCTGATGGAATGTTTGGATAATGCACAGTCCACTTTTTCTTCTTTGACACACCTTTCCCAACTGGAGGCACCATGCAGAAGTAACAATTGCTGGTATGATCTGTTGGCTCTCTCCAAATCATTGGCACTGCAAAAGGCATAGGTTTCCTTTTCCTGTTCAACCACTGGCGAAGATTTGTTGCACAAGTGTTGCAGCATATGTGTGGGGCCCACCTCTTGTCCTGATCTCCAATTTTGCAGCCAAAATAAAGGTGATAGGCTTTCTTAACCATAGTGGTTATACTGCGCTTTTGTGATGCAAAAGTCACTTCACCACAAACATAGCAGAAGTTATCTGCACTGTTCACACAAGTACGAGGCATCTCTGCTCACTTTGGCTAAACAGAAATGTGTCCCTTTGCAAAATCAAAGACTGACAATAAGAGAGCACGACACTGTATGATTTCTAGAGCTGATATAGGGCAATTTGTTCAGCAGAGTGATGTAAGCTTCGTTATGATTGAATCATCCATGACTTCTAGGAATATCATGATGCAATTCATATCATGGATGATGCAATACCAGCTTCAGATTGCATCATTCATTGTTTTGCCTAAAAAGCAAGTACTGTCCAAACCCAGTCATAGATTTATTCATAGATCCAGTCAAAGATGTATTTTAGTCATTTCTGGTTTAAATTGAGATCCCTTCCCTTTATAACTCACTTATCCTCCGCCATTCCCAAGTCAAGGGTCGTATATACTGACCCAATAGCATATCTTGAAAACTAGAGCCAATCAACAATTTTAAGCATCATTTTCGTTCTCAGTGACCCAGAATTAGTAAAGTTTGACTACATTTATTTCAGAAGCATTTTGGCTGTAGAGCAGTGTTATATTGGATAGGTAACTATTGATAAATGTAGCTCTAGCTTCCTGTTTTATATTGTAAACACTTGTTTCCCCCCCACTCTCTCTTGTTTCTAGTTCAATCTTTATTCTTTCTTAAACAAACCTACTTTTGTTTTATTATAAGTGCTCACAAGTGCTGTATGGTTTACAGGAGTGGTGGTTTAAGGACAAACTGGTAAATTGAGGTACACTGCACTTTTGGGTGCAGAGAATCTGGAATTTCTGGGAGTAGTCAATGTCAAGGGCTGGATATCACTGCAGAATGATTCAAAGGGATTTGGGGTGCTGTTAACCTGCCTGGCAAAGGAAGGGCTGGCATAAGCCCAGGGGAGCGTGCCTGAGTGGCAGAAGGGATGACAGTGTTAGGGAGGAGAAAACATCCACTACCACACAAAAGACTCCTTCTTGTTAGAGATGGGGGTAAGAAGATGACTGAGGGCAGGTCTACACTTAAACTGCTGCATTGGTGCAGCTCCACCGATGCACATGCGCCGCTGTAGCACACGTGAAGATGCTCATGCCGACAGGAGAACTTCTCCCATCTGCATAGTTAATCCTTCCCCCCCCCCAAGAGGCAATAGCTGTGTCAATGGGAGAAGCTCTCCTGTTGAAATATCGTCTGTACAGGGGGATAGGTTGGTATAACTGCATTGCTCAGGGGGTGTGGATTTTTCACACCCCTGAGTGATACAGATCTGTAGAGTAGACCTGGCCTCAGAGCCCTGAGCACCCAAAGAACTGTCACACTATATCGGGTGTTGATTCAGCCGCACAACAACAGTATGCTTCTTGAACATACTGATAATGTTGGGCAGCAAACAGTCTGACAAGGAGAAGCTGCAGTGACAACAGTGCTGAATTCCTCCAAACGGTGTCATACATTTCTGGTATGTACAAACTGGGGGCTAAGTAGATGACACAATTTCACAACAAAGTTTCACAACAAGTTTCACAACAAACTTCACAATTTGCTGCTAAAAGAAAATCACAAGATGATGCAGTGAGGATCGTGCACTAGCTCTTGCCTCTGAAGACCTATTTAAAACCTGGCTGTGGTCACAAGTGGAAATTTAAAATGACTCACATGGGATGCTTTTTGGCAAACATTTCTTCATTTTTACAGATGCTTTTAAAATAACAGAAACACACTCCTTTTAATATAGTACATTCTTATGCCTGTAAAATTCCTCTGACTATTCTGATTAAATGCTTTTAGGTGTCTTTAGCTAGTGACCTCACTTCTTAGTGATTGCACTATTGTAACTTTGAAAAAGCATGGGGAAGTGACTAGAAATAAAACAGTAGCAGTCACTTATATAACATTTTTCATCTTCAAGTACTTTGCAGACACTAAATGATGCTCAGCAGTTGCATAATGCCTTCCATCCAAAGTGCTTGACAAACTTTAGGGCATTAAAGGTGACCTCTAAAGAAAAAGCAAAATTGGATTTCTGCCCATTCTAGGCTCCTTTGTGGTTTATAAAGAGGGCCTGGAAGGCCCTGTGTTTAAAGATAAAAAGCTGCTTGTTGTTTTACATTAGTAATTCAGATCTTGTCTGATCTATTTTATGTAGAGGACACTATGGACAGCTGCAGAACTAGTAGGACTGTGATGTTAAAAGTGAACCCTGACTAACTGAGAGGGGAAGTGAATTGTATTCAGTCTTGTAAAAAATCTTTTTGCCAACACTTATTCAACTGAATTGTTTAAACGGCTGGAAGAAATGGTCTGTTTGTTAAAGATTGAATACATTCCACCCCTTCAGTTAGAGGCTGAAAAAGTTGACACTAGATATTTAAGATTGCCAACAAGTACCTCAGCTAAACCTCAGGTAACAAGATCTGATATTTCTGGCATTTCTAGGGGTAAAAAACAAACAAAATATATGGGTTTAAAAAAAACAAACCCAAACATTTAGACCTTTATCCATCAGAAGGCAGCAGAACAACACACAAGTCCAATTTCACCTTTAAGACTCTGAACACCTTTGTGAGGTAGGTAAACATTAGTACACCCATTTCACAGCATATGGCAGAACTGGGGAACAGAATCCTTGTGTCAGCCTACAATTGTAGCCTGTGTCTCTTTAGTACCTAGCTCTTATACAGGACTTTTCATCCATAGAGCTCAAAGCACTTTACAAAGGAGGGTCAGTATACTTATGCATTTTACAGATAGATAAACCAAGGCACAGAGAGATGAAATGTTCACTAAGTTCACCCTAGTGAACAGAGCAACTATTATGCCTGGATTTCTTGAGTACCAGTTCAGTACTCTACCCACTAAGCTATACTGCCTCCTTTGTCTTTGTCTGTGGTTGCATACTGTCTAGCAAAATGGAGCCCCAATTCGGATGGGGACCTTTGTGCCCTACTATAATAATGACTATTACTAATAATTAGCCATAAAAAGTTCCTTCCCTCCAAATCCTGTCCAGCCCAATTGGCTAGTTAATTAAGTCTCAAAACATCCCTGTGAGATAGTAAATAAATATAATGTCCTGGCTTTACAGATGGGAAAACTGAGGCAAAGGGGTTAAGTGTCTTGCTCACGGCCATACAGTGAGTTGTTGTTGGAGCTGGGATTAGAACCAAGGAGTTCCTGGTTCCCAGTGCTCTGTTGTGCCCACTAGATTATACCTCTTTAAAACTAGACTCTCACTACCAAGCTAAGCAACCTGAAATTTGTTTCTAACATGAAAATAAAGATCACTGCCTGCTTAATGGACTCTACATGAATAAATTGCGTGGAAGACTTACCCATACAGAAGTAGCAATGCAATAAGTACAGGGAGATTGCTTGGAGACGTGTACGCTTTCTTTTCGAATCCAATGAATATACCCACAACCATACCAGCACTCACTGTGTAATTCACCTGTCACAGCAAAGGAAGAAGTGTGATGTGTAAGCCCTGTAGAGCTGCAAACATTCCCAGACCTACTGGTCTGCTCCAAAATGGTTTTAAATTGATGGGCATTGGAAATAATGGGTTAGATCATGCTTTTAGCTGGCAGGCAGCCCATCAGAAGGGGCAGTTTGTAAGTGATCTACATGGAGGCACCATGCCTCAAAGAGGCACAACTCCTCCTCCCCAGTTGTCCATGGTATTGGTGTGTGGGGAAGAGAAGTACTCTGCAACAGCTCTTTCTGTGGGCATGTTTACGCTACAAAATTAAGTTGACTTAGGTTAAGTCGACCTACAGCCACTGCAGTAATTAAATCGGCTCTGTGTGTCCACTCTATGCTCCTTCCATCGGCAGTGCGCTTCCTCACCAGGAGTGCCTATACCGACTGACGTGGGGTATTGTGGGGAGCTGACAGCCGGAGTCCCACAGGTCGATGTAGTTATGTCAACGCAGTATCCGTGTGGACACTATTGTTTACATTGTCTGTTGCTGCCTTTGACAGCCAGGCGGAGGGACTCTGGCTGTAACCCCCAGGGCAGCGGGGCTCCTCTGTAGGGTAGACCAGGCCCGAGAGACCCTCATTCCTACTCATGCGCCCTCATGTCTGTGTTTGGACAGGGACACAATGTAACCCAATGCAAAGTACAAGAATTCCTCAGGATTCCCTAACAATCCCTTGCTTGGTTTCCTTATCTTCCTACATAGCAGGTTCCTAGGACACTAAATTTGTCCAGGGTAGTGGTGATGTCATGCTATTTGGGGAACAACAGAAATCTAACTGCACTTCATAGATTTATATTTCCAGCCTGGGCTGGCAGGATGAGGACTGTAAACTCTAACGTATGTAACAGATACATATATGTAAGGTATTGGGGCAATAGAAACACAGATAAATCAGATTAAAAGAACAGTTCTTGTTGGCCTCACTCCACTAAGTTGAACTGCTGCTATATACAGATAGGAGGATAAAGTGACAGCAAGCTCAGCCATTCCCCTGCCCAATATTTATGTTTATTACTTTAGTAATACTATATGACCAGAATGATCAAAGGTTCATTAGCCACAGGGAAAGGCATTTTTATAGCATAAGAAGCACTAGCTAATATGTCTAGAACATTCTTCCAAGTGCTACGACAAACAACTCTACTCGCAATTATTTTAAAAGTTGATGGAACGCTAGCATGACTGTCTGTTTCAGTATGGTGTACAAAATCCAGACCATCTACTTTTTCCCCCTCATACACTAAATTACTGCCCTCTACACCCTTCCTGTGAGGTCCTACCTGAACCCCTGAGGATCCCTTCAATTGCTCATGTTTTACACACCCTGTGGACCCAATCCTAATGTACTCTCTTCTTTTTAAATGAGAAGGGCTGGAACAGGGCTACTTCTGGAGTCCACTATCACTTAAGCCTGAATTACACTTAAAAATTGGATCCACCTAGCTGTGTTGCTCGGGGCTGTAAAAAATTTCTCACCCTGACTGCTGTAGTTAAGTTGCCCCTAACCCCTGGTGTAGACACGGCTAGACTGATTGAAGAATCCTTCCAACGACCTAGCTACCACCTCTTGGAGAGCTGGATTAACTACATCGATGGAAAATACCCTTCCATCAATGTTGGAAGCATCTACACTATGGTACTACAGCGGCACAGCTGCAGCAGTGTAGACATAGCCTAAGTCAGTCAGAGAAGTTGTTCCCTCCTGGCCTGGGAAGTGAAAGCCAGGCGCTCAGCACAGCTGTAAACTAGCCCAAGTGACTGTGTTATTCTATATTGCAACAATACAATATAATGATATGTACAGCAAGATACAATTGTATGCACTGGAAATCCATGAGGTTAGATCACTTCTGGCTTCATCAGCTGAACAACGAACCGTGCATCGGACTTGATTTAGTCATTTGAAATGAATTAGGAACCAGTAAGGTGCTTACTATAAGCTACCCAGGGAATGTTTTAAGAAATGAATAGTTTGCTGTGCTTGGGATCTACCTCACTAAACAGGTCTACAAGTTCCAAGCTAAACCAAACGCAGGAATAGCTCCAGACAAAGTGCTCCAACTAGCAGTCACTCACTATGTCCCAAATGAAATTGGTTAGCCAGTAAACAGCAGGGCTAACACCACTGACAAATTGGAGGTGCTTGGCCTTTGTCACCCGTTCTTGGATCAGATACAAAACAAAACTGGCTGGGATGAAGGACATGGCAAAAATCACACAGATGGCGACAACAGCATCCACCGAAGTGGTCAGCCTGCAACAAAGCAGAGGAGGGAGGACCATATGAGCAAGAGTGAAAGTAATTCGCAATGCCACTAGAGAGCTCTGAGCCAGCACAAGCAGGTACAACCCATACTAGCTAACACCATCAGGAAATCCTTGAAAACTACAGGCCGTTTTAACATCCAGCCGTAACAAGGGTATTTTGTAAATGAAGGATTATTCAGACGTTGGGAATTTGTTAGTATATTCTGGGTGTTAAGTTCAGGGTTGTAACTAACAAGTACACACACAGATCAATCTGTTCCCTGAACACCCACATGACACTCACTCCCTTCAAGGCAGCTGGGCTGTTACAGACAGTACTGTCACTCAGGTGCAGCCAGACAGAGACATTCAGCAATGTGGGTTAATAAAAGACCCAATACAAGGAATATGCACAGCTGTGAAAATGCCATGGTGTGAGAGCTCCTTGGGCTGGGGACCATGTTTGACTGTGTGTCATGTATAGCACCAAGTACCTGTGGGCACCTAAGAGCCAAATTATGATGCCTTTACTCTGGCTTTTCTGATACATGGCACAGGTGTGTCTACACCCATAGTTATGTTACCAATGGAGATAGCCTGTAGGTGGAATGGGAGAGTCTCTCTGCAAGGAACAGTAATGAACTAATCTCACAGGCAAAGAACACAGAAGAGATTTTATACCTAACTTCTGACTATGATAATTGATATTGAAGAAAAGGGTCCCTGTGCAAATGGCACATAAAAACATACGCCCTGAATTAAAGTATACCACTCAAGCTTCATCGTGGTGTTTGAGCTCTCAGGGAGGAAGCGGGGGGTGGGAATAGGCTGAATGGAGAGGAAGAGAAATAAATGTGTGAAAGGATCCAGGGAAACAACTGCAGCTTACACAGTGACTTCTGAGAGCTGCTCCTTGGTGAGGTTCAGAGGATGATTTATTGCAGTGATCCCATATTCCTCAGGAGCTTGGCCTTGCCGCAGATTGGCTCTCAGGACTGCATTGTTGGCTACATTGAGAAAGCTTACCATGGCGTGCCAGCCTTTATTGTTAAACCACACCTATGAGAGCCAGAAAGCAAAAGTGTATTAAGCAGCCTGCACTACTAACACAGAGCAGCAGGAGGCCACATGGCTGCCTTTTGTTTACTTCTCCGATGGGAAATGTCAGCAGGAACGTGCACAGCTCTGAGGGTTTGTTAGATACCTGAAGTGACCCAGCAGGGGGAGCCCACACACTGTATTTTAGGGAGATCATTCCAAAACAGTGTTTTTTAAACAGCTTTCCAACAATGGGGCAATGGATTTTACAAAGTCACCTTTCTAACACCTGAAAGATATTCTTCAAAAGTGTATAGAATGGCAACAGGATAACAAAACAAAATAGAAAACTACTACGTTAAACATCACTTTGAATGTATCAGTGTGTCCAGTATAATTACTTATAAGAAACAGACATTACAGAGTCAAGGTGGGTGAGGTAATATCTTTTATTGGACCAACTTCTGTTGGTGAGACACACAAGCTTTTGAGCTTACACAGAGCTCTTCTTCAGATCTGAGAAACTTACTCAGAGCAGTGGCATTGGAACAATTTTTATAGTGGGGGTGCTGAAACCTGTATATGATGGAAACCATTTAAAACCAGGGGGTGCTGCCACACACCTAATTCCAGCACCCCTGACTCAGGGCATGTCTACACTTACGGTGCTACAGCAGGGCAGTGCAGTGAAGACGCTCTATGCCGACGGAGAGAGCTCTCCTGTCAGCATTAAAAAACCACCTCCATGAGCGGCAGAAGCTATGTTCACAGGAGCAGCTCTCCTGCTACATAGCGCTGTGCACACTCGCATCGTACACACTAGCGCTTATGCTGGTGTAACTTGTGTCTCTTGGGGGGTGGAATATTCATAGCCTCAGAGTGTCACAGCTTAATACAAGGTGGATTAGGTTGTTTAGCTTAAGTAGTTAGCATGTATTTCAAGGCACCATTCAAGGTGAAGAGGTCCCTGGAAATATGTATTAACTACTTATGCTAAACAACCTGTTCAACTTTGTAGTTAGCTGTGACACTCTGAATAAATACATTTCCCAGACCTGAAGAAGAGCTCTGTATAAGCTTGAAAGCTTGTCTCTCTTAGCAAAGAAGTTGGTCCAATAAAAAATATTACCTCACCCACCCTGTCTCTCTAATATCCTAGAACCGACACAACTACAACACTGCATACCTAACGGACATAACATTTAAACTCTCTTTTTAGCTACGGACAACAATGTTCTTACAGATTGGAATCTGGCTCCAAAACAGCAGTCTGTTTCCAGACTATCCTCCCCACATACCTTAATGTTGTCTTCAGTTTCCATGTATTTAAGGAAATTAGACATTTCTTTAGCAACAGACATTGAGGCTTGACCCTAAAAGTCAAGAAAACAAAGTCTAAAATCAGCCAGCAGAATGGGATTTTGGTGCTACATATTTGCAACATTTGTTTGCTGTATTTTAATAAACAGACAAAACATTCCTGCTTACCCCTGTTATATTCATCATTTGGCCAAGGTCTCTCAAAAAATCAACAATTTGATCTCCAGTGACATGAAGGACTGGGAGTTTTCCTCCAATGGAAATTCCTCCATACCTGGCAGAAGAGCATACTCGTATCAATCACTTATATTATATATCCAAATCTCTCTAATCAACAGAAATACTAAAAGCTGCCTTAGGGCTTGTCTATACTTAGCCGCTAGTTCGGCGGCTGGAAATCGAACTTCCTGGTTCGATTTATCGCGTCTGGTCTGGACGCGATAAATCGAACCAGGAAGTGCTCGCCGTCGACTGCGGTACTCCAGCTCAACGAGAGGAGTACCGCGGAGTCGACGGGGAGCCTGCCTGCCGCGTGTGGACCGCGTCTGAACCGCGGTAAGTTCGAAATAAGGTATGTCGACTTCAGCTACGTTATTCACGTAGCTGAATTTGCGTACCTTACTTCGACTTGGGGGGTTAGTGTAGACCAGGCCTTAGTAAATGTTTGCTTTAGATACATAATTTATGTGCAACAGTCTCCATTCACTAACAAACCACGTAGCTCTTAGAAGTTTTGCAAGTATGTCTACACTGACAGAGTTAAATTGCCGGCAGTTACAGTGCCGCTCAGAGAGCGCTGAACGAAACCGTTGTTGCGTGTTCACACTGTCAGCTGCCTACGCAATAGTGTGTTCACACTTGCGGCACTTGCATTGGTATTCGGAGAGGTGGACTCTTGGCAGCTATACCACAGAGCATCTCTTCCTCTTCTGCTGCTAGGAGTTGTGGGAAGGCGGAGGGAGCCCTGGGGCATCCTGGGTCCTGTCCCAATGTCCCATGATTCATTGCTTCGCATCCCAGCTATCCCTGTGCTTCCGTCTGCATTTGACACCATCTTTCAACGGTTTGTGTATTGTGCGCCCTGCCTCTTTCGGGCTGCAGGAATGGATCCCGAGCTGCTGACCAGTATGCTGCTCGCTCTGACCAACACATCACGAGTGGCAGTGCAGTTATTCCTTAAACTACAAAGGCAAGAGGAGTGTGACATTGATCTCGCCACGCATGGTAGCTACGACACAAGATTGCTTGTGGCATTCACGGAGGTGCTGACCACAGTGGAACGCCGTTTTTGGGCTCGGGAAACAAGCACTGAGTGGTGGGATCACATCATCTGGGATGCATGTCTGGGATGACGAGCAGTGGCTGCAGAACTTTTGGATGAGGAAAGCCACATTCGTGGGACT
Source organism: Terrapene triunguis (assembly GCF_002925995.2). Taxonomy (NCBI): domain Eukaryota; kingdom Metazoa; phylum Chordata; order Testudines; family Emydidae; genus Terrapene; species Terrapene triunguis. The sequence continues at coordinate 34,984,498 of NW_020664561.1, read as the reverse complement.
GTGTGATGAGCTCGCCCTAGCCCTGCGGCACAAGGACACGAGAATGAGAGTTGCCCTGTCGTTGGAGAAGCGCATGGCGATTGCACAGTGAAAGCTGGCTACTCCAGACTGCTACCGATTGGTCGCTAACCAGTTCGGAGTGGGAAAGTCAACTGTTGGACTCGTGTTGACGGAAGCGTACATGGCCATTAATCGCATCCTGCTCCCAAAGACCGTGACTCTGGGCAACGTGCGTGACATTGTGGATGGTTTTGCATAAATGGGCTTCCCTAACTGCGGAGGGGCGATAGATGGCACCAGTTCTGGCACCAGACCACCTAGCCACCGAGTACATTAATTGCAAGAGGTATTTCTCAATGGTTCTCCAGGCGCTTGTGGATCACCGTGGGTGTTTCACAGACATTAACACAGGCTGGTCTGGAAAGGTGCATGACGCATGCATCTTTCAGAACACTGGCCTCTTCAGGAAGCTAAAAGCAGGGACTTTCTTCCCAGACCAGAACATCACCGTAGGGGAAGTCGAAATGCCCATTGTGATCCTGGGAGACCCTGCCTACCCCGTAATGCCACAGCTTATGAAGCCATACACAGGGAACCTTGACAGCAGCAAGGAGCGGTTCAACAACAGGCTGAGCAAGTGCAGAATGACTGTGGAGTGTGCTTTTGGCCATTTAAAGGTCCGATGGCACTGCCTATATGGGAGGCTGGACCTGGCCGATGACAATATTCCTATGCTTATAACCGTGTGCTGTACGTTCCATAATATTTGTGACGAGAAGGGTGAAAGCTTCACTCAGGGCTGGACCACTGAGCTCAGTGCCTGGAGGCTGAATATGAACAGCCAAAGACCAGGGCTATTAGAGGGGCGCAGTTCGGGGCCATAAGGATCAGGGATGCCTTGAGGCAGCAATTTGAAGCTGAAGTCACTAATATTTGTTGCTATGCGCGGGAGTGCAGTGCTTGTAATGCTAGGAGGTGATTGTGATTGGTGCAGATGATGCACTATGAAGGTTTAAGAAAATGTCCTGTTGCTTTGCAGGGCTCTGTTTGCTTTCAACTAATGGAATGAGATTGCTTTCAAACCAAAACAATTCTTTTATTACAAAACAACAACCGGAGGAGAGAGACAAACAAAAAAAACCACTTCAGCACTGTGGGGGATGGGGGGAAGGGAGGGTCCTAGGAGGAGGTGGGGTTCCGGGATGGTTAAAGATTTGTGTATGTCCAGGTATCATATGCAACCTTGTGCTTTGGAGTACAGTGCAGTGGATACTGTACTTCAGCAGGGCTAAACTGCAGAGGGACGGGTGTTGAGTGCAGTGGGTACTGGGAGTCCCCAGGGCTGGACTGTGATGGGGCAGGAGTGGAATGCAGCGGGTAGAGACTGGAGCCAGGAGGTTGATAACAGCGTGTTGGCGGTGTCTGGGGAGGCGCATGGGAAAGAGTTTCGTGACCGACTGCAGGAGAGGGCAGGCGTGGAGCTGCTTGGTTTGCAGTGCTAGTAGCGGCTGGAGCATGTCCACTTGGACCTCTATAATGTTTAAGAGCTGCTCCGTGACTTCATTCTGGCATGCTGCATTCTCCTTTCGGTCCCTCTTCTTGCTGTCTCGCAACTCCTTCAGTTCTTGTTTTTTGGCCGCGTAGCGCATCATAACATCCCGCAGAAAGTCCTCTTTAGTTCTTCTTGGCCGCTTTCTAATTCTGTGCAGCCGTTCAGCCCGCGATAACAAAGAGGGAGGCTGGGCTCTCAGGGTCATCTCTGTGAAGTTAAAATGCAATATTTTACAGAAGCAGTATTGTTTGCCACACAGAGACCACTGATTCAGTGATTTAAAACACAGCCACTATTTACACACCTATCACTAACCAGCTGCCCCCGAAAATGGTGAGTAACCGCAGGGGAAATCAGTGTTCCAGGACTGTACAGTACACTGTGCACGTGGCTCTTGGGGACAGCCAGCACTGGGGGGGGGTGGCCTTATAATCATTACTGTCCCCACATTTTCCACAGGCTGTGTTCATTATGGAAGATATCTCGCTGCTGAGGCTGAGCAGATAATCAAGGGAGGGTCTTCTCCAAGACTGCGGCTTCCACCCTGGCCCTTATGTGGCTTGCCTGTGTGCAGCAATGGTCCTCCCCCGTCCCCCGCCCAGTGACGGCAGAGTGGCATGGGAAAGTTACCCTTAATGGGGCAAGAAACAGCAGCTCTGCCAAAGAACTTGCGGCAGCGGATTGCCCCGTATCTCCATGAGAGTTTCATGGAGATCTCTGAGGCAGATTTCCATGAAGTGAAGCAGTCAATCAACACCCTATTCCGCTGCTCAGACTAGGCATGTGATGGTACGCGCATCATACAGACACAAGCCTGCTTTCTGCAACCCTCCTGACCCCAACAACTCGCTTCAGCGATTCCCAAAATCAAAGCCACTTACCAGGGGCCTCCTCTCCTGTTTGTGCTTTGCCAAGCTCCGACAGCTGTGACTGGCTAGCCTCCTCTGGGGTAGAAAAGAGCTCCTGGCTGCATCCTCTGCCTCTGGGTCCCCCTCCCCTTCCACATCCTTGTCCAAGATTTCCTCCTCCTGGCTCGGTCCACTCTCGACTGGCACGCGAGCCACCAAAGTATCCACAGAGGTCTTCGCAATGGAGGTGGGGTTGCCACCGAGTATCACATCCAGCTCTTTGGAGAACTGGCAGCTCATGGGCACAGCATCAGAGCAGTGGTTTGCCTCCTGCCCCTTGTGGTAGGCGTTCCGCAGCTCCTTCACTTTGACCCTGCACTGCAGTGTGTCCCGGTCATGGCCCCTTTCTGTCATGCTTCGTGAAATCTGTCCATAGGTATCACAATTCCTATGGCTGGAGCGCAGCTGGGACAGGACAGCCTCCTCTCCCCAAATGCTGATGAGGTCCAGCAGCTCGGCATTGCTCCAAGTGGGGGATTGCCTGGTGCGTGGAGCAGGTATGGTGACCTGGAAAGATGCGCTGGGACTACTGCATGTGTCACCAAGCAAATAGGAAGGGGGCTTTCAAAATTCCCAAGGAATTTAAGGGGTGGGGCTCACAGTTGGTCACCTGAGGGCAGGGCTGTAGAGTTCAAACCGATGACCAGAGAGGGACACCTCCCCGAGGTCAATCGCAGCACTGTAATAAACCAGGGTGTCTACACTGGCACCACGGCGCTGTAGCCCCGGCGCAGAAAGCTGTACGCCTCTCGTTGGGGTGGTTTTTTTACAGCACTACAACTGCGCAGTTTCTGCGCACCAAGTGGCTTGGCAGTGTGTACACCACAGGAGTTACAGCGCTCAAAGCGGCTTTACTGCGCAGAAACTTACCAGTGTAGATAAAACCATATTGATTTTAAAGTGATGGGATTATTCTAACAAACACAGTTAAAAAAGGATAGTGATTTGGACCTTGTGAAATCTACAGATCAAAACAATTTACAATCTTGACCATTTCAATTCTGGCTCCTCCCCTTTTCTTAGACATCATAACCCAACTGCATGGATACCTGAAGCACCTGATTACCTACTGTTTTCTTAACACCTCATTAATACTTAGTGCAAGGGAGCATCTCAAGCATTCATGAGGTGTTAATGAGAGAAACAATAGGTGGATAGGATGAGAAAAAGTCAGAGCAGGGAAATGGAATGGGAACACTCTGAGTCAGAGACATGAGATTACAGCTGACCAGGGAGAAAATGAAGCTGGTGCTGGTTTCATTGTGTGCCTTGGGCCTTCACAGCTGCTGGGGACAGCTCCAGTTGAATACAATAATGTGGCTGTCAATTCCCCAATGACCTCCATCCCTATCTCACGCAGCATACTAGTTTCTGTAGCCACCCCTTTGTCTTACCCTATGCTATCTGCCACAATTCACCTCTCCCATTCAGGGAAACATTTTTAGGTTCCAAAGTTAAACAGAAAATCACTGCTTTGTTTATTTACCACTGTAGTTGATAAAACAGTTTCCTACCTTTGCTCATTAACCCAGTATTTACTCTTCAAACTGCAACAGAAAAGGAGATTATGAAGTGTTTCAGATCAAACTAAGGGCACGTCTACACTGCATTTTGGAGGGAGCGAGAGGGAGCCTCTCAGCCTGGCTGACTGACTCCGGCTAGCAGGGCTTGCACTAGTGCTCTAAAAACAGCTGTACAGACAGCGCCTTGAAGCTGCGGCTGGGGCTGGAGCCTAGGGAGAGGGACAGGCTTCAGAGCCCGAGGTCCAGCTCGTGTTGCATCTTCAAAGCTCTGTCTGTTCAGCTATTTTTAGAGCACTTAGCATGAGCTCCATTAGCCCCAGTCTGTTGACCAGTAGTGGGAGGCTTGTTCCAAAACGTTGCGGACACATACCCTAAATGGCTTGTTCTGGCTCAGATGAACATTAAGCATGTACTTAAGCGCTCTGCTGAACTGAGGCCTCTACAGGCATACTGAGTGTTGATGACACGGAGATGGGGATTTATCATCAGGAGTCCATAAAGTTTCTGGAGTGGGCTTTTTGCTTTTTTATTGCTGCCAAGCTTCCTACCAGGATAAGGGCCAGAAGAGGGAAGAATTGAGACAGAGCATCTCCAAATTAAGCAGAGGTGAGCAAAAGATTTGTAAGGTCACACACAGCGGTGCTGTTCTAGCTCTGTCTTGAATCAACATCAAAATGGTTTATACCAACACATCACAAGAGTTCATGGTGTCTCCTAAGGAGGGTAGGTGCTAGTGAGAAAACAATACCTTAGGATAGTTAACCTCCAGGACATTTCAAGCAGTGCAGCGAGTACTGGAAAGGTAGCACAGACTGAACTCGGATCTTGGGGTATGTCTGTGCCGCAATAAGAGACTTGCGGCACGACTGCAGCTGGCCTGCGTCAGCTGATTCAAGCTCATGGGGCTCAGTCTGTGGCACTATAAAAACTGCAGTGTAGATATTTGGGCTCGGGGTGAACAGCTACACTGCAATTTTTAGCCTCACAGTCTGAGCCCCATGAGCCCAACTCAGCTGACCCAGGCTCTGACACTCAGTGCCACAGGTTTTTTATTGCAGTGTAGACATATCCTTGGAGTCAGGTACTCTTGGGTTATGTCTACACTGCAATGTAAGCCCAGGGTTAGTAGAACTCAAGTTAGCAGACCCTGGGTTTGTTAACCTAGGGCTTAAGCGTCTACACTCATTCATAACCCCAGGTTAGGAACTGTTGAACCCTGGGTCTCCAGCGTCTACACTACATTATGTGGGTCCGAGTCCAACCACCCATATCCCATGTCTTCCTAGTGCCCTCCCAAAATGTGATCACTCTACCCCTTTGTTTGTGGTGCAGTGTGGGAAAACTTGACTGTCCAGAGGACAAAAAAAAGTCAGAGGACGTCAAGAGCACAAGTCCAGTGGGGCTGAGTCCACACTGCAAAGCAATAGGGCTTGAACCCTGGATCCTGGCTTGACTCAGGCTTGGACCCTCCACCCCCATGGTATCCTGGGATCTGGGTTAGCACGATGTGTGTGTAGATGGAAAGGGGTAGGGGGGTAGATTTGAGCTTGAGTTTGAAAGGCTTACACTGCAGTGTATATGTACCCTTGAAGTCTAAGGCCAGATCTGCCTCTAGGGGCTTGTCCACACACAAAAGTTGTGCTGGTCTGGCCATACAGGTATAGTTAAAGCACTACAAGCTGCTTAGGGTGGATGCAGTTATACTGGTATACAAGTGCTTATATTGGTACAGTTTAATCCCACCCAGGAAGGATAGTAATCCTTACCCACCTCCCAGGGCTGGTGAGGGTTAATGTCTGTACACTGTGAGCAAATAAAGTGCTATGTCATATTACTGCTACTGAGGATATCACAAATGTGTATTCTATGTGGAATGTGACAAGCAAATAGAAACCTCTCAGCGAGAATGATCCCTACCTTTCTCTGATCAGACTGGGATAAGTTTTCACCAGGAAATCAGAAATGTTTCTGTGGGTGAGATCTTGAAGAATTTCTGTGCTGCGCTGCACGCTCTGAGAGGCAAAGAAAATCCAACCAATTACAGCAAACCAACCAGTTACAGTCCCTAAACCCATCAAGTGGGTGTTTGTCCGTAAAAACCACACAATTGGTTTCAGTTCACAGGATCTCACCTGAAAAGTAACTTTTATCCACCTTTGATTTGTGTGGATTCCCAACACCATTGAAACCAAAAAGTTCCACCTGCGTTTGAGTCAAGTCTGTGCTTCACTGGGTTTGAGTGGAAATCATGTGAAAGTTCCACAGAAGTCTGCAAGGCTTGAAACAAGCCATCCTGGATTCACTCTGAAACTTTACCTGCTTGCTAACTCTATCCAGTCATCCAGAATCCAGGCTCAGACCAGGAGAAAATGTATTTCCCATCTCTTCCATACCCAGCAGTTTTGTTTATTAAATGATTCTCACACACACACATATTTTGCTTTATAAGCACTTTCTTCCCTACAAATACAGACAGCGTAGTTTATTTATCACATAATCCCATCCCCCCACTGACTGGGGCTACTTTAGAGGCGTACGTGGCCGTTGCATGGTACCTGTGGGGGAGGAAGGCCTCCAGCTCCCGCGGGGCATTCCGGGAGCATAGTGAGCTTCTTGCGAGTGCTGCACTTGCAGGAGGGAGAAGGGTCATCAGGGCTCCATTTGTGGGTCAGAAACAGGTTGGTTATGTTAGGAGGAATAGGTGGTATGCTCCAGGCAGTTGTCATATTACTGCATGGGTAGTCCCTGTACAGAGGAACACAGTATCTCTTAACAGTGCCGTCACATAGCTCACCAGAGCTCATAAACACATGAAAAAATGCTGCTGTAGTTGAGATGTTTGCTCCTTTTGCATTCCCCCCCCCCCCGCAGTGTGTCATTACCAATGAGAAGAGTGTCAGAGAACCTCAGAGTGCTTGATAAACACCCGTGACTCAAACACCACACCTGTGAGGTTATTGTCCCTATTTTGCAGGCAGGGAAACGAGGAACAGTGAGGTTAAGTGATTTGCCCATTGGCACACATTAAGTCTGTGGCAGAGCCAAGATTTTAACCCTTTTCTCCTAGCTCTCTATTCTGAGACCATCCTTCCTCTCTCATCACACTGTACCTTCCCATCCATCCTCAATGCTTAGAGCTGCATCTTGTTCTCATTTAGGCCATACCTACATCACAGGGACCATAGCGGCTTAACCATGGCCCTGTAGCTAGGCAGCCTACAGCAGCGGAAGGGGTAGGAACATCAACTCCCCAAATGATGGTAGTTAGGTCAACAGAAGCATTCTTCTGTCAGCCAAGCTGCGTCTCCACCAGAGGATAGGTCAGCACAGCTACAGCATGCAGGGGTGTGGATTTTTCAGATCTCCTTAACACAGCTGCTATATTGACCTTAAGTCCTGCTACATTATATAGAGGAAAGGAGATGAAACAGGAGCCACCGATGGGCTGGCAACATCCAGAGGAGAAAGGAATCAGGAGTGGGGCAGCAGGAATCAGGAGTGGGGCAGCAGTGAGGGGGTGTAGGCAACAGGGACACATATGCAGGGGTGTAGGAGGAAGAACAGAAAGGGTGGGAGAGGGAGAAGAATTTAAGAGCCAAGGCACAGCGTGTGACTGACATTTTTATCAGAGCAAACAGTTAAAAATTACCAGTTATTTCCCTAATAGTTACTTTTCCACTTAAGTAATTGCTGTAGCCATGGGGATAACATGCTATTGTGAAGGAGAGCCTGAGGGAAAAGGCTCCAGGCCATGGAAAATTGGAGGGGGGCAGGCCATGGTAAATAGGAAGGGAGATCTGGAAATTCTGGCTTTATTTTATTGCTCTACAAATGGAAATTTTCATGTTTAATTCTTCATGCATATGACTGAGGTTCTACATGGAATTGCCTTTGCTGTCTTCGATCTATAAATATATAACTTAGCCTGACTGCATTATTTTCTCACTATTTGTTGTCATCTCCAAACATCAGTGCCTGCACGTGTTTCAGTGAAAAGCTAGCCCACATCACTCTCAGTGTGGTAACCGCATCCCACTGGTTATATCTTACAAGAGATGATTTCTACTTCAAGAGAGAATATCCAGTGACTTACCGAAGAGGCTCTTCCTTCATGCAGCGATTTCCAAATCCTGGCTTATTCAAGAAGGCATCAGTGAAGGAAACCATCTGCTCACTCCCAGGCCGCTCATTGCTAAGGAGATTGCACAAGATTTGCTGTATAAAAACCTGTCAGACTACAGAAGTAGAATACACAAAACCAGCTGGTGACAGCATCACACAGGTAAACACATAGCTTCATCTAGGCAGAGTCCCCTCAGGTGCCGATAATCTAGTCTCTTTAATAGGATAAAGTCCACAAACCTTAGAAAGATTCCAAGAGGGCTTAAAGGACAAAGCAATGGCCATTTTCTCCTGAGATCAAAGCACCCATTTTAACAAACTTAATACAAATACACACTCCCCTTTGTAAGCTTGGAATCATCACACTCCTGAGTGAACGCTGATCTTCATCTCAGACCCACCCAGCATAAACTGTCATACTGGAACTCAGCAAACACAGAGAAATCATAGGACAAGTATCACATCCCCTCTTTTTAATAGGATGAGGGCTGAGGCCAAAGAAAGAATTCTAACCATGTCAACAAAGTGTCTAATAACACTAGCTTACTGTCGGTGCCAGGTGCTATCTACCAGTGATTTTCAAACTGTGCTCCGCCCACCACTGGGGGATCAGTTGAGCTACTTTGTACAAACACTTCACAATCATTATAGCCTTCAAGTGCTGATGCTTCCTGATGGTTACAGTCCAGCCCGGGACTCTTACGGTTTCCAGATGCATTTTTCACCTGATAAACTAAAAACAAAAGTGTTTCTCTGCACCCCGCACAATGCATGCTTTTTATCTTTGCCAGGTGTTTCTTTGGTGTAAATTCAATTGTGATCATATCTGTGGACAGCACAAAGGGTAGTAAATGCACAGGAAGTCACAGGCAAACTGCAAAGTGACCTAGAGGTTCGGCAGGTAATGAACAGAGTTTGAGTACTGACAAATGTAAAATCTTATGCCCAGGAGATGGAAAACAGCAGCTACCAAAATGGGAGGGACACAGCCAAGCAGCAGCAGCACCCCTCACATCAAAGCAAGTTTACTTTCATCTTCTCTTTAACACTGTATAAACAGACAGTACATATAAACAAGTATAACAACCCCCACCGCACGTCATCAGCAGATTTTGAAGCTGCAACCCTCAGCACCAAAGCACAGATCTACCACTGGAGCTAAAGGAACAATTCCATAACCTGTTGGAAGTTGTAGGCTTTGGTACTCCAATTGGACCAGGTACTAGAGGGGAACACGACACTTTAAATACAAACACTATATTTGGCACATGGAGGTTGGGAGATAGGCCATTCACAATATGAAAACGTTTGAGAACCATTCTTTTGCAGTCAGACAATGGGCTGGATTCTCCACTCATGCCAATGTCATGCTAATTAACTATTCTGGGATGAGTGAGAGGGGAATCAGGCCCACGAAGCAGCAGATGTAACCCAGCAGTCCTAAATGCTACGGAGGAAAGGGGATAGGAGATCTACTTTAAAAAAAAGATTCCTCTGACCTGAAGAAAGTAATCTGGTGTCCATAGATCCAAGGATGTAGTATTAAGCTGGGATATTCTCCAAAGGGAGGGATAATAACTGTAAGTATTAGAGCTAACAATACAAAAGTAGCCGGGAGAACAATCTGCAGGGAACAGGAAAAACATCATAATGTGCAGTAACATTTGTGTACAGCTCTGTAAAGCTCAGAACACACGTACACAAAGGGGGGACAGCAATAGCACATGGATCAGACCTACTTCTGTTCTCAGGCACCACCATTTCATTCCCAGCACTACCAGCAACCAGAGTTGCCATAGTGTTGGTTTTTATCAACATGGACTATATCAGGGACAGTCTCAATCAAAGCAAAAAATTTTGGAGGAGGCAAATTGCAGAGAGAAAGAGAGAGAGAGAGGGGAGGGAGGCTATAGCGTGTGCATGTGTGCTTGAGTGTGGGATGCAGAGCAGCTGGGATATTAATTGGAACAGCCGTCACAAGGACATTGGTACCCGCAATCATCACCACCCTTGCTTTTGCTGGAGGTATCCCTGTGGCCACTAGTGCTGAGGACTCTTTAGGGAAGACTCAGTGACAGTGATGAAGGAACGAGTGGTACCTGAGCAAGGAAGTCCTTACGGCTACGGGTAGCATGGTGGAACCGTTTGATGAGCAGTGCTTTGATTTGCTGATGGACAAGCTGAGAACCTTTATTCTGCCGGGACCCTTTGCCTTCTTTGCCATCCCCTGTTCGGCCTGCAGGTGTTCGAGAGGCTCCATTGGTCGCCAAAGGGGGTTGTTCAGCCTTCTCTTTCTGCTCAAGGCAGGTTTTTCTGAGAGTGGAGCCATTTTCTTGAGCACCTCCTAGGTTTTGGGAATTGAAGTGATCATGTGCATTACTCCTTAGGAGGAGGGGCTGAGAGGCTATTTCAACCTTGTTCATCACTGCTGAGTAAGCTTCCTTAGACGTTTAGCCCTGGTGGAAGCAGATTTTCCCAAACCTATATATTCCTGGCAACTACATTGTTTTGCATTACAACCACTGCAATGCTTCTTTATCAACTGGTCCTGTTGGTATCCAGGAAAGTGGGCGGGCAAAGCCCACTGCTAAAGGACCTCCCCCCAGCCTAAGGGGAGGATCCACAGGTCCGTGATACCAAATAATTGCAGGGGACAACTAATGAGATAACAAGAACGGGAGTGAGGTCACAGGGCTAAACGAAGGGAACCTGATGGGGACACCAAGCAGAGAACCCCGGACAGCGCCCACTGCTCCTCGAAGGCATCAAGGGAGCCAGCAGACACCGCCCAGAGGAATGAATGGACAGAGGAGTGGAAATAGGCCCCACAGTTGCAGGAAACCCCATCGGCCAACCTCCTCTCCCTGGTTCTGTAGATGGCCATTTTGACCAGGGCTAGGAGGAGGTTGACAAGGAGGTCCCGCGACTTTGTGGGGCCACAGATGGGGAGTGCGTAGATGAACAGGTGAGGGTAAAAGTGCAACCAAAAACGTAATAATATATCCAAGAGAAGCCGGAATAGGGGCTGCAACCTAGCGCATTCCAGGTATACGTGCGCCAGAGTCTCCCTCACGCCGCAAAAGGGGCAGGTGTCCGGAAGGGGAGTGAACCGCGCCAAGTACACACCCGTGCTCATGGCTCCGTGAAGGATCTGCCAGTTGACATCCCCGGTGGGCCTCAGGACCAGGGTGGAGTATAGGCTGGCCCACCGGGGCTCCTCACCCTCCAGAGGTGGCAGAAGGTCCCGCCACTTCGTGTCGGGGCGGGATGCGATGGTGAGGACATGAAGGGTGTGGAGCACGAGCATGTACAAATGTTTTTGTGGCGCAGTCTGGAACTGGACTGGCTGCAACTCGTGTAGCCGGCTCACGGTAAAGGGGTGGGGTTGCCTGGTAGGTCCACGGGGCAGGGGCCCGATGAAAAGGTCAGGAGGACCTGGGGTGGAGGGTGGGCGGGGCATGCCCTCTCGCAGGACCCGGTAGAGGAAGACCCGAGCAGTGGGTGGTAAAGTGGCCCTCACCTCCTGAAGTACGCGCCGGGGAGTACAAGGTCTGGAGAGCCCCATGCGCCGAGCGAGTGTCAGGGGATCCAGCCAGTCTCCCCGGTCGTAGTCCAGGAGGTCTCCGACTCTGGTGACTTCTGCCAGGACCAACCTCTGGCGCACTGAGGGGGACTCCGCCACCTGCACATGGAGCTGGGGGTTGTGTAGCAGGGGCTCCACGAGGAGATCCGCCCCCTCGGCGGCCACCACGGACCTGGTGGCCGAAACCAGTTTCCAGGTCCGGAGAAAGTCCTGGTAGAAGACCGGCAGCCCAGAGAGGTCTCGCGGAAGACCGCTCCGATGGAGATAAAGGAGCTGCCGGTCGTATCGGAGCCCTCGGAGGCAGCGGAGGAAGGCATGCGCCAGTACGCTCCACGCCAGACTACCTGCACCATAAAGGAGCCTCTGCAGGGCCTGGAGGTGGAAGAAGTGGACCTGAGTGCGCAGGCACTTCAGGCCCTGTCCTCCCTTTTCCAGGTAGGTAGAGAACCCCTGCAGAGATCTAGTGCAGTCCTGGCCAAAAGAACTCCAGAACCGACTTCCGGAGGTTGGCCAGGAAATCCGGGGCCGGGACCAGGGTGTTGAGCCAGTGCCAGAGCATGGACAGGACTAGCTGATTGAGCATCAGTGCCTTCCCTTGAAGGGAGAGACACCGGAGTAGTCCTGTCCATCTCCGGAGTCGCTCTACCACCCTGTCCTCTAAACCTTGCCAGTTCTCTAGCGGAGACAGATGCATGGCAGAAAGGTAAACGCCAAGATAGAGCAGCGGACCCGCGCTCCACCGGATGGCCTGAAGCACGGGTGGGAGGGAGCTCGCCTGCCACCCATCCCCAACCACCAGGCCAGAGCTCTTGATCCAGTTGACCTGGGCGGAGGAGGCCGCCGAGTAGACGGCCTGGCAAGCCTCCACCCGCACCAAGTCGCCCAGGTCCTGGACCACAAGGAGCACGTCGTCAGCATACGCCGACAGGACCACCCACAGCTCTGGCTCCCACAGCACCAACCCCGTCAGCCTCCGGCGGCGAAGACAGAGGAAGGGTTTGATCACCAGGGCGTACAGCTGGCCCGAGAGAGGGCACCCCGCCGTACTCCCCGCCCAAAGCTGACCAGCTCGGTCAGGGTCCAGTTGAGCCTGACCAGACACTCCGCAGAGGCGTACAGCACCTGGAGAAAGCCCACGAACTGGGACCTGAAGCCGAACACCCGCAGAGTGCTCAGGAGATACCTGTCGTCCATCCTGTCGAACGCCTTCTCCTGATCCAGGGACAGAAGGGCGAACGACAGACCATCCCTACACCCGAGCTCCAAGAGATCCCGGACCAAATAGAAATTATCAAAGATGGTACAGCCCGGGATGGTGTAGGTCTGGTCTGGATAGACCACGTCCACCAGCACGGACCCCAGCCGCAGCGAGATTGCATTTGCTATGACTTTATAGTCCATGCTGAGGAGCGAGACGGGACGCCAATTCTGAAGGTCGTGGGGGTCCCCCTTCTTTGGGAGCAAGGCGAGCACGGCTCGCCTGCTCAACAGGGGGAGGACCCGCTCTCCAAGGACTCGGCCCAGACGGTGAGAAGGTCCGGGCCGAGGACATCCCAGAACACACAGTAGAACCCCACCGTCAGCCCGTCCATGCCCGGAGATTTATTGGTGGGCATGCAGCGGAGGGCTTCCAAGAACTCGGCCAGAGTGAGAGGCAGCTCTATCAACTGGTACCAGGCAGGCTGGCTACTGCAGCATTAATCCTCTATTCCATTCCCTTTTTCCAACACTATGGATGAGTTAATCAACTCTGTGGTGAACATACTGACAGACAGCAGAGTGCTGAATGCCAAAACCACTTATACTTTAGAGACTTGAGGATGGATTTTGATGTATATAATTAACGATCTGATCCAGCAGAAATGGAAATCCGACTTGTATTGACTTCTCGGATAATGGATCAAGCCCAAAAACAGCATCACTTGCTGACCAGCTATATAATGAAATGAAAGACATATGGGACTGGAAGCTGCTATTCTCGTTCTTAATAGGCTATCACAGAATGCCCAAGAAAAGAGCATCAGACGTTGAATATCATGGATATCTACCTGCATTCTGTGATCCAGGGTCAGCATCTGCTGTGACCTTCAGGAAAACCTGCCAAAGACATGCACACCTCTTGGTTAGCAACACCTTTGGAGTCATCCTGCTTGTGAGACACTAGACATCATCCTCTAAAATGACATTTGCAAATAACTCTGGGTACTGCTGCTAACTACAGAATCAAAGATCCGCTAGGAAACAGCTTGGGAAGCAAAATGGTGTGGGGAGCCGAGAAACCGACAATAAAAGAGAGGAACATTTGAGGCTAATAAGTCATGGTCCATTTGTAAACAGATCTGATGGGCATCCAGGTTTGAATTATTTCTGAATTCCCATCTTTAAAGATCTGCTGTGTGTGTTACAATGGACATTACTGGTTTATGCTAGGTTTTGAGGGGATTATTATGGCTCCATGTTTTGGAACTCAAGTTCTCCCAAAAGGATTTCTGGAAGGACTGAGAAATATTTCAAAGCATCCATTACCTCTTCAAGGGGAGTATCCGAAATCCCAAAACTGCTGAGTCCCAGGTCAGCCAGGGTTTCTTCCAATTCTCTGAAGAGACTGGCATAAGCTCGCTGTTTAAAATCTTTACTGGGCAAAAGGTAGATGAGTTCTTGACCAATACTTTCAATTAACTTTGCTTCTGGAACATGATGATGAATTAGTTCTGTAAGCTCATTCACATCCCCTGTAAAGAGTCAGAACAGTGTTCAGAAAATGAATATTTAAGTATTCTGGGAATGCTTCCAAAGGCTGTGTTGACATAAGTTGGGAAGGACTCACATATATCTCTGTTAATATGCTACTAGACTGGACTGGATCCTTGTCAGCTATGACTTTTGAACTGTGTAGCAGGAAATGATTTAAGGCCCATCAACACCATGATTGACTTTCAGAAGCATCTACTAAAGTGCTCCCAAGAGTGAGAAAAACTGAAGAGGTGCTCACAGAAAGATTCTGTTTGCTGCACTTTAAAGATGTTTCTCCTTTCTTGATTGAATCACACATTGTAATACACAGGAGTTTGAAACTATTAGTCCATAGTCAAGGAAAACCCAAGCTTCCAGTTTACAGTCTGAGCCCAAGATCTTAGAAGACGTCTCAGAAAGGGGGTTTGTGACAGAAAGGTAAGCAAAACCACCAAGAAGCCTTAGTGATTTCTAGGTGACAGTAAAATACACATACCTGAGACAGTGCTGAAAAAGGGAATCTCAAAAGCAGGGTTCTCTAAGCTTTAAGTAACAGTACACTAGGAGAAACAGCCCTGTTTCAGAAGAATAGGCCTTGGACCAGGTGAATGATCCCAATTCTTACCATCCAGTTCTTGCTCGGGACCTTCCACTGTATCTTTAGGTGCACACCTGGAACAGGAACACGAGCACTGAGATCCACAGCTAGGGGAGTGCTAGTACAGATAAGTAAGAAAGAGGATGTTAAGTGCTTCAGATGCATATAATGCAGGCAAACTAGTGTGTAAGAGTGTCATAATCAGGGATTGTTTCATCAGCCTTTACACAGCTTCAGGGTAGTAAGAAATTTGTCTTAGCTGGAATATCTTGAACATATTACACTCAGACTTGCAGTCTGAGGACTAGCATAAAAGACAGACAAAAATTAAATTTCACACAAGCATTGCATCACACCACCATGCATGTGGTAACCACATGGAATTCTAAATTACATGCATTTACCTGGGGAAGTTGAATGAACAATGGCCATACATACAGACACTATGATGTCAGTGGATTTACAAACTGGGACCTACAGGATCAAAAACAATCCAGGTCCCTCTTATTTGAGTTGCCGGAGAACTGCTTTTGCCAGGAGTAAGTGGCAGGCTGCCATAGTTCCTGAGCTACCCACTGTAGGGAGACGTGATCACATCTAGTGTATTGCAGAAGGACTCATGCCTGGACAAATGGCACTCCACAGGGAGATGCTCAATGTAAGTGGTGGGGGAGATTTTCAGATAGGCATCAGCCTCCAGAGCTGGCTGCCCAATTGTCATTTGTGCCTTTGAAAAGCCCTCTGCCCTAAGGCATATACATTCATAAAACTGGAGAAGCTCTGTTAAGAGGTGAATATTTAAATCCCCAAATAGTCCTCTAATTCCATGAGGAGGAGACTCATGTTCTCATTGCCTTATTCCCTAGGACACACCATTTACTGTACAGTCAGCTTTGTCCACAGCAACAAACAGCAGCTACTCAGGCTCTGAACTGTTGCAGTGAATGAATATTTGAAGACTGCTTGTGCAACAAGGGAGCAGAGAACTTACTGAACCCCATTCTACTCCCCCTTGGGTGTTTTTCATCTTGCGAACCAAGGTGAGATAGAAGCCAGATCCGAAGCAGTTCTTTAGGAAGACAGGAGAGCCTGAGCAGAACAATTTTCCTTGGGAAATGATGGCCACCCGGTCTCCAAGGATGTCTGCCTCATCCATGTGATGCGTAGAGAGGATGATGGTTCTGCCTAGGAGAAGGAATACAGAGATGCTCTGCAAGGTACTGTTCCTTCGGTACAATCAGGGCTGTATGTGGATTACAGGGATTGGTAAGAAAGAAATTCCCAGGAATAAGAGCCAAAGATTTCACCATGAGTTGATCCTATAGGGTTGGGCCTTATTCATGGAAAATAGTGGAGATGCAGGCAAGATGGCAAGTGAGAAAATTAAAAACAAAGAGCTGCACAAGCAACAGATGCTCCCACATGAGCAGGCAAACTCCTGGTGAGGCCCACGAGCATGCAACACCCATAACAGCACTGCCACCTTCATCCCAGCATGACCTTGCAGCACATCTGTTACATAACTGAACACGTCTCGATAGTTTAACACATATTAGCTTGAGCATCCATAAAAGGAGAAGCTGACAAAGAACTAGGGGCTGGCTAATCCAGGGTGGGAAGAACCACTGACCAAAAGTTAAAAGCTTGGCAAAGGTATATGAATAAATACAATTTTTGACATAATTCCGCTGCCCTTACTCACCCTGAATGGAGCTACTCACAGAGTAAAGTACTACTCAGAGTGAATAAGAGTGACAGAATTTGGCCCATCAATGAGAAATCTCTCCAGCACTCATCCTCAGAAATGTTTTTGTTTTTAAAGGGGAGTGAGGCATTTGATAGTTCAGAAAGAAGCTGAAGCTCTTCCTTTCTGTAGCAGTTGTAAGTGCAAGCAGCAGGATACCCAAACTTTTCCAAACCTGTTCGGCTCCTCTGAAATACTGGGGCCAGCTCTGCCTCACTTACTCTCACTGAGTAGTGTCTCACACTGTTAGGAGTCCCACTGAAATAAATTAGATCACTTGCCAAGTATGACACAACTCTGTGTGAGTTAGATTAGCAGAACGGGGCCCTCTGAGCACAGTTTAGTCGGCTCTCTCCATGTAAAATTAAGTTGCTATATCATATCTCTAGCTTTTCTAATCTCTGCCCTAAACCCCCAGGTCATGAGACAAGTGGCTTACATGAATTTACCACTCGTGTAACCTGTTTGTGCATGTTCATACCCTTTACTTTAATGAAAGCTTATGCAACAGACATGCTTATTTGTGAAGGGGTTTAAAAAGCAATTTCCTCTCTGGAGTGTGTTACCTGAGCGATACTTCAGTAGAAGATCCCAGATAGACCTCCTGGAATATGGATCTACTCCAGAGGTGGGCTCATCCAAGACGACCACCTTTGCTTCACCAACAAAGGCAATGGCAACAGATAGCTTTCTCTGCATGCCACCTAAAGAGTGCAGGGACACAACTGTGGGAGTGAGAAGGAAGAGCAGCACACATTGCAGCATGTGATGATAGAGGACTGTTTGTGTCTGCTGGAGACAGACAAACTGGACCAGGTAAAATAAGAACCACTCTCACTCCTGAACCTTGGCCCAGAACTTGAACAAATACACACATTTTTGCTGGGGTTCCAAAATTTTAGCTTAATTTTTTCATTACTTTTCATTTTCATGCAGTGTCTGCATTTTCTGGTCCTAGCCTGGAGCCAAAGCAGGAAGTTCTAGAGCTGGTCTGAGAAAGCTTGCTTTCATGATATTGTCGGCCCACGTTTCCAGAACCTACAGATCAGTGAAGTATAAAAACTCCTGAGTACTTATCTAATCCAACCTGCAACTCTGGACAGTTATAGGTCACTGCACCCACATGCTGCACCTCCTTGCCACTGTACTACATACAGTTTTACCTTTTAAATGACATGAACAGCCCTTATAAAAATATTACAGTATTCTAGGGTATTCACCCAGGACACAGAAGCAGCAGTATGGGAAGGTGTTGCATTTTGGACCATTACCACAGAATAGTGGTGGGGTTGGGGTATGTTATTAAGGGAAGACATATTTTTGTATATTAATATATATTTTTATTCAGCATCACTAAAGTAAGTTTTATGCATCACAGATACATTCACAGCTGATGCCTTATGGACAGATTCTGCCACCCACACTGCTCGAGCAAGCCCATTGAAATTCATGGGGCTCCAATTCACTACTCAAGAGGTAAGGGACTACTTAATGTGAATCGTTGGCAGAATTTGTCCCCATGGAACTAAAATGACAGTAGAACAAAAAAGGTGATGATTTTGAGAACAAATCCTTGGGCACCTGACAGGTTTTGAGCCTCTTCATTCCTTTTATGGGGGAGGCCTATATCTTCCAGCATCATCTCCATCTCCAGCACAGCTTCCTTTCGAGACCTCCCTTTCAGCTGGGCATAAAACAAGATGTGCTCTGCTACAGTGAGGCTGAGAAATTAGACAGAAAGACATTGAGACAGGTTAAATGAAGAGCCAGGTTGCTTGGTCCAACAGCAGTCAATTCATTATAGCATTACCCCCTTTGAGGAGAGGAATTGATTTATCCCTTACATGTGCCTACATTGGTTGGCCAGCAACTCCTCAGGATCACCCTGCCCTTTCTTGCTCTTGTTGCTTCTCTGTCTACCCACCTGTAGTGGGGCAGTCACCCCGCTCCGGCTCAAGAAGGGCTTAAAGCAGCTCCGGAAAAAGGCTGCCCCGGGGGGAGCCAATTGCTAGGCTGACTGGGGAAGCAGACTCAGCTGGGGCCACGCCCCAGTCAGGCCACAGCTGGCCCTATAAAGGGACTGTTAGGCAGGAGCTAGGCGAGAGTCTCTCTCTAGCTGTGGAGAGAGACAGGCCTGGCTGCTTGGGAGCTCAGCAGTGTACCTAGAGTGGAGCAGGGCTGCGGAAAGGCCAGAGGAGCTGGGGAGCTCCAGGCTGGAAAACCCCCAGGCTGCAGGCCTTGGTAAAGGCCGGAAAGGTACTGGGGTTGCAGAGGTGCAGCCCAGGGTATGCAAAGGCAGCAGGTCCAAACCCCCCTTGCCGATGATGAGTGTATAGACTGCAGTCTGCCGCAGTGAGCGGGGGCTAGATGGTGACTGGCAGTAGCCACTGAGGCAAGATGGGGATAGAGGGTTGTGGGTTCCCCTGGGTGGGGAGACCCTGATTGTGGGTTACTGCTGGGGGCAGAACCCCAGCGTAAAAGGGCATCAGGGTCTGGGAGGAACACGGGGGCCAGTGGCAAGCAGGACATCATCCAGCAGAAGGTGCTCTGGAGCTGGAGAGCTAATTCCCTGGACAACCAGCAGGAGGCGCCGCACCGGTAAGCCGTCGCCTCGCTACACCACCTACCTGCCTTTCCAAAATGGCACCCCCAACCATCAGCGCAGCCTACTGCCAGGATTCATACGGCTTTTGGGGAATGGGGCCCTGGATTATTGTGTGCTTTGATTCTCATGTTAAGTCCCTCCCAAGCTCTACCACAATGCAGACAGTACCCATATTGGGAACACTTATTTCCCCTGAGGAACAACTTTGGGCCCAGCCAGTGGAAGCAGAAGATTCCCCGACGACCTATGCCTGCCGATAATAGGAAGGGAATAAAATGTGGGCAGCTGGCTTCAGCAGTGTTACTGAGCATGCTCAATCCATGTGAGCATTCTCAGTACAAGCCAAGCAGCAAATCTGGGGAGCATGTGACCCTGCATCCCCCCATGCATCTCCTCTTAGGGATTATAGAGAGGGTAAAATAGTATCTGTCCTTTAGAAATACTGACAGGAGAAGAAGGAAGGAGGATTCTGTCTCTGAGTTACATGCACTGTCAGAAGAGCACAGAGAAACAACATGGGCTTTGGGGACATCCCAAACATCCAGCCCGGGTGGTGGGGGCTCAGTTCTTGAATTTGGCATCATATGGCACTTACTGATTAAACAAGATGTTGTACTGAGGACACATGCCTAAACTCTGCCGAATCAAATCCATATGTATCTGGATGTCCTTGCCACCAACCAGGACAGTTCCAGATGTGGGTGGAAACAAGCCTGTTAGGATTGACCTGGCCAAACACGAGAAAAAAAGCAAATGGACAGTCCTTAGGTTTCAGATAAGCAGACACACTTCTCTCATGGGCCACTAGGTGGCACATGATGACTTCTTATTCCAGTGGTTGCTGAAACACAATCCCATTGTGAAGCATGGACACATCTTGTCCTAATAAAATACACAAGTGAGACCCTGGGAATGTGTACAGTAACTCCGCTAGTGTGTATCAATTGTCTATATGGTTCTCATCTAGGCTAGAAAATTGATTCCAAACTTGGTTTGCACAAAAGTTTGAGCTGGTCCTTGCTAGCTGGCCAAGCGGTGTTTAAGTCAAGTTAACCTGAACTTGTACTTTTCAAACCAGTTCACCAGGCAAGTTTCCCCAGCCCTGACTACCCATGACCTAGAATGAGTCTCGCTGGGGCAGAGATCCAGAATAATGGTCTGAAGCCTTGAATGCAGAGTTACATCACAGTGCTGCCCATGGGTTATACTAGTGCTACCCTGCCCCCCTGACCTGCACTCTGCTTTGCTGTAGACTGAAAAGAGTTGGAGACTGTAGGGTAGATCACTAATGTGTGGATTTGGTATTACCTGCTGGGTACAAACAGAAAACACATGTAACACCAGGCTTTTTAGTGCTCTGCTGTTCTGGGACTAAAGGGCCATTTTAAATTGGGTGTATAGTTTACACATAAATTGTACATAAATCCATAGCTATGTTACGTTACGTAAATACCCCATGCCAGATCTACTGAATATAAACACTGGGGCCATGTTCTATACTCAGTTGCACCCAGGGCATGCACCGCTTTGGACTTCAGTCAGTGCAGCTATAGGGGAGTAACCGAGAACAGCGTCCAAGAGTATCAGTTGTGCTTGTTTTAGAGTATCTCAGCTCTTTCAAACAGAAGGGCCTCTGTTGCCATTAACATGCTTATAGGGGCTTGATCCAGGGACATGTTTTGTTTCATCCACTTGTATGTGTCAGGCATTTCATGCTCTCCCTTTTCGATAGTCCGCATGTCCCTGCATGGGGACAGCCTGCCCTTATGTGCTAGTTGCTGAGGTGGTAGCTAGGAAAGAGAGAAGCTAGGAGAATGCATCCGAAGAAGTGGGTTGTAGCCCACGAAAGCTTATGCTCTAATACATTTGTTAGTCTCTAAGGTGCCACAAGTACTCCTGTTCTTTTTTTAGGAGAATGGAGAGATCAGCCTGCTGCTCCACAGAACTCAGCATCAGAGCAGTAGGGCAATGCCCTGGATTTGCACAGCCAGAGCTTCCTCTAACACTTACATGGTGGTTGTCTTTCCAGCTCCATTGTGGCCGAGGAAGGCTGTGATTTGGTCCTCATAGAAAGTAACATTCATGCCATCCACTGCTGGCTTGGGCCTGCCTGCAAAAATCTTCACCAGGTTCTGCACACACACACCCGGGATCAGGTCTGGAGGCTCAGGTTCAAAAAAGGTGTTTACTTGAAAGGCAAGAAATCAAGAATGAAAAGGGAGTCAGAGCCACACTCTGGCTACAGCTCTCAGCACATCATTGCTTACAGCAGCATAATCACAGTGTAAACTACAGCACAAAGTCCCAGGGCCCAGTTGTCCCCTCACACCAGTTTTGAACTGGGGTA
Organism: Terrapene triunguis; assembly: GCF_002925995.2. Taxonomy (NCBI): domain Eukaryota; kingdom Metazoa; phylum Chordata; order Testudines; family Emydidae; genus Terrapene; species Terrapene triunguis. The sequence goes on along the minus strand of NW_020664561.1, from coordinate 34,962,783 downwards.
GGTTTATTGACATCCATAGAGTTATTCCTTATTTACCTGGGTAAATGAGAGGATTTGTGGAGACACAACTCACTCAGTCACGTGAAGGTGACTGTGTTTTGTGTTTGTTCATATGGGACAGAAAGAGATTGTTTAGGTTTCATTGTCTGTCCATGTGCTGAGAGATTAAACCAGCCTGAAGATGGGGCTATATTTCCAGCTAAGCCATTCAAGTCATCTGCCCAGATGTGCCTTTTCTTTTACTATGCTGTTTAAAATAATAAAGCTTCCTTTTAATCCTAGTGGGGTGAAATTCACCCTGGGCAAAGGGCCAGCCCAAGATCTAGGCACCACTTAAGATGAGCTCTACACAGGGGTGAATTTCCCCCAAAGATCACAAAAGCATAATTTTAAACTTCACCATCAAGTGCTAGGCAAAGCAAAGACCCTTTGGACAACATGAAGACAAATGATAGGAGTTGAGACTATTTATGCTACAGACTCTGTGCACTTCTATTTACACAACGCACTTAAGGATTTGCAGGGAGGGTTATTCTGCAATTGTAGTTTACTTCACTTTTCAGCCCCCAGAACGACTGTACTGAGGTGCAGTCCAGGCTGTCTGGGTGTGGCCAATCCTGTTGGTGAGCCCCGTCTCCATCAGCAACTCCCATGGGTCGGCCATTCTAAACAAAGCTAGTAGAGAAGCCCCAAGTGGGAGGATGGGTCTACTGGACACCACAGAGCAGCTACAATCACAGGACTGGACTGTGCAGCGTTGTAATACAAGACACAGCAGACCATTCCTTTGGGCCTTGCATCAGGAGGGAGTCGAGGGCTCTCAGCACGTCACTGGATCGGGCCCAAACTCCCTGGAGTACCTGATGCGTGTTTGAATGCTAAGACAGGAGCATGCACACACAGACTCCAGCAGCCTGGCTCTTCTTGCTCTGCATGGAACATTGGTCAAGATCCCACCACAAGTCTTACATTTGACATGAGTTCGTTTCTCGTTTGCCTGTAAAACTCCTGGACTCAGGCTAATGCATGTGTTGTGGGGGTCTATCCCCAAACTCTACACCTAAGTCCCCTTTTTTGTGGCTATCCTGACTCGCTACTCTGCTGCCTTTCCCGTGGGGCTAAGGACTGGTCATTCTCCTGACTCCACAGGTTGATAACATCGTGGTGTTTGTTGGGAATGTAGATGAGGGCTTAGTGCAAACTGCCTGAAGTTCACCAGCTAAGGCAGATTTATCTTTTGCCAGTCATTAGACAGTGCTCTGCTGTCTTGCACTTGCACTGGATTGGCTTATTGCAAGTTCATCTATCCTTTGCACCACTGTCCAACTCCAGTTACACTCACTCATGCCAGCTCTGAATCCGACGTGAGTGCATTTTATGGCCCCGCCCCTCCTACTGGTAAGTGGAACCTTGAATTACATTAGCTCTGCGATTGTTTTATTGCGTACTGTTCACACACACCAGTCACTATGTAGCTGGCTGAAGACCTCATGCTAGGAAGGGGGAATGTAGGCTATTCCCTTTAGTGACAGGGAAAGGGAACTGCAGTTTCGGAGCTGATGAGCAAAGCAAAGCAAAGATAAAGAGGTGCTAGAAGCAGATTTGCTAAAATGACCTTTGCCCCTTGCCTGGCTCCTTCCTTTTGAAGAACTGTCCTGTTTCCATTCACCCTGAATGCAGGTCATCAATACCTACATGAGGATGAGCTCTCATGACCCCAGTTTTACCTCTAGCTTTTCAAGAGAGTCTGAGAGCTGAGCCCTTAGCTGTCTGCAGTGGTGGAATCTGCTGTGGAATCACCAGCTTGCTGCCATGAATTCCTCTGGGGACCACATGTGCAGAAAGCTCATCTGTCTCCCCACTGTCCCTTGAATACCAACCAGGTCATATTCAGGAATGTTTAGATGGGGGCTAATGTCAGCATCAGACTGTAGAGACAGACCAATTCACATAAATCCCTTTGGAACCAGCCATTCCCCTACATACACAGGACCAGCTGCAGGATGGGTTTTGGGAGGATTTTTTGCCTTTATCTTAGCTCATGTCTCTCAAGTCTTGGTATTAAAGTCATGGCCACAATTTAACCCTAGCAAGCCAGCATGTGTCCCCCTCAGGTGTCACTTGGCAAGGGTACCAACATGCTGTAAGAAAAGGCATTGTGGGTTTCCACTGGAAGAGACCCAGCTGTAGAGCCCTTATGGTGGAACACTCTCCTCCAGAGGTAGCCAGAGCAGCCCAAAGGGTAGGTGGCTGTGGACCGCAAGGGAGCAACAGTGCAGTGGTTGGGTGTTCCAACACATCTCCTGAGAAAGTTCTCCAGGCAGAGCACCTGAGGAGTCCCTCGCAGAAATGAAAGCTGCACCCCAGTGGAGGGCTGCCAGCAGCAGTACCATTGCCGGCCCTCCTGGGACAGCACTGACTTGGTGGCAGATTGGAGCTAACCAGCACAGGATAGGCTATACGACCCATCACTGCTGGTTTGTGGGCAGCTCTGTGCTGTCTCAGAAATAAGGGCTCAGGTCTATGCTCCAACATGGAGTGCTGCTCTTGTTTCGCACACGTACACAATTCTGGTTTTCTGCGAAGTACCTGGGGGTTAAAATGTCTCACACAAAGAGTCACGGTTACTCAGGTTGCTCTCTCTCTCTCCTTACTAGTCATTTCATCTTTGTCCTTTGCCTCTGCCTTAGGCTTCCCCTGCTTGGCGCGCTCTTTTTTTCTTTTGTGTTTACATTTGGATTCTTTACCATCCTTCTCCCCCTGGTTGTCACTCTGTTCTTCCAGCTTTTCAGGCTCGTCTGCTTCCTCCCTCATGTTTGCAGTCTTTTCCTCTCCTGTGGCCTTCCAGGCTGGACTGCCTTCTTTCCTGGGACTCTTTTCTACATTAACCAAAAGTTAATTTAATGATTACCATCATCTCTGGAGATGTATTGGGAGAAGTGAGATAGTAACAAATTACAACAGTACTTATCTCTTAGCATTATTCATCATCAAAGCCCTTCAGTGACATTAGGAACATAGCAATTGCACTCTGACCCATCAGACTAATGGTCCACCTAGTCTAATATCCTCTCTTCCAAGTACTCAAGACCAGGTACTACAGAGGCAAGACTGACTCTTTTTAATTCCATGGCGGAAGTTTCTTCCTAATCCCAGGTGCATAGTGGGCTGGTTTAAGTCCTAAAGCATGAGGTCTGATATGCGCTGACTGTGTTGGTAACTACAGACTATATCCTGCCATAAGGGCAGGGGACTGGACTCGATGACCTCTCAAGGTCCCTTCCAGTCCTAGAATCTATGAATTTATGAATATTCTTCACTGTATCTTCACAAACCCCTCCCTGTTAGATCCCTATTTTGCAGCTGGGGATCCAGAGGTTAAGTGATGTAACCAAGGGCAGAGTGAAAGAGTTAGTGTGCAGTTCCCAATCATGTGCTTCGATCATACCTCTAGGAAGGAAAGATGCTATGTGAATTTATGTGGAGGGGGACAAGGGAAGCAAGAACAGTGACTCCTCTGATGGGTTTTCCCCCCACAACGTAGGAACAGAGGTTCACTGTTTTACAATACATTGAAATGATCTGGATCTATTAGTCTACACATAAAATTTCATTATATCAGAGTTTAGTCTTGCCCAATCCTGTTCCCATTAAAGGCAATGGAAAAACTCTAACAGAGTTCAGTGGTACACAATTAGACCCCATAAGCAGGTTTCACAGTAGCTGGAAGCGCACCTCCCAGCCCAGGTAAACAGTCTTGTGCTAACTCTGCACACTAAAAATAGCAGTGTGGATGCTGTAGCATGGGTGGTGGCTTGGGCTAGCCACCAAGTACAAGCCCACCCGACCCACTGAGTCTGAGCTCAGATGGTGAGCCCAGACTGTTGCCAGACTGCAATGTCCACACTGCTATTTTTAGGGTGCTACCCCGAACAAAGCTATCACAAGCCTGCCTGCCCATGCCGGGAGGCACGTTCCTGGCTGCAGTAGAGACATACTCTAAGCAACATAATTGCCATGGGAATACACTGGTACAACTACTTAGTTTTAAAATGCATCAGGTTGATTTAGCATCGTAGGGCTTGTCTACACTTACAACACTGCAGCACTTCATCGAAGACGCTACCTACGCCATGGGCGGGCTTCTCCTGTTGGCGTAGGTATGTCATGTCCCCGAGAGCTGGAAGCTAGGTCGACGGGAGAATTCTCCCACTGGCGCTGTCTACACTGGGGTTAGGTCGGTTTAACTGCATCGCTCAGGGGGGTGGATTTTTCCTAATTTCCTATTGTAAACCAGGCCTTAGGCTATGTCTACACTTGGAGCTAGAGGTGTGTTTCCCAGCTCAAAGAGACATTCATGCCAGCTCTCATCAAGCTAGTGAGCAAAAAACAGTGTAGCTGCAGTAGCGCTGGCAGTAGTGACTTAGCTGCTCTGAGCACAACCCTACCTGGACCCTGTGGGTACATATTTTGGGCAGCTAGACCATGCTGCCACTTGCCACTGACCGTGTTACTCCAGCGACACTACTATTTTTAGCATGCTAGCTCGATGAGCGCTAGTGTGAGTATGTCTGATCAAGCTAGAAATCACACCCCTAGCTCTAAGTGTAGACATAGCGTTATTTGCTCTTGCATTTCCTGGCGTTTTTTTCTCATGTTTTTCCCAGTGCACGACAGTTTCTCTAAAGGAAGAAAGATATAATTGTTCATTATAATTGTTGCCCTTGTGACCCAGATGTGGCAGGGATGGGGGAGAAGCTAATTAAATAAGCTGAAGAACTAAAGGACCCTAGTCCTTCAAATAGATGAACTATTATGTGCCTCCCATGGAGGGATTCCTCAGAGAACTATGATCTTTTCAGTTTTACCCTCTCTAGAAAAGAGGAGGGGGTGAGTTATGACCGATTGAATTCTTGTGAGCCAGTAGGGGCCTGTCCTAAGGTTACCTGAGATAATATCCTTTCCCTCTGGCCAAGAGCAGCACTAGGTTCTCCAGATTACTACATGTAATTCATCATCCATAATTATGATGTGTCAATTTTTTAAAAATAATTTTGATCCTGGAAAATGAACTGCTGCTTGGGGCAAATGCTCAGATTTCATTTAGGCAGTGACACCTCACTTGAACAATTTGAAAAGCGCTATAAAGAAACCTATATCAGAAGACTTCAGAGTTTAAAGGCTCTCTGTCTACCCCTCTCCTAGGCACACCTGGCAGAAAACACAGCACTTATGGGGCATTACGAACAATCTGAAAGTAAAATTATTTTTCTATTAGTATTGAGGGGCATCCCAAAGGCATGTGCTAAATGCTAAAACCCTCTAAATGACTCTATGCTATAAGTGTGGGGTTTTCAAAGGAGCCAAAGGGAAATGCATGGCCCACCTCCTATTTGTGCCTTTGAAAATCTCCCTCCACACCTATATACATGCAGTTCGTTCCCCTGTACCCAATGCCTTTTTGGCTGATGGGTGCTCCGAAGCAGAGACAGAGAATGGACTCTAGTAATATCCAGGCCAACCTCTGTCATTCTGAATTCCCCTCACAGTGAGGCTAGTGCGAAAGCTGTTTATTCAGTTCAGAACATACCACAATGTAAATCCCCTTTACAGAGAACAATGTAGCTGTTTCTTTCTTCCTGACCCCAACATGTGGGCAGACTGGGAGGGGGGTTTCAGAATGTTTGCAGAGGAGATTAGACCCTGCTGGTCTAGAAGCAACTTCTTGTGCCCAGACCCCTTGCAAACAGTTCATCAGAGCTGATGAGGGGTCATATTGTGATGAGCAGATTGACCATGCAAAAACACAAAGAATGATTCCTTCATCTCTCTGCCTGTTACAGTAGAACCTCAGAGTTACGTACACCTCGGGAACGGAGGTTGTTCGTAACTCTGAACAAAACATTATGGTTGTTCTTTCAAAAGTTTACAACTGAACATTGACTTAATACAGCTTTGAAACTTTACTATGCAGATGAAAAATGCTGCTTTTAACCATCTTAATTTAAATGAAACAAGCACAGAAGCAGTTTCCTTACCTTGTCAAATCTTTTTTTAAACTTTCCCTTTATTTTTTAGCAGTTTACATTTAACACAGTATTGTACTGTACAGTATTTGCTATTTATTTATTTATTTATTTATTTTTACAATGAGCCAGATGCTGTCCTTAATTAACTAGCATCAATTAGGAGTGCTTAGATAGGAACTCTCAAAGTAGGATATATATACATACATGTGTGCACATACACACAAATAGGCACAATTCTGATCTCACTCTAGTGTAAATCAGGAGTAGCCCCACTGAAGTTAATAATTTCACTGGTGACAACGTAAGTGGGAGAGACTCAGGTCCAGAGAGGTGTAACCCCAGTGTAAACACAGTGTAATTAAAATCAGTATCATATCCATTGTGACTCAAGTCTCAAATATTCTGGATTGGGTAATAACAGCTCATCAAATATCCTCATATGCATGAATTAGAGAGATGGGGCTCTGATGTTCCCAGCTAACCTACGCATGCTTTAAAAGCCCTCGGATGGAACACTGACTCATCCTCTAATAACTCTCTAATAATAGTGGGCTACTCAGAGTTCAAAGCCACCTGCTAAGATTCCCACTGTATGTCTGTCTCTAATCTTTTCAGTGGCTCACATAATGAATGTACAATGTATTCACCTCTAAACGGATCAGTGGGTTTTGAAGTTATTTCCAAGCACCAGAGTTTTCAAATAACTCACCATCAGCAGTTGCTGTTTTCTCAGCTTTTGGGTGGCCAGACTCAAGCCAGTAAGACTCCTGCAGAGGGAAATACCAAGGCCGTGGTATCCCATACTCCCCTAAAACACAAACAAGTACAGTTCATACAGAGAGTCCACATTTTTCTATGGGCTGGAACTCAGGTATGCAAATCTCAATTTAAATATCAATACTTGGAGTTTCATTAGCAATCATGTTCCAGCATATTAGAGGATCTAACAAAGCACAGCCACCTACCATGCTTCCAGCAGAATAACCCCAGTTTCCAAATATTTTGGGAGAGGGAGGGGAAATAAACACATTACGTGTGATCAGAGCTAACTTTAGATTTCTAAAGCAAAATGTAGTTTAATTAAGGAATTAGGCTACCCCCTGCCTGGGGCTAGTTTGAACCCTTAATACTAGGCAGTAGCTGCCAAGAAATTTCCCAGTTCCAGCAGGTAGGCTCCTGACCCCAAGTAATGATTTCTTTTTGAAGTCCCTTTCAAAATTCTAGAGACTGAATGGGTGAAAAGCTCATCATGTTTACAAAGATCACACTGGGTCTGAATGCACAACAGGCATCAAAACTAAATTAAGAGGCAGCTCAGGCCAAAATTTCAACATGCAGCTTTCCAGGAAAAACAACTAAAAAAATGTGGTGTGATGGTGATTTACACTGGCTAAGACTCTGATTCACTATGTTTAAAGTCTTAATCTTTGTGAGCCTATCTGCATACTGTTTTTTGCCACTTATTCAAAATCAGCAATGAGATTTGCAATAACACTGCTGTGTGGTCTATTTCTGTGTGATAGTTACTGGAATAGTTACTAAAACCCTGCTTATTTCCACTTCATTTCTCCGGATTGGATTTCTAACAAGGACTGGATGACCCCCAAGCTGTTTGGGTAATTTCCAAAGACACTTTTTGCAAACAAGCAGTTTATTCCATCATTGCTTCAAACTGATACAAGAACTTTGCAATGATTTTATATATATGATTTCCACTTAAAATACTACCCTCTAGGTTCTTAGAATTGACATTCTGTGCTCACATTAACTCACTCAACTCTCTGGGTATGTCTACACTACGGGATTAATCCGAATTTAGATAATTCGAATTTGGGAAACAGGTTGTATAAATTCGATTGTGCGCGGCCACACTAAGCACATTAATTCGGTTTTTAACCACATTAATTCGGTGGTGTGCGGCCACACTACCCCATTAATTTTAACCACATTAATTCGGTGGTGGCGGCCACACTAACCCTAATTCGAATTAACAAAATCGATTTTGGCGCTACTCCGCTCGTCGAGGTGGAGTACAGAAATCGATTTAAAGCGCCCTTTAATTCGAACTAAATGGCTCTGTTGTGTGGACGGGTGAAGGGTTAATTCGAATTAACGCTGCTAAATCCGAATTAATCCCGTAGTGTAGACCAGGCCTCTGTCTGCTCACAGAAGCAGCCTTGGCTTCTTATAGGATGAGTTAAACCTCCTTGAAGGTGGTGGATGTACAGTCACCTTTCATTCAGGATAAGTGTAAAAAACAATTGAGCTCCTTTACGGAACCAGATAGTTGAAGCAATAGGAGCCACCACCCAAACCACCTGTACTTGGAAAGGCTTGAGAAAAAGCAGAACAATGCAGCCCAAGGGGTTTCCCTGGGGACAGATATAGAAAATGCAGGGGCTGGAGCACTGATTGGTGGAGCTGTATGTGTCTGAATGTGAGAGAAAAGCCGTGAGAAACACACAGACACCACAGAAATAGAGAAGGAGCAGAAAGCCAAGGAGACAGCCAGAACAAACAGTCGGAGTGTGGCCCTGAAAAAAGCCTAGAGAGAGCTTTTGGGGTAAACTACTGGTTAAAAAGAGGCTTGGAACCATGAACAAAGAAGCTGTCTCCTGTTTGACTCCCATGGTGTGCAGGGATCTAGGACTGTACATTCTTTGTAATTAAACGGGATCACGTGATCAATTTCTCCTCCTAACAGAATAACCCTCCACACTCTGAAGTTTGGCTAACCATTGCCACCTGCTTCAGCAACAGGCAGGGGAGCTACAGTATGTGTGCTGGAGCAGCAAATCCATTCAAAGGCGACCCCGTCGCTTCTACAGCTTTCAATGTAGTTTTTCAATCATGTTTAACATGAGGCTAAACAACTTTTTTTAAGCTACAAGGACATGCTCTTGCCCATTAAATACTCACTTCTTAATTTGTACCATGTTGCTAACATCACACCCAGGATTCTCTATAAAAACCTTAAGAAACCCCTTAGGGAATGTTCTGACCATCCAGTCAGTGAGAAATACCATTTGTGTCCACAGGAGTTATAACCACACCAGAAGAAACAGCTGACATAAAGGGGCCACAGCACAGTAGTGAGTCAGGCCCTTGGAGTTTGTATTTTGTGCTTCAAAGTGCATTATCAGGGCTTAAACAGTTTCACTAGAGCATGTCAAAATTTTTCTAATGAAAAAATTTTTTGATGAAAAATGGCCTTTTCTGAGCATAAAAATTTTGCGAAAAGATTGTTTTATTAAATGTTCCCTTTTTTGACCAAAAACACCACAAAAATCTGTTTTCCTTTCTCCCCACCCTTTTCACTTGCAAAATGGAAAAAGCGGGGGGGGGGGGGGGGAAAGGGAAAAAAAAGTAAAAAAAAAAAAAAAAAAAAAGGTTCCAGACTGGATTCGATTTGTGGTTCATCTGGTCCAATATCCTGTGTCTGACAGAGACCAGCACCAGATACGTCAGAGGAAGATGCAAGAAGATAGGCAGATGTGGGGTAATCTTCCCCCCCATTAAAGTCCTATTCTACTCCCTAATAGTTAGAGATTAATTTAGGACAGTGTAATTTACAACCACTACCACATATGAGTGGGAGATTGACATACTGTACCTGGAAAAACATTTTCAAGGTACCATGTGAGAATTCCATATAGCAAAGCATCAAAAAGCATCATCTCAATAGAGAAGAAAAAACTGTATTCATCTCCTTCCAGAGGACTGGTCCTGATATTGTCCCATTGTAGCCCAACACCTTGCTCTTCATAGCGTGACAAGTATTCTGTACCGAATCCAAAAGCCACTGGAGAAAGCAAGCTCTGGAATAAAGGTGAAATAACAGGGATTCAGGCAAGGGGAAAGCCCACATCAATAAAAAAATATTTTTTGAGTTGAAGTATGAAACTTGGTTGTGCATAGGAATGATCAAGAGGAACAGAAGGAGAGGATTTTATTTTAAACACAATCTAAGGTACAGTAGGACTGGAAAGTCAAGTATTCGGTAAAGAACACTGGGACATCTGTAATTTCAGGACTGGTGGCAGCTCTACGAAGGATTTAGAGACAATGGTCCAAATTTAGTCCTGGCGTAAACAGGTTCAGCTTCCATTGACTTCAGTGGAGCAGCATCTGCTCACATGAGGGTGTAACTCATGTCATTTATTACCTCTCCATATGGAGATGATTTTGGCAGTTTGAGCTCATTCAAAAAGTGTCTTGTCAGCCTCTGGAGAATTAAATATATGTATGAAATAAAATGTAGGATGGCGGCTCAGGTCTCCTCTTCTTTACCAGGTGTACTGTACTCTCACATTGACAAGAGAGACAGATGAGGGCACAAGAAATACCAAGACAAAGGAATTATAGTGTGCATGGAGTGCCAGTGTCTGTGCAGCAGAAGGGAAAGTTCACAGGAGACCCAGCCTAAGCAAAAGCAAAACCACAACCCTCATCCTTTTGGGGTTTCCAGTTGATTTACACAGTCCTTGTTCAACCAAACCAGCATAATCTCTGGCCATCATTTCCCATGGTGCACTGCAACGGCTCAGCGAGAAGGGACGCTGTGCTGCATCACAGAAGATGTAGCCTGGCTCAGCCCATACAGAATGGGGGCATGAGCCACTGTGCTTGGATCTCTGAATCAAAATTTTCAGTTTTCAGGTGAAATTTTCCCAGTTTTTGATTTTTTACAAAAAGTTTACATTTTCCATGGGAAAATCACGCGCACACACACACCCCCCCGATCCAGCTCTATTTCAGTCTGTGAAGCTCTAAACAAGCAACATAAACCCAAACAAAACACACAGGGCAACTCTTGTTTCGCCAGTGCTCCCCATCCTGGTTTCTGTCAGCAAGGGCTTGATTCCCTTCTTTTACATCAGTGTAACTCCATCGACTTCAGCACCCTAAATTCCTGTTAATGCTCCGGAGTTAAGGGCATTGAGCTCCTCACAGGATCAGTTCCTTGATCCAGTTTTATTGCCTTCATCTACAGAACCTGAAAATGCTCTATCCCAGGAGTGGGCAAACTATTTGGCCCGAGGGCCACATCTGGGTATGGAAATTGTATGGCAAGCCATGAATGCTCATGAAATTGGGGGTTGGAGGGCGGGGGGGGGGGGGGGGCTCCAGCTGGGGGTACAGGCTCTGGGATGGGGCTGGGGATGAGAGGTTGGGGGTGCAGGAGGGTGTTCTGTGCTGGGACCAAGAGGTTCGGAGGGAGGGAGGGGGATCAGGGCTGGGGCAGGGGGTTGGGCCACGGGAGGGGGTCAGGGGTGCAGGCTCCAGGCAGCGCTTACCTCAAGCAGCTCCCGGAAGTAGCGGCATGTCCCCCATCTGGCTCCTATGCGGCGGCGCAGCCAGGCGGCTGGGTGCACTGCCCGGTCCACAGGCACCACTCCTGCAGCTCCCACTGGCCATGGTTCCTGGCCAATGGGAGCTTTGAGGGCGGTGCTTGGGGCGGGGGCAGCATGCGGAGCCCCCTGGCTGCCCCTATGCATAGGAGCCGGAGGGGGGACATGCTGCTGCTTCTGGGAGCCATGCGGAGCCATGGCACACACGGAGTGGGGCAAGCCCCCAGCTGGAGCACCGGAGCGGGGCAAATCACAGACCCCACTCCCTGGTGGGAGCTCGAGGACCAGATTAAAACGTCTGAAGGGCCAGATGCGGCCCTCGGGCCGTAGTTTGCCCACCCCTCCTCTATCCCATGCAGTTAGAGAGCCTGATCTACAGCAGAGTTAGAGGACCAGTCAAACCACTGTGCCAACAATTGTAATACAGATGGGACCACAACTGTATTCTGCAAATCAAAGGAGTTGCATTTGAGGTTCTGGATTTGGCCCATATCTTGTTTAATTGAGCCCCAAATTTTATTTATATAAACACATGCACTTTTTAAAGGTTGGCAAATGCTCACAGGAATACAAATGTTTTCATGAAAACAGCTTTCAGTGAATTTAAAAGTCAGTTAAAAATCATGTTACAATAGCTCTGTCGCACTTGTGTTAAAATACAGTTGGCACATTTAAATCTGAAATCATTTTAAAATGATAATTTGCATCTTCACCACTTCCTCTGTTTATTTACATTTTGCACCTATTTGTTTCAAGCTGGTTGCACTTGCTGGCTCTCCTGCAGCAGCGCACTGCAGCGAGGTACAGGTTGCAAACACTGCAGGGGCATGTCTACATCAAAAAGACTAGTTTTATTGAACTTTTAAAAAAAAAAGCCATATAAACCTTTCTAGTGACTAGGGTTTGTCAGAGGCTTATTCCCCTATGATAGCTAACTGCTCAGCCTAAATTACTTGATAGTGTCCCTCTGAGTCAGGAGTAACTCCACTGAAGTCAGCTGAGTTTCCCCAGTGCAAAACCAGCGAGAGGAGGGAGGACGGTGGCTCAGTCTCTTCCTCTTTACCGGGTACTGTACTCTCAGTTACTCACACACTAACTAGAGAAACAGAGACAGGGGCACAAAAAGTCAAGACAACGGAATTCTACAGCCAGAGAGACCCTGAGGTCATAGATTTTCATAGAGGGAGGCAAAAGGCGCCTTACTGCCATAATCTTCAGGTTAATAGTCATGCGGTCCTGCCAAGCAAAGCAGACGACGTGGGGCAGGTAGAGGGTGAAGTAGATGACTCCGCTGCAGGCAGCTGCCAAGTTAGCTTTGGAGAAGAAGGTGCTGAGCAAGAAACACTGCATGATGGTGGCTGTGGTGAACGTCAGCAGAAACAGAAGGAGGATGAGGGGATTGCTGTAGTGAAGCACCTTGCCACACTGTAACCAAAGGAAACCAAATGAGTTTAGGTACAATGCTGTCTCACAAGCTAGCAGCAGAGCTCAGAACTACCATTGGTACCAGAGCTGTAATGGTTAATCAATATATCCTACCCACTCTACCTAATCTATTTAATCGGTCTCTCCAGACATTTTTACCACAGCATCTGAGGGCTTTACAATTAAAAAAAAAAAGTCACAGCCAAAGTAAGGCAGTGGTCTAATTTCATCCCTATTCACTGGCTCTGAGGCACCTGGTATTGTCACTAGTCTCACTGGTTGCCCAGCCCAGAGTTCTATTTGATGACTCTCTGTTGTCTTTGTAACAGACAAAAATCTGATGTTCTCCCTCTGCATTCCTCAAAGGAAAGTTCCCTGCAGACATTACAACCCTACAATTCCAAGTGAGACATGTCTGCATGGAAACCAATTCTGTTAAAATAAAATTGTCTGAACTGTCAGAACAATTTCCCATTGTTCTCCCTGGGAGCCCCACACCGGAGAGAGGTTGTGGGGAAAGTTGGCCGACAGACATTTAAAAAGAAAAGCTAGTAGGCAGATTATAAAGTACTATATTCTGCACCTGAATTACATTCCCATTCCCAGAGCCTGTGAGGGCTGAAGAGGATGACTAAGATCTCCCAGAATCCTTTGTGTAGAAAGTAACCCACTGGATGAACTTGTGTTGACCTTTCTTCTTTAATGCTTTTGAATCTTTAATGTCCCCTCTCACTGAAGAGTGTGGTTTCAGCTGACTGTCAGCTTACTCCTAGAGGGAGAAGGGCTGTTTTTTTCCTTAAGAGCTGGTCTCCACACAATTTTTGTACCAGTAGAACTAGGCCAGTTAGAGGTGTGATTTTTTTACCGATAGACTTATACTGATGCAGCCCCTACCATGCAGTTGTACTAGGATAGCTAGTCCCCAATGGTAGCAGAACAATTATTTTGGTATAAGCACATTTATAGTGGTATAGCAGCCTCCACACTAGGAAAGTTGTACTACTTTAACTATACCAGTACAGTTAAAGTAGTACACCCTGTGTGTGTGTAGACAAGCCCTAAGATTGCAAATACACTGGGAGAGCTTATAAGGACAGGATTGATTAGAGAGGGCAGCCTGAATTCTGACTCTGTATTTGTAACAATTCACTGGGGAAAAAGTCAGGCAACTCTTCCCTGCCAGAACAGCACCCATTAAGGAACCAACCAGCTCAGTTAAAGAAGAGTTATTCTATTGTCTAGAAAAGGGTTGGATGGCGTTGGAAACTGGGTCCAGTTCTAACATAAACCACTTTGAAAAAGCAGCAATTTTGAGACTAAGGAGCCAGGAGAGTTCTTGCCATGGAGTGAGGGATAGATTAGGCTTGAGTCAGTCCCTGGTGCCTCTCTCCCCCATTTGTGATAGTGTCCTAGTTTCAAAGCAGGCAAGCACAGCCTATGATAAATGACTCAGACAGTGAATGAAAAGATTAGAATTCCTCAGATTGAGATCTTCTACGTTTGAAGCAGTGATACTTATTGAAAGACTTGCCCTGTATACTGGAAATGCAACAAATGGAACATGACCTGTCAGTGTAATCAGGCCTGACGCATCCTCGTGCAGACAGTCTTACAATAAGTCTCATTAGTGAATTTATCTCTCTCTGTCTCTGCCAAGTGCTGATGCAGCCTGGAGGACTGCTTACAAGAATGAGCATTCTACGTGCTAAAATAAGAGTAGGCCACCAGGGGTTCTGGTCTCCTTATGTATAGCTATTGTTTCTTGATGGACAGCTAATATCAACAGTGCAAACGTGAACTGCAGGTTTGGGGCTTTTTAAAGTCACTCCCAAGCTAATCCTTACCGTAATTAGTGCTGTTAGGAGAGACACGCTCACAGACATCATGATGAAGCTGTCTAGGAACCAGGTGTACCAGATAACCCCATTAGTAACTCCCCGGTTCTTCATGGCTTCTTTCAGTCTCATTTCCTTCTCCAGCACAATGCTCTTCACTATCATGGAGACCGAATAGATCCAAGCCAGCACCATGAAGATAGGGAAGGAGCGGTTCAGGGTGATCATGAAGCTACCCATGCAGGGAGAGAGGAGTGAGTGAAATGCAGGTAAAGCAGGCAAGGGTTGGGATGAAAAGGAAGGAAGAAAGGGAAAAGGAAAAAGAGGGATAAAGAATTCTTTGCACTTATTATGGCTGAGCATTTCAAAGGAGCCTAAGGTTAGGCTTCTCTGAAAATCCCAGTCTAAGGCCAGGTCTACACTAACCCCCTAATTCGAACTAAGGTACGCAACTTCAGCTACGTGAATAACGTAGCTGAAGTTCGAAGTACCTTAGTTCGAACTTACCTCGGTCCACACGCGGCAGGCAGGCTCCCCCCGTCGACTCCGCGGTACTCCTCTCGTCTAGCTGGAGTACCGCAGTCGACGGCGAGCACTTCCTGGTTCGACTTATCGCGTCCAGACAAGACGCGATAAGTCGAACCCAGAAGTTCGATCGCTCGCCGCCGAACTACCGGGTAAGTGTAGACCTACCCTAAAAGTGTAGTAACGGCTCTCAAAGAACTTTACAAATAATGAATTAAACTTTGCAGCCCCCACCCCCAAGGGCTAGGTGTTATCTACATTTTACACATGGGGAAACAGAGGCACACAGCGGTTATGAGACTTGCCCAAGGCCACTGAGTCTGCGGCAAGGTACAGATCTCACGCCACACCTCACTTTCTGAACACTGTGCCATGCAGTAATTATTATAACTTGCAAAGAACGTTTTGAGACAGATGCTAATCGTAAGAAATGAGTCTTCCGTGTGTTATATCTTTGAAATGTTTCCCCAAGTTTAATTAGCAAATAAATCAATAAATATTAACTATTAAAAGCAGCCAGATGCTATGTTGAAATGCTGTATGCAAAACATCATTCTTGGAAAGTCTTGAGCCTGTCACAGATGGTCAGTGTTAGCAGTTAGCTAACAAAATCTGCACTACTATGTCAGACAGCTGGAGGGCTCCCTCTCTCTGTTAACATTGGGTCAATTTTAGGTCACAACCTGGAACCTTTTATGCATGGCTGCCATAGTTTTGTCCCTCATCCCTACAACAGATATTAGCAGTAAAAGGTAGCCATGGAGAATACATTTAGGGTGACCATGAGCTACGATAAAACACGTTTCCTGCTGGCATCTCTTCACATGTGTTATGAGGTGAGAGTAGCATTATGTAAGATATCTGACTCTCATTTTGCACCAGTTTCGTGATGGTGACATTTGAATGAAACTGACCAAAAAGCCAGAGGGAGCCCCTCGCCCTCTTTCCCCCTCATTTCTTTCTGTATGGGGAGAAGCCTGGGACTCTAAAACGCAAAGGAAGAGACATTCTTCAGGAGCAGGACAGTGCCAGTCATCAAAACAGGCAGGAAAACATCACTTTCCTGCCGAAAACTTCCAGAGAGCAACCTGGCCTGCTGAACCAAAATAAAATGCTTTGTTGAGGCAGGCTGGGAAGGGCCTCTTGCTTTTGCCTCTTGTGGGACCTCTGGTCCCCAGATTAGCAAGCATGGTCCCAGTGTCAACCCAAAAGCAGCATACCTCTTCCAAAAGGGCCTAGCCATTTTATTTAACTAGGTTCTTTGAAGGGGCTACGACTAAACGCGGTCTCTCTGTGGGGTTTTCTGTAATTGTTGCAGGCCTCAGGCTATGTCTACACTTAAACCGCTACAGCAGCGCAGCTGCACTGCAGTAGCGCTTCAGTGTAGACACTCCGTACAGTAACAGAAGGGGTTCTTCCGCCACTGTAGGTAATCCACCTCCCCGAGAGGGGGTAGCAAGGCCAATGGAAGAATTCTTCTGTCAACCAAGCGCTGTCCACACAGGGGGTTAGGTCAACCTAACTACGTCTCTCGGCATGGGGATGTGTCATACCCCCGAGAGACGTAGCAATGCCAATGTAGCTTGTCAGTGTAGACCAGCCCTCAGCAACCTTTGCCTGGTTTGGGTTTCTACAGCTGCAATAAGCTCTCTTGGTGAACTCCCCCATGATAACACAAATGATATACCTCCCTGAAATCAGCTGCAGTGTTAGTGAGGGAGAGAACAGCACTATTCATGACATGGGATTCCTGGAAGTCGGACTGTGCATGATTCAGAGCCACAGTGTTATGGGGAAATGCTCTCTGTGTGAGTCCATTTTAATCATCAAAAAAGTTCATTTAATTTTAATTGAAATCTTCTTTTCCCCCTCCAGATCTCACAGGCTCAGCTATGAACTGTGCAAATTTTTATGTGCCTCGAGTTTCTAGGCATTCTCCTGCTGCTATTAAAGTCAATGGGGTTTTCCCGCTGATTTCAGTGGGAGCAGGATCAGACTCTTCAGTCTCCTTTCTTAAAGTTCCAAAGTACTGGACTTTTTCTGCTTCTCCAATTTCCTTATCTGTGTTAACCAGGGAAGCACATCCCTGGCTCCTTGGGGTATTTCACTAATGCCATAGTCCTGGGATTTCTTTCTGGCTTTTAAACAAGATCAAAGGCAAAAGCAGTCAAGCCTCCTGAAAATCCACTGTCTCATCCAGCCACCCGATTAGTTATCAGAAATAGGATCACTAGCTGCTCTTACTCACATATCATCTACAAAGCAGGGATACGGCATTTGCTGCAGGTAGATTCCTGATGGCACTTCAGCGTTGGTCTGGGTCTTTATAATCCCATGCTCAATCATGTCTTGCAGATACGCAAACCCTCCCCAGATGTAACGTAAATCATCCACTGGGTCAGCTCTTGGACCAGGATCCCAGTACCTGGGAAGTAAAAACACATGGAAATCACTCAGGCAGGCAGGCACTTTAAGATGGAGAACACTTAGCGGAGAACTTCCCGGGGGCTCTACCCAGTGCTGTTCCTTCCAAGTTATGGCTGTCAGGCGCCACTGCTTGAGAAGGGGTCAGACGTTTATGATTCCGAAAAATTAGTTATTATTTCGTTTTTTAAGTTTTCTATGTCGTTCTGTAATACAGTAATTTTGGCCAAAAATGCATAAAGGGGGTTCAAAATAAAACAGCAATTATATATTGCAATGTGCCAAATTTGTTCAAAATGTTTCTGGTATTTATGGATTTGTTTTGTTTGGTTTAAAAAGTATTATGGCTTCAACTAAATGGACTCACTCTCAGCTCCCAGTAGCCTCTGTAAAACCTCAGCTTTTTATTTTAAAAGTTCTTTTCTGGATGTTGAAGGCTTTGAATGGATTTGCTCCATTACGTGTGTCTGACCTTTCAGCTTCTATCCTAAAGATCCAAGTCAGATGACCATTTCATTTGTCCGGAATTTAAGCTTGTGACCAAGCCTGGTCAAAAATTTTCCATCTATGCTGGTTTTTTAATGGAAAATTGGATTTCCAACTAAATTAAATCTTTCACAAAACATATCTGCTTTCTGCAGAAACATTTACTTTTTTTTGTCAAAATATTTCAGCTGAAGTCTTTTGGTTTTCAGCTAAAATCTTTCAATTTCTGAGTTTTCAGTGAAAACTCACAATTTTGTGTGGAAAAATCCAATGAAAGCAAAATTTTTTTGGTTTGTCAAAAATTTCTGCAAGGGTGGAAAAAACCCTCGGACCACTTCTCCTTGTGACACCGGGAGCCACAGTTTTCAGTAGCTGTTACACACCTCTAATGTGAATAGCCCTTTCTTTAACCATTATAGTATTTTCAACCACAAGTGCTCAAAAATCATGCGTCAGGCCCCAAAAACTCCTGCGATTGGCTTGCCAAGTGGCACTGGAGCATTTAGATATCATGTTTTCAAGTTTTTCTCTGCAGTCATGATGTCTAGAAACTTGCTTTTATTTAAACTGAAAGCTGAGACTCTCAGGTAAATATGTGATTCCAGTATTGGCAGCTTTAGGAAAACTGCAAATATTATGTGACTTGACATAAAATCATATGCGCTGGTAACACTGCTTAG
This sequence comes from Terrapene triunguis, assembly GCF_002925995.2. Classification (NCBI taxonomy): domain Eukaryota; kingdom Metazoa; phylum Chordata; order Testudines; family Emydidae; genus Terrapene; species Terrapene triunguis. The sequence continues at coordinate 34,944,028 of NW_020664561.1, read as the reverse complement.
AAACTCCCAGCTCATATATAAGTAGTCTCAGAAAACATGTGTGCTAACACTTTAAGCAGGGCCGGCTCTGGCTTTTTTGCCGCCCCAGGCAAAAAAGCCTCCGGCCGCCCCCCGCCCCCCCGCGGAGGGGGGAGGGGGGGCGGAGCCCCGGGGGGAGGGCGGCTAGCCCAGGCGGGGGCTCCGCTCTCCCCCCGGCGGCCGGGGGGAGGGCGCCGGGGGGGAGGGCGGCCGGAGCCCTGGGAGGAGGGCGGCGAGCCCCGGCGGGGGCTCCTCTCTCCCCCCGGTGGCCGGGGGCAGGGTGGCGAGCCCGCTCTCCCCCCAGCGGCCAGAGCGCAGGGGGCAGGGCGGCGAGAGGGTGGCGAGCCCCAGCAGGGGCTCACCGCTCTCCCCCCCAGCGGCCGGGGGGAGGGTGCCGGGGGGGGAGGGCGGCCAGAGCGCCGGGGGGATGGCGGCGAGCCCGGCCGTGGCCCCGCTCTCCCCGGGGGCCGGAGCGCCGCGCCGCCCCCCTCCAGGTGCCGCCCCAAGCACAAGCTTGGTGGGCTGGTGCCTGGAGCCGGCCCTGACTTTAAGAAGCAAATTCAAGGTGGCGGAGGACTCATGTACAGCAGCAGCAGTGTATTCTGCTGCATAGGGGGAGAAGATTGGATGTGCATGTCAAGTTTGGCAACATGCAGGGGGCAGAAGGGGAGGAGATAAGTAGAACTCCCTGTCCACTCCCTACATGAGGAGGTCACCTAAAGACCTTGTGCAGGCTACTCCAGCCATCAGAGTCCTCCCTTCTTCTCTCTCCCGCCTGCCCAGCCCCTGACGCAGTTGCTCAGTGCCAAGCACTAGGGTCTGGATATGACTTCTGCTCTGTGTTATGCATGTGAAACACCACTGAATTCAATCAGCTCTCACATTTGTATTTGAATGCAGACTCTGACCCACCCTCTGGCTCCCAGAATGTTGGAGAGGGTTCCCATATTTTGCATTACTGGTTCAATGGCAGGCGCAGCTGAGGAAAGCAGAAATCATCACCTGTCTTTGATTTTATTTGTTTTCTCCACTGCATCTATATCCATCCGGATCTTGTAGTTCACATGCGGTGGCAGCTTGCTGGCCCCGGAGTGTATGTCAGGGAAGACTACTCCAGCCCAGAATTTGTTTTCCTCCAGCAGATTAAGAGCTTGATGAGTCAATTGGGTTTCATCAGCATGACCTTCAAATTTATCCAGGGTCAAGCACTGCAGATAATCACAATGGTGACAACTTTACATTTACAGTAGCAGGGGTTATACACTGAAAACACACATCACTGGTTCGCAATGGGGCAAGAATGTAGGTTAGTTAACTTTGATAGTAGATGTCATTTTTCAGCTTTAATACTTGTATTGAAATTGTGCCTAAAACTGATTTTTCCTCCCGCTGAAGACTCCTCACTTGGTCCAATTCTTATGACAAATTCAATACACACAACCTTGTTAAAGACAACTGAAAAAATGCAGCAACCACCTTACAACCTTATAACTAACACAATAAACCGAGGTGGGAGGGATTGACTGAAGTAATCATGAAACACATTTTTGGAGACAGCTCATAAAAGCAAGTGTCTTGACATCAAGATAAAGAGAAGAGAACACTAAAGCTGCAAGCAACCCTCATCTCTATAAACAAACACAAACAGAGGGAACATTTTGAACCTACTGCCTGGAAAACGAGGATTGCACCCACCAGGAGGGCAAACAAAACTACCAGCTAAAAACAAGGGTGGAGGAGTATTCACCACCTTAGCCCTTTGCAGGATTACAGTATCTAGTGAAAACCAAAGCCCATATCTGATGGTAAGATCACAGCAAAACAAGGTTAAATAATTAAAGTTAAATAATTGCTTTAAAATGGAGCAAACACTAGAAAAATATTTGGGGGGAAATCACAGCAAACCATCAGATAAACACTGATGAGGAGCTGGTATCAGTTTAGAGGGATAGAGGAAGTAGAATTGTTATTCTCTTTAGTGTTTTAGGTGTCTTAGGGTACGTCTACACTTACCTCCGGGTCTGACGGCAGGCAATCGGTGTTCTGGGATCGATCCCAGAAGTGCTCACCGTCGACGCCGGTACTCCAGCTCAGCGAGAGGAGTACGCGCCATCGACGGGGGAGCCTGCCTGCAGCGTCTGGACCCGCGGTAAGTTCGGACTAAGGTACTTCGAATTCAGCTACGTTATTAACGTAGCTGAATTTGCGTACCTTAGTCCGAAGTGGGGGGGTAGTGTGGACCAGGCCTTAGTAGCCACACACTGAGTTTCTGAAAAGCTGTATTTCTGCCATGGTAGTTCTCCTGCAAAAAGCCAATGGCTAATATAACTGGCATGGGCTGTTGAGTTAGGCTGCTTTTGTCGACAGTAGCAGCAAGGTTTGCCCATCTTTGATTTTCATGGAGCATATTTGCAAGTACTGTGAGTACCTGAGTTAATTTTTCAAATAGGAATTTAAAAGAATTGTGCCCACAATTTTTTTTTCTCATGAAAAACCCTGTATTTGTACAAATTGTGAGGAGATGTCAAACAAAAACCAAACGTGCTGGTTTGCATGTGCAAGTGCAGATATTTTATGCACGCTAAAAACGAGGGGGCAGATTGTGGCAGTAATTTACTGCCCTCAGCTGGGGTAGTGTGAAGCAGCCATGCCCCAGGGCAAGCACCAGGAGGCACCTGAGGATACAGTGATTCCTAGAGCCCCCTGGTGATCGGGGAGAGCTTGGCTGCTGATCTGCCCCTTTGGAGTGTGCACGTATGCGCCATTCCGCAGACCTGGATGATGTGGGGGAATGGGGCCATGGCTCCATCGCCTCCTTTTTGGCGTAACTTACCCCCAAGGCGGTATTAGCAGGCGCTCTGTAGTGCAGGGACTGCAGTTCTTCTGGCCCCCACATGGGGGGGGCACAAAGAGTGGGAGGATTCCTTACATGGCCTTCCCTGCCTTCTTTATATATCTGCACAATCTGGCCTTTGGGCACAATTTTGGGACTGGGTTGAGGCCCCTTTGAAAATATAGCCCTTGAAGTGAAGAGACAGCTGAATAAAATGCATGTGACAGCCAGTAGGCCCCGCTCATATGTCTGTCCTAGCCTGCTGGTAGCAATAGCCTAGCGACAGCAGGACTTGAAGCATTACCTCATTGCGTCGTGGAACAATGACAAACTGTGACCCTCTGGACAAACGTGAAAAAGCCCTCCTGGATCCCGCCCTATTCTGGCATGAGGGGTGCCTACAACAGTCATTGATAATCAGAGTGTGTCACTTCAATGGGAAGCTAATAATTGTTGGGGGGAGGGGGAAGGGCACATCAGAGCATTATTACTGTCTTTCCCTCAGGTGCATTGAGAACACACTGCCTCCCGCATCAGGGTTGTAAACTGAGAGATCCCCATCCACTGCCTACTCCTATCTGAGACAGTGCCACAAACCTGCCAGTCTGGAGATCTGTGCTGTTTGAGATCCAGCCCTACAGCCTATTCAATGGAGAGATGGCAAACCCCATTCCCAGAACAGCTGAGAGAAAACTCTGCCACAAGAATCCATGATCTGCTATACCTGTGCGCCTTATCCCATTGGAGGGGTCAATCAGGACCCAGGTTCTCTGACGTGACCTATAGTGTAGGCCCCAACAGATGAAAGTCTCCAAATCCCACTAACCAACCCACAGAGTCCCCCAGTCTGAACACTTTCCACTCTTCAAAATAATGCCATTGTTTTAATTCCCCCCCCCTCAAAAAAAATTATTTGATCAAATAACCATAACTTCAGGCATTTGTGACACTACAGATATCAAGATATACTAGAGGCTTCTCAGCTAAGCAGCCAAGGATATCTCATGGCTCTAAACAGCAGCAAGATATTTAGGAAAAGCTTAGATTAAATCAAGTGATAGAGTAAGACGATCAAAAAGCTGTCGTCACAGGTTCAGAGCAGCTTGTTAGCCACTGTATACGTGCTCAGGCATAGGGGGCAGGGGGTGGGGGAAGAGAAGGAGATATTTATTTGCATGTTAAGAGACAGTGCTCCTCAGACAACTTTCTATCAGTCATGCTGATTGACTGAATATGTATTTCATCATTTTACCTAGTAGATGCAGTAGCAGTAGAGTCACAGTTGCCCAGACAGAGAATATTTGATAATACAATGAATATTAAAAATGCAGCTCCTATCCCTGGCACTGCTTAGGGCACTGAACAACACTATAAAAACGAACAAACATTCTGGTTTAACTGAACTCTGCATACTTTAAACATGTAAAACAACGAGGGGGGTGTCAAGAAAAGAAGGGATCAAGTTTGGGGGGGAGAGAAATGAGGGGTCAAGGGTGGTTATGAAACATACATTAGGAAAGAGTGTTAGTTTAAGTACTGGTTAAAAGAACAAAGAGAGGGTATGAAATGGATGTCACAGGGGAATGAGTTCTACACCAGTGGGCTGTCATGTTTGCTTTCTACCCTCAAATATACGCTTTCTGCCCAGAGATCCCTTAAGGTTCGATGGTGTGCGTGTGCATAGAAACCCATCACAACAAGGATGCAGATCCAGGATGAAGCGAGGACCTACACCACTCAGTCACTTTACAGGCAGTCAACATATGGTAAAGAATGCAGCATGGGTGTAACCTGATCCACAGGTGAAAGTAAGTCGGTACGCCCCGGTACGGTATACCGGCAAGAGCCGGTTTGCCGTACTGGGGCAGCCCGTCTTCCCCAGGTGGCAATTTAAAGGGCCTGGGGCTCCCAGCAGGGGCTGGAGCCCCAGACCCTTTAAATTGCCACCAGAGCCCCATTGCTGGAGCCCTGGGGTAGGGCTGCGGGGCTCTGGGGGCTATTTAAAAAGTCCGGGGCTCCCGCTGCTTCTACCACCCCGGCCCTTTAAATAGCCACGGAGCCCCACCGCCACTACTCCAGGGCTCTGGCGGCTATTTAAAGGGCCGGAGCGGTAGAAGCAGGGGAGCCCTGGGCCCTTTAAATAGCCCCCGGAGCCCCGGGCTGCTGCTGCTACCCCGGTGGGGGGGCACTTACCTTACAGGGGGGGCTGGGGCTGGCTCTGACTCCCTTAGCCACGCCCCTTCCGCCCTAGGCCCCGCCCCTTTCGGGGGCCGGAGCTGGCCCCAGGGTACTGGTAAGTCACTGGACTTACTTTCACCCCTGACCTGATCTCAGTTGCACAAAATGGTGCACAAACACACTGCTGCAGTCTGTAAGCTGTAAGTAATGGAGCAGCTCTGCCAACAGCACTGCTGAAAGGAATTAGTCCTCACGCCTCAGTCATGAAGGCATCTGTGGCTGTTGTGAGGTCACCCTTACAGGATAAATAAGGATGGGACTGTACAAACCGCACAGCTGGCACTGCGGTTAGCACCGAGCCTCCATGGAGTGGGTGTGAGAGAAACTGATGCTAAATGTTTGGGTTGTTTCCTTTGGTGGAACTGCACTCAAGTCATGCAGAATGAATCTACAATGTGGCTTGGGAGCAGGGTGCGCCTTACTGGATCCACTGTGCCATTTTTACTAACACATAACAACATGCACCTAACTGGCACCCCAGACAAGGGCCTCAAAGTGCTGTGCACCGCATTCTGTTGGGCATGGAAACTTGGACTCTGCAGATCTTGACTAGACAGGGGAAATTCTCTCAGAAATTCAAACTGCCTAACAGTTGGGCTGGAAGAGTTGGAGCTACAATGTAGATGAAGCCCCAGAGGCTGGAACTGTTTATACAACCTGCTTTCAGGCAGGGCCGGCTCTGGCTTTCTGGCCGCCCCAAGCAAAAAAACCCCACGGCGGCCAGAACAGCAAAGCAAAAAAAAAAAAACCTTCGGCGTGGCCGGAGCCAGGGTGCAGGGGGACTCCCTGCCCTGCAGATGTGCCCCGGCTAGCGGGGGTGGGGGAGGGAGCAGGGGGAGAGAGAAAAGGGGAGCGGCCAGGGCTTCAGCGGGGCGCTGCCACGCGGCCCCTCCTGCTGTGCCCCCTGCCGGGAAGGCTCCGCACCGCTCCAGTCGGCTGGGAGGGAAGGACGTGGGCTGCCCTGCCGGGCTTGCTGCAGGGCGCTCCTGTCCTCCACGCCGCTGCCCCCTACAGGGCGGCCGGAGCGGAACAACAACAACAACAAAAAAGCGGCCGTTCCGCCCTAGGATTGGGCGGAATGCCGCCTCCTATAAGCTGCCACCCCAAGCACCGGCTTGCTCGGCTGGTGCCTGGAGCCGGCCCTGCTTTCAGGAGATTTTAAAACAGTAATAAAAATGGTTTTGGCCACCAGACCTCTCTCTATACTAGCACTCTAGCTAGTATAAAACAGTTTCTAATTTTAATTTTGGGGGAATCTCCCCAGTGTCAACAAGGCCCATACATGTTTTTGACAGTTAAAGGACAGCTCATTGATAACACAAAGCAAAGAAACCCTGGACCCCATCTGGAAAACACTTAGCCATGTGAGTGTTTGCAGGATTAAGGCTCATATTGGTACTTTTTGCATAATAGTTTCTCAGCTGTTTGTGTATTTGTTTTATGTTTAACATAGCAACTCATGTTAGTCAGCCATTTAATGAATTGGCTGTCATTGATTTAATTGATATCATCATCTACCTTCATTTTGCAGTGTAATGGGTTTGTGACTAACCCGCTGTCTCCACTGAACATCAGCTAGCTAGCTCATCAATAAAGGTTTACTTTGCACTTCATAATGCAGTGTCTTCTTCCTCAGTCTCTATTGTCATTGAGAGATATATTATTATTACCACATGCACAAGGCACCATATCATCATTATATGTACTATAACTTTGGAGGAACCCTGTCCATTTTACGTTTACCAGCCACCTTTGCTATAATGAGAGAAAGAGATTGTGAACTCTGTAAATGACAGAGTTAGCAACCTGGAAAATTACAATCCCATGTTTGTATCTTGTGCCTCTTAACTCCAAAATCAGTGAGACTCTAGCATAGAGAGTAGCTATATTTAGCCTCTAAATTGACTGGGAAGAAATGTATTCAATTACCTCACTTCACAGAATGCCAAGAGGCTAACTTGTTTGATTTTATCTTTTTGATCATCTCTTGCAGGTCAATAACCAACAATTACTCTACATCAAAGTGCTCATAGAGACAACTTGTTATTTAACTGGCAGACATCTTTGAAATGTAAAGACTCCTTTGTTTAACCTTTCCATCTTGTGAATTATACTTCGCTTTTTAAAAAAAACCTGAAGAATGCTTGTAACAGAATTAAGATTCTTACGTTACCATAGCTGATAATATTCCGAAAGACTATTTTACATTTAGGGGTTATGTGTGATAATATTTTTTTAATTGACAATAAAACAATAAAAGAGGCACTTAAACCACCAATGTTATTACTTTGTAGCTTTGCACTTGGATAGCATCTTTCATACAAGTATTGTCAAGTGCTTTAGAAACATTATATGAATTAATGTGCTCTACAAACTTTAATTAAGCCACACAACTTCCCTGGTAGGTATTATTCCAGGTGGGGAAACAGACACAGAAATGGCCTGCTTTTCAGGTGGGAATAGAATCCAGGTTGGGTTGCCCAGCCCAGATTGGAATAAATATTTCTCTCTGAGTGTCATGATATTTTAGTCCATTGAAAAGAGATTAAGTAGAAGCCAGAAGTCCTGACTCCCATACCTTTGCTCTAACCATTAGATCATGCTACCTCTAACATTAATTATACCAGGTTTCAGAGTAGCAGCCGTGTTAGTCTGTATCCGCAAAAAGAACAGGAGTACTTGTGGCACCTTAGAGACTAACAAATTAATTATACCGAAAAGAAACAGTAACAGATGGAGAGAATAATTTGTGCATTTGTGTCACTATGATAGAATAAGTTCATTTTCTGTTTGACCCTTCTTATTTCATCTTATCTCTAAATACCAATGGCTCTGTGTAAATAGCAAACTTAAAAGACACTAGAATACAAAAGTACATGATTGCCAGGCACAGCTACTGCCTTGGCTATGAAAGTTCCAGTGCAGGCCCCGCATAGAGCAGAGTATTGCAGTTCAGCATGCATGATAAGTTACTCTGCTAACACACTGCAGAGAGCAGAAGTAAAGTTAATACAGTACGGTCATATGCAAAAGCTTCTCTCTCCCTCTGTTGTGATCGCTAAAGATAGGACAAAGCTGATTAGGCCTTCACTTCCTGCCTTCTTCCATAGGAGAGACAGTCTTTCTTTGTAGTTAAAGCACAGGACTGGGAATCAGGAGACCTGGGTTCTATTCCTTGCTCTGCTACAGACTTTCTGTGTGACCTTAGGCAAGTCATACTCACTTAGCCTCTCTGTGCTTCAGCTTTCTTAACTGCTAGTGGTGTTGTAAGATGTAATTAACATCTGTAAGGCACTTACAGATCCTCAGGGGGAAGGTAATATAAACAGAAGTACTAAGTATTATTACCATGAGCAATGGCTTCAGATTGTCAGCCCTATTCTGCCCCAGGGTTGAGCCCATCATGTTTATCTGTGCTCAAAAATTTACAAATCAGAGTCTGTATTTTATTTCTTTTTCTTCCTTTCTCATTAAGAGCCCACCCCACCCCATCCCACCCATACCCATCTCCTGCTTAATTCCAGATAGCCTTATTTACCCCTATTGCCTGCACCCAGGAAGCTAGAGGCCCATATCAAGGCCATTCCTAAAAACCCTGAGGAAGTAATTGACCCACCCTTCAGCCTGGCCCCCATGACTGAAAGTAACACCTTTGCATGACTTGTTAGTTTAGTGAATGGGATTCTGAACCTATCATTAAGCTTAGATTGCCCAAGTCAAATCAACTTCTGATTATAATGCTTCTCAAAGGACCTGCCTGAGAATGTGTCATCTTACCTTTAGCTCTGGAAGTGAAAAGAACAGATATGGGCTATTACACAGCCATCGGCATATCACTGGGAAAGGGAATGTAAAGACACTATTAGCTCTTTATTTATCTAACAAAATTGCACCTAACTTTCTCTTTGGTGCCTATGGGTGGCCTCAAGATAGTCCTAGAGAATGGAAGCTCTAAGACAAAGAAATGGTACAGAGCCATATTTTCAGAAGTGACTACTGATTTTGGGTCCCTTTGTTTCAGGGCATCTAGACTGAAACACTTTGGGCACCCCAAAATGGAAACCATTTTAGAAAATGTGGCCATCAGTCTCTCTGCTAGTTCAGGTGTGATAGTTTGTCAGCATACCATACCCAAGGTGTAGGGGTGCTTTTATAATCTGAATTACAAAATAGCATGGAGACATCCCTTACATGAGAATAATCCACAATGGTGCTGCTGCTGTGTTTGGACTGATTCCTGTAGAATACAGTGTTATATTTTTTTGAGGGATAATGAAATCTGATTGGGAAGAAGCAGAGCTGGGCAGTTGCATTCTCTTAGCATGACAGTCTGAATTGGAATTCCTTATGCACAGGATCATATATAAACCTCTAGCTAGAGCCTTCAGATTACTATTGTTTGGGAAATATTTGTAACATTCTGTTGTATTTGCAATCTTTAAATATAATTATAATTTTGGTTTTATTTCAAAGCTTTCTGCTCTGAATCCCTGTTACAGAGAAGTCCCATAGAATTTAATAGAAAATGATGATTCTATAGAATCTTTGAACCATCCTATATATTTTAGAGAATTATACAGTACCATGGATGGTCAAAAACCAATAGAAAGAAGATCACTCTCTGTTAAATTCTAAAAATTTTAGAGCAATTTCTCTAGAACCCCATTTGTTGACTCCCAGTAGACGCTAAAGGATTTTTTCATAAATGAAGTGGCTCTGGGTCCATTATAGAGGACCATCTAAATGGCTTTTTTAATGTTTTTCTCTTGAGTGTGTGATGTAACTGCACCACACGTAGAGCAAGGTGAATGAGAGGAGGGGAAGAGGTAGGCTTCATAGGGACAAGGCACCTGGACAATCTTTAGAACATAAGCTCCTCTGGGTAGTCTGTAAAATGTTTGGAAAGCAGCTAGCACTTTATGGTTGCTCCCATGTATAAATAATACTAGCAATGAGGAGGAGGGCACAGTGGTTTGGTTATTTATATAGACAGTAGGGAGGGAGAGTTGATTTTGGTATTTGTCCTAAGAAAAAGGCAAAATAATGAAATAACCCATATGTTAAATTAAACAAAAAAGAGGTAGGAGTTGAATAAAAATGAAGCAAAGTGAGGTTTTAAAAAATAAACAAAAAGAGAGGAATAAAAATAAGAATTAAACTGGTAAAAACCAAATGATTTTGAGTTCATTAAGAGAAAGGCAAAGAGCTCAGGGTTAAAAACAACAACAGGAAAGAGAATTGACAACGAATTATCACCTTGTGTTTTCATGCTCTCCCTGCCCCTCCCAGATACATCCATGGTTTGTATGTTCTCATTACGTGATAAACTCTTTGGGGCAGGCACCTGTCTGTTTACATATCTCTAAGGGCTTGTCTACACTGGCAATTTACAGAGCTGCAACTTTTTCATTCAGGGGTGTGAAAAAACACCTCCCTGAGCCCAGTAAGTTTCAGTGCTGTAAAGTGCCCCTCCTGGAGGTGGGTTTTTTAGAGCGCTGGGGGAGCTCTCTCCCAGCACTGTGCTGCGACCACAGCGCTTTGAAGTTGCCAGTGTAGACTAGCCCTTAGTGCCTAATGCATTGGGGGCGGGAGGGCTGTAGAAAGGACACTAATGCCTCACACTTTTAGCTGATAGCTTTTTTAGCATCATCTGTGGCCACAATGATATTAACTTTTGTTTTTTATCTAAAGGAAACGCATTGGTATTGTACAGTGATGAATTTCCAAGAGCTAGTATTTCTTTTTAAATAAGAAGTAAAAGGAAAAGAGTCACTGAAATTGTGGTTTGTCTCAGTGCAAAAATCATTTTGAGAATGAAACTGTTGTAGATTCTAAAAGATTTAGCAGGCACATCAGGGGTAGGCAAGCTATGGCACGCGTGCCAAAGGCGGCACACGAGCTGATTTTCAGTGGCACTCACAGTGCCCGGGTCCTGGCCACCGGTCCGGGGGGCTCTGCATTTTAATTTAATTTTAAATGAAGCGTCTTAAACATTTTAAAAACCTTATTTACTTTACATACAACAATAGTTTAGTTATATATTATAGACTTATAGGAAGAGACCTTCTAAAAACGTTAAAATGTATTATTGGCACGCGAAACCTTAAATCAGAGTGAATAAATGAAGACTTGGCACACCACTTCTGAAAGGTTGCTGACCCTTGATCTACATAAACAGTAGTTTCTAGGGAAGGGAGTCCAGTAGTTTTTTTCCTGGGTTCCATTCTAAGCTCTTTTACCGACACACCATCTGACCTTGGGCAATTCACATGAGGCTTGATCCAATGCCCATTAAAGTCAGTGGAAACATTGACTTTCAGTGAGCCTTGGATCTGGTGGTTAAACTCAGGGTGGGATTTTCCAAAGCATTCAGAACCCTGCTCCCTCTGAAGCCAATGGTAGGCCTTCTGAAATTCCCACTCTGTGTGTGTCACTTGCCGCTTCTGTAAAATGGCTATGATGACATTTTTCTGTCTCCTGTGGATGTTTCCAGACTCAACTAATATTTTTAATAAAGCATGTGGGGATCATCAGATGAAAGTTTCCCTATCAGAGTAAGGCATTTATTCTTCTGTCCCTTTATTATTTTAAAACAAGTAAGGTGAAATAACTGAAATACCATGTGATTTAAATCTCTGTCTTAGCACCCATCACCATAGCATCTAAGCACTGATGGTGATGCTTTGATGTATTTTCTCTATAAGGATTTCCATTGGTGCCCATCACCATAGTAAAAGTGCCAACCTTACCTCCAAATACTGATTAAATAAACGCAAAGCTTGGTCTGTGACATTGAAGATATTCCGCCAATCAAAGTCTGCCACACCCTCTTCGCGGTTCTCTGGACATCCATTATGGAGAAAGTTGATCACATCTTCAGCAGTTAAACCTTCAGCACCCAGCTGTCCATTCAAGAAGTCTCTCACCGTGGGGTTCTTCAGAGTGTTCTGGGAAGCACATCAGTTCTGATTTACTACATTGCTCTTTATGTGCTTTAGAACAAGCCCGCTCTAGCTAGAAAGGTTTCATGCCATCCTACTGAGTCCCCAATTAGTGGGAAAGGGTAGGCCATGGAGTTATGTCTGTAAAGGGGCATCTAAAGGGGAGAGTTACAAGCAACAGATCCTTGTTTGATCCTTGGAATAAGTCTAAAAACACCTGATCCACATGCAGAGAAAACAGCTCTCAAACAAACACAGCATTTCTCAATATGAATTTCTCTTCATATTTAAGCTACATGAGTTACTTAACAGTTTGCTCTGGACTTTAGGGGACCCAGCATATTGATCCTTTTGCCAATGTAAATAGTAACTTTTGCAGAATCCTTCCTTGCAGGCCCCTATATAGGGGACTTTGCCAGAAGGGAGAGGACATGGCTACAGAGCTGCTATCCCCAGCTGCCAGAATGGACCTTGGGGCCAGGAGCAGCTGGGGGCAACTTAGAGCAGCCCTGAGACTTCTCTAAGTTGTGCAAGGGATCAAACCAACTCTGGCTGACCCAAGGATCAGGTGGGTGTAAAAGAGGCATAATACCATCTTTCCTTTTCATTTCCTGCACCAAGCAGAGCTTAGCTAGACCTGGGGATCAGGGCCAGTGTCTTCATAATGCAAATCAGACAAGTCTGCAAAACAAACCGAGTGACCACAGACCCATAGGTTCTTAGGAATCATAACATTGCTTCATGCAAAGGTTGTGCTTCATCCAAACTTTCCAAGTTAACTCTCCTATCCCCTATGAAAGGAAGCTGAAGGGCTGCTCTAATCACAGTTCCCCAGCCAGGGCACAACATACTCGGACCATATTCATTTGCAGGCTGCTTTGAAAGAAGTGCCACAGCTGAGGTCCCACTTCTTCCCAGGCTTTGGTCAACAGTCTGAGGCGCTCAAGTTCTTCAAATGTGGAGTTTGCCTGAGGCATTAACAACCAGAAAGGAATATCAATATGTTAGAGAGAGAACCTAAACACATACAGACCAGATACATGCAGTGATGCTGACCCCCGATGATTTGTAGCAATATGTGGCTTACTAATGTCATTTAATTTAATTACAATAATTCAATAAACATGATAGAAGAGACATTGTGGCAATGGAGTGTGACAGAAAGAGTGCGCCTCACAAAGGGCATTCCTTGAATTCTATTAGGCTCATCCAAGACTCCCACAGCACTTTTCTTCTGTGTGTTTAACAGAAGCAAGCGTGACTAGATAGATGGATAAATCTATTTATATAACCCTCCTCCCCCAATCGCAATAGTGACTGCACACTTCACAAACATTTATTTATTCCTAACACCCTGTGGAGGACAGAAAGTAGATGATGTTTTCACCCCTCAGCTCATAGAGAGCCGATATTACTACCCAGTTTTACCAATGGAATCACAGAGAAGTTTGCCACAGCCTGCAGTAGAGCTGAGATTGAAATACCAATCCCTTGAATCCCAGTCCAGTGTCTGAACCACAAGACCATCCTTCCTTTCCATTTGCCACTGGAGCAGCCAGCCTGCCCCCTTCCCCACACCCCATATAATGTTCTGCTCTCTTCTCTGCCGTTCCTAATCAGTGTTAAAAAATGGGTCCAATACATCTCTTTTTCTGAGAAGAAAGTTGAAACTTTGTTCATCATCACTGAAAAAGACTTCTCAGGCCAAAGAATCTTCACAGAACTATGGGTAATTTCCATTATCCTGACTCATTTACAACTGGTTTTCCTTTGCCATCGAGACAGAATAGTTTCAGGCTTGCAAAGAGGTAGTGGGCCAAATTCTGATCTGGTATACACGAATACAGTATTTCTCAAACTTTTGTACTGGTGACCCCTTTCACACAGCAAGCCTCTGAGTAAAACTCCCCCTTATAAATTAAAACCACTTTTTAATATATTTAACACTACTATAAATGCTGGAGGCAAAGCGGGGTTTGAGGTAGAGACTGACAGCTCGCGACCCCCCATGTAATAACCTCGCTACCTCCTGAAAGGTCCCGCCCCCCAGTTTGAGAACCCCTGTACTAATATAATCCCACTAACGCCTAATTCCGCTACTGTGAGAGGAGACTCAGCCCCTCTCTTCCAATTACCCTTAAGTATTATCTTAACCTTGATGTCATTGGTTTGAAATCTCTGAATTTCAGGTCTCAGCGAATGCCACAATTTCTTCCTTCCTATGATGCATTCTAGACATCAAAGCAAAAAGAACTCTGTGAAGAAAAGGTCACGAGGGCAAAATGGTTGGGTTATTCTCTGGGGGGATAGCTGGTTAAAAATACTAGTTGTGTATATATCAGAATCTCTTACATTCTTCAGTATTTGCTTTACAGCAGGCGAATCAGGAGCAAAGAGGATTTTTCCCATCAGCAGGGGCTTCACAGCACTCCAGGCTATTTTGGTTAAAGGGTTTGATTCCATGCTCTGGATCAATGCATTACAAAAGGGTGCTGCAGGAAGAAATTAGAACAGATGTTATGTAACCATACCCACGCTCTATTGTTTATAACATCCTGCAGGCTTCAGTCTACCCATATTACAAATGCAAACCGCTTTGACTCTGGGGTCTGAACAGGCTACTTTGTGCTGTCCCTAAATAGACACACTGTAGCTGAAAAGCAACAAAACAATGTGGGATCTCAAATACATCTTTACCCAGGGGAAACAAGTGGCAAAGTTTGCTGGCAAGATCAGGGGGTAGCCGCGTTAGTCTGTATCCACAAAAACAACAAGGAGTCCAGTGGCACCTACAGATTTATTTGGGCATAAACTTTCATGGGTAAAAAAACCTCACTTCTTCAGATAAATCTGTTAGTCTTTAAGGTGCCACCGGAAAGTTTGCTGAGTAGATTTTAGGGCTGCAAAACAAAGACACAAAGCAGTTTGGAAGCTGAGACACATTGAATTTCAATATTTGCTAGTTTTCATTCATAGGACATTTCAGATGGCAGGAAACTAGAGAACCCACCTGGATCCCCTCTCTCTTTTCTAACATTTATAGTTTTTCCTCCAATGATCTAGCTCCTTTGTATTGAATTGTACATAGTTATTTCTATGCCTGCCCATGGTAGTTTAATCCACACATGGTACTAACAGGAGGTGAATCCAAACTAAAAGCCCTGGGACTGAACACCCTGAACTCTGGAAAAGTTTGCAACTGGATCCTAAGATATAACTCGGTATTAAACTCTCTGTGTAAACAATTTCCATCTTATTCTTGCATTTAGCACAGTCATTTAGCTGGATAGCATTTCTTTTATCTGTTCCCTGACCAAGGAAGCAGAGTACTAGGCATGTGTAGATAGATCTATAATCCTTGGTGGATATACATTCATAGAGAAAAAGGGGAGTTAAATGGCAGCAGGGTTTAGGGTAAAATACAGAAAGGATCCTATAGCAGCAAAGCTCAGACCCTGGGGTATAACTGACCCAATAACAATATCACTAAGTGTTCCATGTTCTATTGGACAAAAAGATACCCAGCACCAGTTATGATACAGCCAGGGGCGGCTCTATGTTTTTTGCCGCCCCAAGCATGGCAGTCAGGCAGCCTTCGGCGGCATGCCTGTGGGCGGACCGCGGTCACGCGGATTCGGCGGCGTTTCTGCGGGTGATCTGCCGGTCCTGCGACTTCGGCGTACCCGCCGCCGAATTGCTGCCGAAACCACGGCACCGGCGGACCTCCTGTAGGCATGCTGCTGAAGGCCGCCTGACTGCCGCCCTCACAGCGACTGGCAGGCCGCCCCCCGCTTTCCGCCCCAGGCACGCGCTTGCTGTGCTGGTGCCTGGAGCCGCCCCTGGATACAGCTGTTAAGGTACAGCAGAAATAGACTTACTGGTTGTATTGTCGTAAAAATAAATGGATTCCTTCTTGGTGGAGTCAACTCCTAGGAAGGCTTTGTAGTTATTATCTTCATACCAGTTGAAGGAGAATATTCTGGAACCACTTCCCTCTGGATAGCCACAGAGAAGATTAGACAAGGTGCTCATCAGGTGGCTGAAGGATTCTGGCCCTCCACCTTGTACAAACGGTTGCAGAACCAACAAAAGGTCCTGAATGCTTGGCCTTCTGGCTAGCTGTAGCAAAACAAGACTTCTTTATTAACAGCAACCCTCCATGAGAAAACCAGAATGGGTAGGACTTGATTGTGCCCAGCCCTCCTGGTGGTGAGCAGTGGGCCCTGAAGGTGCCTTCTCCTCTTTTACCCCACACTGTCAACAAGACAGTTTCGGTGCTTGTGCTCTTCTGCCCTACGGAAAAAGGCTGTCATGGTTCATAGACAATGAAGTTTATACCCATATTTATGGTGGGGAAAGAGACTAAGGATGTATTTTCCACAGATCGTCACTCCTTGACCATTCCACTGATGTAGTCTGGATTCTTTCAGATAAGTCAGATGTTTGTGAGACAAACTGATGGACCAAACAAGGGCAGAGGAGAGCTATGCACTGCCAGAACCAGGTGATTCAGTTCATTATCAGATTGCTTACCTCTCGCACTGCTTGAGACACATTAGACAGCACTCTCCCCCAGGATCTCAGGTCAACACCTTGCGACTTACTGTCTAGAACAGTGGGAAGCTGTGATTAAATTAAAAATAGAGATGAAATGAGTCCAGTGTCTACTGAACAATGGTGTCTACTACCCAGTTACACGACAAGGAACGGAAAGCTCTGTCTAAAGGGCTGTAGATTCTCCTTTAGCTCAAGTGGTAGGAGTCTCTTTTTTGAGCAGAAGGTTCAGAGTTCTGTCCCAGCTATTGACTGTAAAATCCTGGAGGGCTACAATTTATTTACAAGTGTGTGGAGGGGGGAGTCCGAGTAAAGTAACTAACTGCTCTAACTCTCAATGGGATGAAATGGCCATGGGGCACTGAAAACAGCTGGAGATATATGTGGTGCATGATAGTCCCGGCTACATCCCTTCCCTCTGCTTCACCAGTAGCAAGTATAGTGAATGGCTTAGAAGCCCCCGTCAGGCGCTTTGCATTGGGGTTATCCTCCTGGAGCAGTGAAAATGGCTTTTAGGCCAGATAATGCCAGTGGTGTGGCACAAAGCCGCCCTCCTGCACTGGTGTATCTAATTCGCTCTCCTTCCTCAGGCTGCTGTTTTCTTTAGGATTACAACAAAATATAAAGCTGGTCTTTTAAATTAACTATTAAACTTTATAATCAGGCTGTCTTCTTAAAAAAGTTCCTTTGGAACTGCATGTCATACTGCTTTCCAACCCTCTGCTCTTCCTTTCAGATGGCAGTAGTTAAGAAAGCAGAAGAAGCTGCACTCTGCAGATAACTAACAGGGAATCACAAAACTAGCAGTTTCATGGAAAGCACATGCTTGTACCTTAACATGTCAGTTACAATGAATGGAGGAGCTTGCTACAAAAACTGCCTCAAGTTATGTTTTCACTTTCCCCTGATGCCTCCAAGAGCCTAAAAATGGATACAACTGTGAAACGCCAGAGAGCAGTTTTTTCTTCTTTGAAAGATTTTGCAACACTGAACAGCAACCAGTGAAAACAACAAAAAGCTAGCAAAGTTCCTCCTAAGCAAACAGAAAAGAGCCCATGATAAGAACCCTACATGGAAACAGCTTTCATTAGCCAGAGGAGAAAGGGAGAGAAATTGTCACCTCCTCCTCCATAGTACACAGAGCAATGCGTGTGTACGCTAATTACGATTTTTAAATATTTCCAGCATGATGTATCTGATATGATTCATAGATCTCAGAAAGCCTTCTAAATAGATGTGCTCTGGAATGACTGAATGATTCACTAGGAGGCAAATCCTGCCCCACCAACATCCTCCTACATTACCACAGCATGGGGGTGAGACAGGATTGGCGGGGAGCGGGGCATGTGCAGGCAGTGAGCTTCTCCCACCCCAAATATCATACAGCACAGTTCTATAGCAGCTTACTGCACCCCAATGTACTAGGAGCTGCAGCACAGAGTGGGATGGAAATCTGCCCAAACATTTTCAGTTTCACTGGGAGAGAAAGTGACGTCATTAGAAAATGGAGCCCTTCAGAATGGAAGGGATTCTTTGAGCCAATACAGGGCCCAATTCTGGAAACCTTACTCCCAATGGGCTGGCTGACTCTGCACTGCCTTGTAATCCGTGCAGTCATTTACTTCCGTGCAAAGTGAGTGTGAAAATGGGTACAAGTGAGAATTCTCCATTCACATAGGAGGAAATGACTAGAAAAAGTGCCTGGCAGTGGACAATCAGGTCCAGTGAGTAGGGCTCACTTACATGAGAAGTTCTAGGAGTACAAACTTAGATACGTGGTGGGTTATGTTGTACAAGTGTAACCACAGGGCCATATAATACAGAGTGGCCTAAAGCAGTGAAGACAAACAGAGCCAGTGTCAAACTCACAGATATTCTTAATCCAAGTGGTTCCATGTTAATCCACCTGATACCGCATTGAGCCAAGACTGATTACACATGGAGCAGGTGAAGAAACACTTGTTCAACGTGGATTTTTGTGTTTCAGTGGGCAACTGATTCAGCATTGAGTAAAATTGTAATTCCCCCTGAGCTGTGTTAAGATATTAAATAACTTTATCTTGGTGTTTATGTTTCATATAACTCGAGCATCTGAAAAGGAGTAAACAAGACAACTACCCAACCAGCTGCAATAACAGCAGTGCTCTGGAAAGAGGCTCACTTTCCTCACTGCAGTGAAACAAGCCCAGATAGCAAAGGAAGGGATCTTATTACTCTGTATTCATTTTACTATCAGAACTGGGATTTGCTTTGATTCCCACCAACAAGCCACAGGGTTGTGTAGACACATGCATGTGTATGTTTATACATATACACCCCTGAATTTTAGTGTTCACAGATTTAAACAACAAACGTGTAAGTGGAATTAATTCCATGGCAGGGAAGAAGCACATTTCAAAAGTACCTGTGGCAAAGAGTGTTTATTATACAGAATCCACTCTGTGGGGCTAAACAATCTTGAGATGGACTTTGACTTGAAGAGGGACTTTTACACTTGAGAAAACTCAGATATATTAGACAAACATTATTTAATGTTTATATTGCAGGCAATCAGGGAGACCTCAACCCATTGTGCTAGGTATTGTAGAAAGAAAATCCATTCACCTCTCTCTGCAGGTGGGTACAAAGCAAAACACCAACAGCCAGATTCCAAACACCCCTGAACTTCAGATCCACAACCCAGCTTTGCAGACAGATCTTATCTCATTCATCGGGCACAGCGCTGGGATCTGGCCTACCACCCCAGCCTTTGGACAAGTCTGGATTCTGACCCATATCCAAACTTTAGGGCTCAGGCCCATCTCTCTCTCCTACATGTGTCTATTTTTGGCAATTGCTTCCTCAAGGCTCATCAACTCCTTCCATTTGATATGGCAGCACAGCCATATTTATGTAGTAGCTGAACCTTAAAAGGTTTGGCATTGGATGCCCCTCTCTGAACTTCTTAGCACTGCACACCTGAGCTAGATACACTGTGGGAGTGATCCTGGGGTCCCATATCCTAGTACTCGAGCTAAGATGGATAGGCTGGGAGAGGAGGAAAGGCTCCCAGAATCCTCTGCTCACCTGCTCTGTGCAACTCAAGGCAGGATTTGGCCCATACTAAATTAGTGATCATTTTAGGAGCAGCACTGCTATGGCAAAACATATTAATCAGTAGTTTCTTTATAACATCTGTATCTTCTCACTGAGATATACCCTAGCTGCAGTATGTCTCTCCAAAGCAACCTGCCAGAGTGTGAACCCTCTTGATATACACCCATAGGAGAAAATGGAGTTTGTCTGGCAGTAACATCACAGCATAGGCCCACCTTGGCTTTTCTGCTCTTTGTTTTAAAAGAAACTGCAAGGTTAGTTGTTTGTGACGGGTGCTAGGAGGGTAAAGTCTCCTGTTTAGCCACAGAACCAGCAGAACCACAGGCTTGAGGCCAATAAGGCAGCAGTAAGACATTTCCATGACTATAGACTCAGTAAGGTAACAATAACTGAAGTGGTTCTTTATACACATTAACTCAGTGCACACCTATTAAACGAGGACTAACTGGCTAGAGAACAGTACTGTGAAAAGGATCTGTGGGTTATAGTGGATCACAAATTGAATATGAAACAATGGGATGCAGGTGCAAAAAAGGCTAATATAATTCTAGGATGTATTAACAGGACTGTTATATGTAAGACACAGGAGGTAATTGTCCCAATCTACTCAGCACTAGTGAGGCCTCACCTTGTTGATTTCAGACCAATTCTCCAATTTGTCACGATCATTTTGTATTCTAATCCTGTCCTCCAAAGTGCTAGCACCCCACCCAGTTTAGTGTCAGCCACCAATTTTATAAACATATTCTCCACTCCATTATTCAAGTCACTGGACCCAGGACTGACCCCTGCAGGACCTCACTAGATATGCCCTCCCAGTTTGAAAGCAAACCATTGATAACTACTCTGTGAATACAGTCTTTCAACCAGTTGTGTACCCACCTTATAGCACTTTCATCTAGATTACATTTCCCGAGTTGCTTATGAGAATGTCATGTGGAGCTATGTCAAAATCTTTACTAAAAATCAAGAGCTATCATGTCACCTATTTTCCTCCTATCCACTAGGCTAGTAATCCTGTAGGTAAATAATCATACGTCTCCTATAACAGATTCCGTGACTTTCCGCGACCTCCGTGACTTCTGCAGTGGCTGGTGTGGCTGACTCCAGGGCCGCCCAAGCAACTGGCCATGGGGCCCCACAGCCAGCCGCACTGGCCGCTGCTGGAGCAACCCGGGGTCAGCTGCTCAGGCAGTCCTCAGGACTAGCTGCACCGGCCGCTGTTTGGGAGGCTCCGGGGACTGCCCAAGCAGTGGTCCTGGGGGTGGCTCCCAGGAGTGCCCAGCAGCAGTCTCGGGGGCCGCCCCAAAGCCAGCTGCACCGGCTGCTGCTGTAGCAACCCTGGGACCAGACACTCGGGTGGTCACCAGGGCCAGCAGCATTGGACGCTCCTCGGGCAGGTGGTTCTGGGGACTGTGCCATCAGCGGCCAGTGCAGCTGGCCCCAGGGCTGTGCCAGCAGCGGTCCTGGGGGCAGCCCAGGACCGCTGTGGTCCTGAGCAGTGGTTCCTCCCAGGGGTGGGGCCAGCTGCAACGGCCGCTGCTTGAGCAGCCACAGGTAGCTGGCTCCGGGGACCATCCGAGAAGCGGCCGGTGTGGCTGGCTCCAGAGAGCGCCTCAGCAGCAGTCCTGGGGGCGCCCTGGGGACCGCCCGAACAGCAGTGGTCCCAGGGCAGCTAGAGCAGCGGCCCCAGGGGTGCCCGGAGGCTTTCCGGAGAGCGGTCCCCAAGGAGCAGTGGCCAGGGGCAGTCAACCCCCAGCACTGGAGCAGGGGCCCTCTGGAGCAGCGGGGCCCCAGAAGTAGAGCTTTAGTCAGGAGTATTTTTGGTAAAAGTCATGGACAGGTCACAGGCTGTGAATTTTTATTTATTGCCCGTGACCTAAATTACCTGTGACTAAATCTTAGCCTCTCTTATAACCAGTAACCTAATGATCTGCCCTAGCAAAAATGTAAATGACTGCTTAGAACATGGGTTCTATAATGCAAAGAAAATCCTTGAAGTCAGAATACCAGAAACAACGCACACCAGGCAGATTTGTGATAGTACTCACCAGCTGGAAAAGCTTAAAGAAATCAACATTTGCGTACAAGGAGTCTTCTATTTGCTGCAGGTTCTCCTGGGAAAGGGCACACATTGCATTGTACACAGCATGCATACCCCTTTGGCTGCTGAAGATAATGAAGCGGTTGAGTAGGGTCTGGCTACAGGCAATGTCCTTCAGAGTCAAGTCAGGGACTCCATAGGCAAACTGCAGCCAAAAACAACAATTCACTTTTATCATTGTGGAACCTTCAGGCTTTTCAGTAACAACTAGAGACAATACTAATACCTTGGTGGTTACAATTAGACCCTACCAATGCCTTCATGGACCGTAGGGTCATAGGCGCCGACTCCGTGGGTGCTCCGGGGCTGGAGCACCCATGGAAAAAAATTGGTGGGTGCTGAGCACCCACTGGCAGCTCCCCGTGGCCCCGCCTCGCCCCCCTGCTCCAGCTCACCTCCACCTCCTCCGCCCACGTCCTGCTTCTCCCACCTCCCTCCCAGCGCTTGCACCACGAAACAGCTGATTCACGGGGCAAGGAGGGAGGAGGGGAGGGGGAAGAGGCAGGGCCAGGGCGGGGATTTGGGGAAGGGATCCAATAGGGGCAGGGAGGGAGTGGAGTTAGGGCGGGGACTTTGGGGCTGGGGTTGGAATGGGGGCGGGGCCAGGGGCGGGGCAGGGGTGGAGTCGGGGCAGGGCCAGGGGCACCCACTGGCGCCGGAGAAAGTTGGCACCTATGTGTAGGGTGACACAGCCATCTGAAGCCACAGCCCTCGAGTGACCACCAATTGATGTCATGTGTAATCACCTCCACTTTAGGCAAGGCTTTTCTCCCCTCACTGGGGAATCCAAGTTGTTTTCAGAGACAGAAGTATTTTTCCTCCCCACCACCTCAGGAAGGGCCTATGTCATACCTAGCCATCCTGCTGGCTAAGGAGGAATGAATGTGGCTCCCATGCGAATGTCAGTGTTGCCCCAGAACCTGCCAAACATGCCATGTGGCTCTACCTTTGGTATGGGTTAGGCATGCTCCTAACCCCAGCTGACCAGAGAGCAAAGGGCCAACCCTACTCTGATTCTCAAACCTCCAATGACAACAAAGGTCTAGTCTACACACAGATTTTGTACCACTGTAATTATTTCAGTTAGGGGTGTGACTTTTTACCAAAATAGTTATAGTGGTACAAGCAGGGCCGTCGAGAGCGGGTTCGGGCCCCGGTGAAAAAAATTTTTTGGGCTCCCCAGCAAGGGCGGACCGGCTAAACAGGGCCGACGAGAGGGGAGCAAGCCGTCGAAGCCAGGCCTGGAATTTTTTCGGGCCCCCCAGCAAGGGCGGACCGGCTAAACAGGGCCAATGAGGGGCGGGGGAAGCCGGGCCCTGGGCCCCCTTCCAGACCGCCGGGCCCCGGTAATTTGTACCGGCTTCCCTCCCCTCTTGTCGGCCCCAGGTACAAGTCCTAGTGTGGCTGCAGTTATACTGGTATAAAGGTTCCTTAGGCAGATATAGCTTATTGTGTGCATACAAGGAGGGTTGTGCTACTTTAACTATGCCAGTATATTAAAGCAGCACAACTTGTGTGTGTAGACAAGGCTGTAGAGAATGCACCATATGACAATTAAAGCAACATTCACATATGAAATATAGCACACACAGAAATTAAAATAAAAAAAAATCAATCAGTTTTCTGATACTTTGAATGACTGCTTATATTTTGAGTGTGTGCGCAATCCAAGTTATTAGACAATGCAATACCCATAGCCAGGCCTAGCATTGCACAGGATCTAAGGAGACATTCCCCCTCACCCCGACCTTCAAGGGCCCCCAAATTATTGTCAGAAAGGCCAAAATATGTGCAGTATGTACAGTCCTCATCCATGATATAAATTATAAATCACAGCAAAATCCTGACACAGTAGCCAAATTTTACTTTTTTTAACTCTTAAAATCCAAGATTTTCCCCTGGGGCCTAACTAGTCCCTAGACACCTGGAAGGTTGTTTGTTTTTTAAATAGGACTATCCAGAGGCCACCAAATACCCAATTCCTCTCCTACTGTCCCAAATGGGACCCTAGAACTGGCCCTGCCCGTCGCACTCTGGGAAGGATAGGCTCTCGCCCTCTAAGGGAACTGTGCTGGGATAAGCACACTCTGCAGTGGCACTGCTTCAGGCTAATCTGCAGCAGTGATAATCTAGTCATTAGATGATCAATCATCAAAAGTTAAATATGACAGATCAATGGAGTGTGGCCTGTGACTGTGCCATGTGATGTCCCCTAGGGGTGATCTGCTGTTGCAGGCATCACTGGGAAAGCAAAGTTACTTTATACTGATGTCTAAACTCATGAACACTATGGCGAGCCAGATATTCTAAGGGGTCATGGCTATATTATTAGCACAACTCTGATAGCAAAGGAGAGGATAGAAAGCAACAGAGGACATGTCAGTACTGACTGGACTTTTAAATTTGGTTTGTGTTTTTCAGGCAAAATCCAAAGAGGGATGGGTGAGAATACGTTAAAAAATACAGCTTGTGTCATTACAAAGAGTTGGATTGTTCCAGTTTGACTGAATTAACCCACTGTGGTGAAGGGATTTGCTCAAAGCTTGGGAAGCATAGGTAGCATTTTTGAATGTGGACACAAGGGCTATATCTACACTGCATTGTAAACCCGGGTTTGTGGGACCTGTGCTTGTGGTGACAGTGTTTCCAAGTCCATGCTTAAGCGTCCACACTGCATTGTAAACCTGGGTGTACAATTGCTGGACCTGGGTCTCACAACCAAGCTAACGCATCCATACTGCACTACTACTGACTTGAGTCTGTGGCTTGAGCTATGTCCACACTACAAAATGACAGGGCTTGGACCCAAGTCACAGCGAGACTTGGGTTCACTCCCCGCCATCCCAGTCAATCCTGTTCTGAGTAGTTGGCGACTCGAGTCAGAAAGATTTGTGTGTTTACGGTGATGGGGGTTCGGGCTCAAACCTGAGTCTGACCCCAAGTTTACAAGGCAGTGTAGATGTATTCAAAGTGTTTCACAAGTGTTCCAGATGCCTGGCGTGGGGTTGGCAATACCTAAGTTCCAGGCTCAAAGTGAGCTGCACTGATGGCTAGTCAGAATGTTTTGTTTGGGTTTGTAAAGCAAGTGAGGAAACCATGATGTGGATGTTACTGATAGGGATTCATCGCAAAACAGCAAGAGGTTATTCTATTTACACAATGTAGCTGCCCTCTGAGACTGCCCAGGAACAGAAGAGGTTAGAAAAACACCCAGTCTCCACCCTTTTAAGTTGTTCTACAATGTGGGCTGTAGCCAAGCTTTTCTAAGCTGCTTATCTTTATCTGTGCTGCAACCCAAAAGCACCTCTTTAGAGGAAACCTCTACTAATTTTATCAGTGTGTCATTGTTTAGCCAGAACATGCAAGCTGAAGTACAAACTATTTTTCAACTAGCGGGCTTTTTGATCAGTTTTTGCTTTCATTTCAGTGTGTCATTTCCTGCACACCCAGCATGGTAGGGGGGTGGAGCTAGAGCGGCAGCTAGCTGTTTGTCAAGGAGTGAGACTCTTGCTAACAAGTTGCTTTGAGGTTGGGGGAAGAGAGGGAGAGATTGCGTTTAACTATGTATATACATAAAAGATCCAAATCTGGAATAGCAGAAGGTCCTTGAGAGGACATATGGTCTTGTGATTAAGCCTCTGGAGCAAGACTTGGAAGATCTATTTTCTAGTCCTGGCTCTACCACCTCCTCCAGCAGGGGTAAGTTACATGGGCTGCGATTTTCAAAGGGGCCTATGGGAGTGAGGCATGCAATTCCCACTGAAAGTCACTCCCATAGGCCCCTTGAAAATTACATCCTTAGGCCAGATCTACACTACAGACCTATATCCATATAACTAAGTCACCCAGGGGTGTGAAAAATCCACACCTCTGAGCAACATAGTTATACCAACCTAACACCCCATGTAGACAGGGCTACGTCAATGGGAGAGCGTCTCCTGTCAATGTAGCTACCACTTCTTAGAGAGGTGAATTAACTACACTGATGGAAGAAGCTCTCCCGTCGGCATAGGAGCTTCTTCTCTTACATGATACAGTGGTGCAGCTGCGCAGAAGCAGCATTTTAAGCGTAGACCTGCCCTTAATCTCTCTGTGTCTCAGGTCCCCATGGGTGAAGTGTGGCTAATACACGCCCTACCTCACAGGGTGAAATTAACCTTTGTAAGATGAGCTGCTGCTACAGTGATTAGTGCCAAAAGCCTAGAAATAAACTGTACCCATGGAAAGCTACAATGGCTGTCAACAGAGCTTGTTGAAATTCAGAATGTTTTCTACAAAACATTTTGGTTTCTTCTAGGGTGACCAGATGTCCCGTTTTTATAGGGACTTTTTCTTATAGATGCACCTACTACCCCACACCCCCTGTCCTGTTTTTACACAGTTGCTATCTGGTCACCCTAGTTTCTGCTAATTGGCATTTTCCAATTAAAAATGATTTGGTTGGAAAATTCTTGACCAGCGCTTACGGTCAACAATAGGTTTCCTTTGGCTCTTCCTCAGCTGGCGTTGAAAATGGTTCAGCTTCTGATGTAGAAAGAGCCAAACCTTTCACAACACTATTACAGAAAGCATGGCAGATATCCACGTTACAGGAAGTCAGGATCATGCTTTCTGCAGCTGTGTTGAAAATATTTTGGCCCTGTATATAGCCAATCTGGTTTCAATACTAGATAAGGAAAGGCAGCTGGGAACCCACTACTAACAACCAGTAAACAATGGGTCATTTCCTTAGTATAGCAGACCTAGGAGGGGGATGAGGAATGAAAGGAAATGTGAAGTGAACCCCAACAGGGCCCTTTTCTGTATTTTTACTTCATTAGCTCTAGAGACCTAGCTTTTCAACTCCTCAGCTGGTGTAAATTGACAAAGTGGCATTGAAGTCAGCTGAGATATGTCACTTTACACCACCTATGGATCTGGCCTGGGGGGCTCACTGGGTGAGGGAGCTTCCCGTAGCTCTAGACAGACCTGTAGTGGATGAGTAATCAGGCAACCAGTCACACCAGCTAGAACCTGTAAAGTCTGAGAAGAAGTGAATGCAAGTTCATTAATCCCCTCTCCTGCTGGCCACAAGCAGGCCCACACATTTCCAGCATTTGTGCTTTATGTGACAATGAAAAAGAAGAATTGTGTCATTCAGCCTGAATTATTCCCTCCCCCCCACACACACACAGCATGGACAGCAATAATCCCAGAGGTCTGATTCAGCAACGTTCATTCATCAGCACAGCATTCCTCTCAGAGCTCCCCAGCCACCGGCACATAGAAGGCTAAAGACATCCTGGACTTAGTCAGATACAATCTTCTGAGTAGCTACCTCAGGAATGATCTGAATTGCAATTTTCACTGTGAATTTTCTGAGTAGATCTATTATTCATTAAGGATCCAGGACAGCTGGCCTGCTTTTTACTGCTCCCACCTTTCTCCATGAGACAGTGCCATAAAGCCTGTGTGACCCAGCTGACATCAGGGCAGTGAAGTTAAACGTTTCTACCCACAGAGTTCTCTCTTGCTGTTCACCACATTGTTGAGTTAAAATGGGGCACAGCTGCATGATGTTCCTGAGCCAAGTCTTTGATCACAGGGACAGATTCATTGCTAGGCAGTGTAGTCACCAGATATTAAACTCAGCTGCTTTGGAGTAACGCAGGCAGCAAACCATAGTACCTTGGTTCAGTCCAGGGGCGGCTCCAGGCACCAGCGCTCCAATCGCGTGCCTGGGGCGGCAAGCCGCGGGGGGCGGCCTGCCGGTCGCCGTGAGGGCAGCAGTCAGGCTGCCTTCGGCGGCATGCCTGCGGGAGGTCCGCTGGTCCCACGGTTTTGGCAGCAATTCAGCGGCAGGTATGCCGAAGGCGCGGGACCGTGGGACCTCCCGCAGGCATGCCGCCAAATCCATGTTACCGGCGGACCTCCCGCAGGTGCACCGCCGAAAGCCGCCTGACTGCCATGCTTGGGGCGGCAAAATACATAGAGCCGCCCCTGGTTCAGTCCATCCCCCAGGTATTTTTAGAGGCCAAAATAAGTCTGGATTCTGGAAAAACTAATGAAGAGGGAAGAGGCGCTATCACTCATCTGATACCTCCAGCTGGGCTGCTTTTTATTCCTGAATGTACAAAGATTCCATTCCACACAGATAACTGCCTTGTAGTAGCAGGTGGCTGCTGTTATACCAAAAGGCCTTGTCTACACTGGGTAGGGTACATGTAGCTACATGCCACAATGAAAGGCAGGCTGCGTCTACACTGTTGTATAGCTACATGCATGGCAGTGAAAGGCTCCGGAACACTACACTGCTAAAAACAGCAGTATAGACAGGGGAGACACTGCTTAGGCATATAGAGAGCCATGTAGGGTATACACCCTAAGG
Organism: Terrapene triunguis; assembly: GCF_002925995.2. Lineage (NCBI taxonomy): Eukaryota > Metazoa > Chordata > Testudines > Emydidae > Terrapene > Terrapene triunguis. Next base: position 34,915,877 of record NW_020664561.1, on the reverse strand, counting down.
TTCTGGCATGCCTTTACTCTTCTCACCTAAGCAGTGCCTCATCATCTACACTGCTATTTATACCGACGCTGGGGGCGTTTGCAGTGTACGTTCTCTACCTGCTGCTGTAAGTGTAGACATAGCCAATATCAACCCACCTGTTCAGGGCGCACTTGAGAATTAATCAGCTGGAAAACCACTGAGTCTGAGAGGCCAGCATCATTCAGCAGAAAGGACGTCAGAGTCTCCTGTTCTTTCAAGATGTCTCGGATTCTTAACCCTCTACCTGAATGCAGAGGGAAGCAATGTAAAGAGCACTGAGAAGCTGAATAAGGTGAATTAAAGAATGCCCTGCTTAGACCCCTGGAAACAGTATGCTTTGGCCGAGGTTTTCAATAGTTACTAGTGACTTTGAGGTCCATCACCAGACACCTTAATAGGGCCTTGTTTTCAGAAAATATAGAGCACCCACCACCTGAAAATCAGATCTCCTAAACAGTGCTTGAATTATGGGGAAAAAAGTAGGGGGCGCTTAATGAAAATAAGTATTTTAAAACACACACACCAACCTTACATCTTCCCCCTCCCATCCCCTTGCACTTTGAATGAGACGGAAGTGAGGTAGCCACTAAAAGCAGTAAGGGGGCCTCCCCATAGTTGAACACTGCTTTTAAAAGCACCTCAAGATAAGCAACTGAAAACGGAGGCACCCAAAATCACTGGTCACATTTGGAAATCTTGGCCTTTTCTTTTGAAGTAATGTTTTGTTTTACATATTCAGTTACTATGATGTTGTGATGTCCCAGTCTCCCCCTCCCCGTTCTGCTGGTGTTTTACAAACAACCTTTGACAATTGGTGTGATTTACACTCACTTTGCATTCACTGTCAACAGCAATGTGCGCAATCAGCCTGATTTTATATTTTGTAAAAATGGCCCTTTTAAAAACTTTCACAAGCAAAACTTCATTACTCTTTTCAAGGGGCATGTCTCAAGGAACAGCATTAAAGCTGTCCCCACTATTAAACAAATCCCACTCAAGAAACAACAAACACACACACACACACACAAGAAAGGCCACAAAATTCCATTACTTCCATCTTTATGATAATATATATAATTTACAGTAATGGGTCCAAAGCACCTTAACTCCTGATAAGGTTACTAATGAGCCAAACCCTGAAAGCTCTTGCTCAGTTTTTCTCAGTTAAAACTCTCATTGATGTCAACAGGAATTTTGCATGAGAACTGTCCAACTAAAAACTCAGTAAGGATCTCAGAATTTGGCCCATAAGTTCTGCACCGTTACTGTTAAATGTTGTAGTGTATCTCATAGATAGTGCAGGTAGTGCCACCCATACTTAAGTTTGCTGGACACCTGTCAGTATAAGACCCTGTTTTCAGTTGCTTTTAACTTCACCTGACTAGTGTTTGGGGTGAAATTTTCCATGCTAGATGTCTGCCTCACACTGAATTGTTTTCAAAAATTTCAGCAGAAACAGTTCAGCTGTTTCTCAGAATGAAGCTAGGGGGAAATGGGTTTTTTGCCCATATTAAAAACAATTCTTGTAATTGTTTAATTGAGAAACTCTAGACCTCCATGCTTTGCAGCAGGCTCTTGAAATTTGGCTGGGGAGCTTGAGGAGGAAGGGAGGTTGCACTGGTGAAAGCATGTGTCATCTTTTGCCATCCCTGGGAAAATCTGCTAAATTTGGCCAAGTTATGAGCTTCTGAATATCTCAGTTCACACTCAGTAGAGACTTATTAGGGTTCGGCAGGTAAATACTTCAAAGATTCCATCAGCACTGAACATGCACAGGACTCCAGGGGCTGAGAAAGACCTTCCCTGCAATTGCTCCTGCAGGAAACCTAGGACTGCTGTGGTACCAAGGACCGGAACTGAGAGCAGGGAGACTGTATCCTGTGCTTTCTGTACTCCCCACTGTTCGTGCCTCATCTGTGGAGGAGGGATCAGGCTCACAGGCATGCAGAAAAATTAGGAGCTGGGACTGGGGAAATGGCAAAGGAAGAGACTGGGTGGAATGGGGATTGTGATGGGGTGGCCGAGTCTTGGGACTGGTTCAAAGAGCCAAGGGAAGGTGCACTGACAGACAACCTTAATTATGGCATTTCCTAATTTCTGAGTGCTTGACTTTTCCCCCTTAATGTTCTCTTAACACAGTTTATATATGTAATTTACAGTACTTACACACACAGACACACACAGACAGAGCCAGTAATTCCTTCCACACAGAAGAAAGAGTAGCACTTCTCATCCTGTTTCTTTATCCCCAACATTAGTTTTGTTGGTTGCTTTATGAACAAGCAGAATACAACTTTTATTTTAAAATAAATCAGGCTATTGACTTTAAACTGGGATTCTGAAGCAGCACTAATATTGGGCTACACAGGATGCCTGGCAGCTGGAACACACTTGTTTATTTTCTGACTTAAATAGAGTTGACATGCCCTGTAAAGGAACATTGAATGCAGAACTGGGATTGCAAAGAAAGTTGAAAAGCTCGAAAAACCTGGAGTGCGGCCCTGGAACTCTGAACTTCAAAGCTCTGGCATTTTGTGCTTTCCCTCACTCCCACAGGGCTGATTGTTTGGGATCAGTTTTTGCAGCTCGCTTCCAAAATGCAGCTCAGAATATATTTGTGTTCTTAAAAAGCCTACATTTTGGGGTATTTTGAGGTGCCCCAAGCTCTTCACAATGAGTTAGTCCCCTCATGGCATCCATACAGTATATGCACACACCATCATAGAACACCTGTATCATATGGTTTATTGGAGTCACTGTATATATTGTCTTATTAACAAATATTTGCTGAGTCACAATATTAGATTTTATATATAAAAAATCCTGAGGTGAAGGATTTGTAGCTAAGATAGGTCACTGTCACTCTCAGGGCCAATCCATTTTTGTCCCACTAATTTTGGGAGTGTCCTTTTAGAATTTAAATCAATAATTTCTAAGGCCATTCAAATACAGAATGTTTAAATGTATGTTTACCAACAGGCAGGTGTGAATTGTATTGTCACTCCTGACATTGTCTGCAGAGGTGAGGATTACCCAGCTCTTGGGCGGGAATGTACTACAGTCTAAAGAATATAATGAAACAAATTGCCTGCAATTCTTTCAGGATTAGTCCTCATTGTTTCCATAAACTGGATCATAATGCGCAATTCCTCCCAGATTCTGCCCAGGTCATGGATTTCAGGTGCTTGGAGTAGGAGCTCTTGAGCATCTTGATACACTCTTGCTAAACTGAAAGAAGAATCAATGAGTCATTAGTAAAGACTAATGACACAGGGCAGGTAAGACAAACCTTACATGTCATGGGAAACGCAGAAACAAAGAGAATGAGGCTCTTCACACACAAGTTAATCTGGTCATAGTGTCCACTAGATGTAGGGGGCAATGTTCGGATCTGGATTAGGATCCAAACTTCCCCAAAGTTTGAGCTTTTGGTTAAAGCCTATTTCTGTACTTAAACCCTTTGGAATGACTTTAATGTTGTCAGGCTACAGACATGTCCATCTCTATGGATTCATTACAGCAGCATCAATCTAACGGATATTACAGAGAGACTATTTGAGCTATTGTAAGAGAATCAAAGTTTGCACTAAACAGCAGCAACCTGCATGCCCAATTTGAAAATGAAAATTACTTTGAGCCCAATTTGGTCACGCTTACTCATGCTGAGCAGTATTTTACTCAGGGTGTAGCCCTCCCACCCCATAGAGTAAGGTACAGTAGTACAATACAAGTAAGGGTGGAAGAATCAGACTCTGTATTTGTGGGACAGGTACAAATAAATTCTAATAAGTACCAGTGAGAAACAGAGCACATCTAGGTATTGAGCTGTCACAGATGACCAGTCCCTATGCAGTGGGCATGAGATAGAACCTGGATATAATGCGCAATTCCTCCCAGATCGGTGCTGAAACACTGCATTTCTTTAAGAGTGCTATATTTTTCCATACAAAGACTGATACTTTCAACCTAAATAACTTATTTTAAGATTATAGGAAACAGGAAAACAAGAAGGAAGTCAAGTCAAGTCTCTCAGAGAGCACAGTGCGTTTGCCTCCTCTGATGTGTTGAGTCTGATTTGCCTCACAAAGTTGCAGCTGGAAAAAGAGACTACCTAGAAAAGTAAAGGTGCATTATACAGAAAACAAATACACTAGCTCATAGGCCACTCCATTTGATTTAACATTTTAAATGTTCACAGATAAACAAAAAAAGAAAGTGGAATGAAAAGGGAAAACCAAAGTAGGCCAGTTTCAGATGGCTGCATCTTTGATGGCCTTGATGTTGTTAGCTCATGGATGTTTCCGCTTTGGAGTCTCTAAAGCAATGATATTCAGATTGAGGCTCGTGAACAGCAAGTGGCTCTTTAATGTGTCTTTCTGTCTTTGCAGCACATGATATTAAAACTCTGATTTAATTATTAGCCTAAGTTATTAAGCAATCAGGATGCTTTTACTATATTATTAACCAACTGTAGTTGATAAAATAATAATACTTGGTCAGTCATTTTGCTGTGAGAATAAACTAACTAAATATTTCCCATCATACTGTTTAAATATGAATATATAGTACTATAGTAAGTGAAACAATGAATTCACACTAATGTGGCTCTTTTAGGCAATGTTGATTGCTAATTAGGCTCTTGAACCTTGGAAGTCTGAGTATCACTGCTCAAAAGATAAAACCATCCCCTGACAAGTGGGCATGTGGCCATTATTTTCTGCATGTTTGAACAGATTTTGCAATTGTCCTCGTTTTACTCTAGAGGTCCTTGCCCTGCTAAACTCCATGACTTGCATGAGTCAGCTATAATACACAATACACTGAAGCACTTGCAAAGATGATTCTGACCAAAAGATCAGAATTTTGCCCATCTCCCCATTAGTGAATTTAGTGTTTGAGAGTTGACAGACTGAGGGAAGTCTTTTATATGTTCCCAAGACAGGTACAGCATGGGCGGAGTCAATGCAAGCTTTCCCACATTGCCAGTTTGCCCCAGCCCTGATTTAGAGGAAGTATCTCAAATGGTGGTAAAAGACAATTCAGGTTCTATACTCTTAATTCCTGGGCCTTTGTTCTTAGACTTCTACTATAATAGGCAATTGAAGGAGTGGTTTTTGTGATGTGGACACCTGTTCACTGGCAATTGGAGGGACACCACCAAACTCATTTCACACAGGCCATAGAACAGCCATCAGATGCAACCTTTTGGTTTTTATTGACCAGGGCTAGATCTAGATCTACATGCTACAGTTGAAAAGCTCTATATTCCATTACCTCTATCCTGAACCATCCAGTCTTCCTGGATGCTCAACTTTCTGCCAAGGGTTGGATTTGAATTCACACTGCAGAATAATTCTATAAAATATCCTTTATCATGTACCCACCCCATTGATAGGGGATGGGGATTACAGCCAATTTGAGGGTGAACTTTGTGGCTGACGTTATTCCATGACTGCTCACCAAGATCTGTCACATCTGTGATATGCATTAGAGACAGGCTGCTAGGCATTTCTCCAGGACCTCAGTAAATTAATGCAGCCCCAACCTAGCACACACATCTCTTTTCCCTGAATGCAGGAGATTCCTCTTTGCTTACATGGAATTGTTGTAGTTAGACACAACGCCAGGAGATTCTCCACGGGTGGGGCTTCGGAAACAAGGATTGTTCATGTTACAGAAGATGCCCTGTAACCATGGCAGCGTTCCTGCAGAGGGCATAGCCTTATTTGGAAAATGACCTGTGTATATGAAACAGAGAAGAGAAGACAAAATATTAATTGTTGGGTTTCATTCCTAAGGCAGCTTGAATGAACATTAGGAGCTTCACAGGTTTTCTTGTTGCAAGAGGAATGTTATGGTTACTTTGTTAGCCAGGAAAGTTTTTTCAGGTTTTTGTCTTTGTTAAGTAAAAAGACATATGTTCTGCGTATTATTTTCAAAACCACTCAGAATTGATCTAACTCTGTTCCCACTGAAGTCAGTGGTAGAACTCCCATTGATTTCAAAGGAAGCGGAGTTAGGCTAACATTGAGCATTTTGAAAATCCCACCCTCCACGTTTACTAAAATGAATACGTTAAGGACCATGTCATATTAATATTCACAAATGTGAGAGTAAGTGGGGAGTAATCCCAGGACTTCCAAAGCAAATCATTAATTTAATAGATTCATAGAAGATTAGGGTTGGAAGAGACCTCAGGAGGTCATCTAGTCCAACCCCCTGCTCAAAGCTGGACCAACCACAACTAAATCATCCCAGCCAGGGCTTTGTCAAGCTGGGCCTTAAAAACCTCTAAGGATGGAGATTCCACCACCTCCCTAGGTAACCCATTCCAGTGCTTTACCACCCTCCTAGTGAAATAGTTTTTCCTAATATCCAACCTAGACCTCCCCCACTGCAACTTGAGACCATTGCTTCTTGTTCTGTCATCTGCCACCACTGAGAACAGCCTAGCTCCATCCTCTTTGGAACCCCCCTTCAGGTAGTGGAAGGCTGCTATCAAATCCCCCCCTCATTCTTCTGTTCTGCAGCCCAGTTCCCTCAGCCTCTCCTCATATGTCACGTGCCCCAGTCCCCTAATCATTTTCGTTGCCCTCCGCTGGACTCTCTCCAATTTATTCAAAACATCCTTTCTGTAGTGGGGGGCCCAAAGCTGGACGCAATACTATAGATGTAGCCTCACCAGTTCCGATAGAGGGGAATAATCACTTCCCTCGATATTCTGGCAATGCTCCTACTAATGCAGCCCAATATGCCATTAGCCTTCTTGGCAACAAGGGCACATTGTTGACTCATATCCAGCTTCTCATCCACTGTTATCCCCAGGTCCTTTTCTGCAGAACTGCCGCTTAAGTCAGTCGGTCCCCAGCCTGTAGCAGTGCATGAGATTCTTCCATCCTAAATGCAGGACTCTGCACTTGTCCTTGTTGAACCTCATCAGATTTCTTTTAGCTCAATCCTCCAATTTGTCTAGGTCACTCTTGACCCTATCCCTACCCTCCAGTGTATCTACCTCTCTCCCCAGCTTAGTGTCATCTGCAAACTTGCTGAGGGTGCAATCCATCCCATCATCCAGATCATTAATAAAGATGTTGAACAAAACTGGCCCCAGGACCGACCCCTGTGGCACTCTGCTTGATACCAGCTGCCAACTAGACATCAAGCCATTGATTACTACCCATTGAGTCCAATGATCTAGTCAGCTTTCTATCCACCTTATAGTCCATTCATCCAATCCATACTTTTTTAACTTGCTGGCAAGAATACTGTGGGAGACCATATCAAAAGCTTTGCTAAAGTCGAGATATATCACGTCCACTGCTTTCCCCATATCCACAGAGCCAGTTATCTCATCATAGAAGGCAATCAGGTTGGTCAGGCATGACTTGCCCTTGGTGAATCCATGTTGACTGTTCCTGATCACCTTCCTCTCCTTCAAGTGCTTCAAAATGGATTCCTTGAGGACCTGGTGCAGGATTTTTCCAGGGACTGAGGTGAGGCTGATCAGTCTGTAGTTCCCCGGATTCTCCTTCTTCCCTTTTTTAAAGATGGGCACTATATTTGCCTTTTTCCAATTGTCCAGGACCTCCCCTGATCGCCATGAGTTTTCAAAGATAATGGCCGATGGCTCTGCAATCACATCATCCAACTCCCTCAGCACCCTTGGATGCAGCGCATCCGGCCCCATGGACTTGTATGCATGTTCAGCTTTTCTAAATAGTCCTTAACCTGGTTCTTTCACCACTGAGGGCTGCTCACCTCTTCCCCATACTGTGCTGCCCAGTGCAGCAGTCTGGGAGCTGACCTTGTCTGTGAAGACTGAGACAAAAAAAGCATTGAGTACTTCAGCTTTTTCCACATCATCTGTCACTAGGTTGCCTCCCCCATTCAGTAAGGGTCCCACACTTTCCCTGACCACCTTCTTGTTGCTAACATACCTGTAGAAACCTTCTTGTTACTCTTCACATCCCTTGCTAGCTGCAACTCTAATTGTGCTTTGGCCTTCCTGATTACACCCCTGCATACTCGAGCAATATTTTTATACTCCTCCCTAGTCATCTGTCCTAGTTTCCATTTCTTGTAAGCTTCCTTTTTGTGTTTAAGCTCACCGAAGATTTCTCTGTTAAGCCAAGCTGGTCGCCTGCCATATTTGCTATTCTTTCTGCACATCGGGATAGTTTGTTCCTGCAACCTCAATAAGACTTCTTTAAAATACAGCCAGCTCTCCTGGACTCCTTTCCCCCTCATATTAGTCTCCCAGGGAATCCTGCCCATCAGTTCCCTGAGGGAGTCAAAGTCTGCTTTGCTGAAGCCCAGGGTCCGTATTCTGCTGCTCTCCTTTCTTCCTTGTGTCAGGATCCTGAACTTAACCATCTCATGGTCACGGCTACCCAGGTTGCCACCCACTTCTACTTCCCCACCAATTCTTCCCTGTTTGTGAGCAGCAGGTCAAGAGGAGCACGGCTCCTAGTTGGTTCCTCCAGCACTTGCACCAGGAAGTTGTCCCCAACACTCTGCAAAAACTTCCTGGATTGTCTGTGTACTGCTGTATTTCTCTCCCCTCCCAGCAGATGTCAGGGTGATTGAAGTCCCCCATGAGAACCAGGACCTGTGATCTGGAAACTTCTGGGAAATTTCTTGGGAGGATTTCCAACAACAGGCCTAATTCTGGCTAAATCTATAACCTTGCAACCCCACCAATATCCCAGAGGGTAAGTTAGACCAGTGTTTAGACCAATATGTGCATAGAGCCAAGCAATTACATTTGGAAATGAGAGGAGGGGTTATTGGCAGAGCAAGGTGCCATCAATAGCAGAGAAATGAGCAGCACTCAGAACCGTCAGAATAGACAACCCCCAGTATCTACTATTAGGATAGTATTGGTATGGCTGCTGCCTTTAGAAGCAGCGAAATGGCCCATAAATTGTTAAGATAGGATTTTTTGTTTTGTTACTTTAATTCAGGGACATCATATGCCTAAAAATTACTAAAACTATAAACTACTTAGGGCAGGGCCATCTTTTTATGTGTACAACACTTAGCACAACTGGGCCTTGAGTCATGATTGGGGCCTCTAGACATTATTGCAATAAGAATTATTAATTATTATTATGTTTTAGTTTTATAATATATATTCTTACATTCATGTTGGCGATAGACTGGGTTAGCCTTCCTCAGCCAGACAAGGACAAGAAATAAAGACAAAGGCCATGCAAGCTCCACCAGAAAACGAAGCTGGGGGGAAAAAAAAGTGTATACAAAAGAAATGTGACATAATTCATCGAATAATTTACAAAACAAACAGAGCCCTACTGAACATCACCATGAACTCAGTGCTCCTCTCCATCCACTGGAAGAATGTTTAAAAACCAAGGGTGATTAAAAAGCTAAGGTGAAAAAAAGAGGAGGCAGCAGGTGCTAAACAGCTAAGAATAGATACTAAAATAACAACAAAAAATAATAATTCTAGACAGTTGTTGAGAAGAGCAGCTAGTCAGACAGTGACGCAGGACTGCTGGGCTGGGTGGGGGAGGTTGGAGAAGAGAAAGAATAGCAACCGTGCACTGAGCTTCTTGTGAAATGGGATTAACAGCCTCTGTGGCCCACAGGAAATTATAGGGATGAAAAAGGACAAGGTTCATGGAGCACACCTGCAACCAACTCCTTCTGCTGAGTTAGCAGTTGTACCCCCACAAAATATATTTTCCCTTCAGATGCTTATCTGACTAGTTAAAACTATTATTTTTTTTCCTTTTGATATCTTTCTTTGATAGCTATAGCATATAGCAACTACCTCACATTCCCCACTTCTCTGGCCCTTTATTGTTATTGTTGTCTGTGCTGTATTTGTGCTGGGAGAGCTTGCTGTGTTATTCTGTGCCTATCCACCTTGCATTACATTTCCTGTAACAGCCACAACAGACTCTCCCCAAATCCTGAGTAGCTGGTTTGCACATAGGAAATTCTCTCCCAGGCACCAGATACGTACAGCAATCTGCAGAATGCATCATGTGCCCGTGGCCTTCTTCAGGCTAAATGGTGACAGGGGATCGAGCAGAAAGAAATTCCACAGTATAATTAAAAACAGAGTTTTGGAGCTGCCCTGTTTTTTCCACTGTAACTTTGTTTATTAGCTTTAATTAAGCTCAGCCTAGGCTTATGGCTGAAGGACGGAGAAATTTTTGCCAAGCAAGCATTTCCTATTTCACACATTTAATCTTGAGTTAAAAAAATACAGTTTAGTGCTTCTAAAAGCCAGACCGGGGGGGGGGGGGGGGGGGGGCACTGCTAGACCAAGGGACTGGGAAACCTGCCACCGTGAAGATCCTCCTGTTTTCCCACCTCTCTGGCCTGGAGTAAGGAGCAGCTGTGCAGTTGGGGAGGACACCTCTCTGCCCCTCCCAGCTTTCACCTCCCCAGCAGCTAATCCGGCCACAAGGCCTGGATTTTCCCTAAACAGTAACATCCACTTCAGGTCATCCTACCACCAGTGATTTTAGTGGAAGAAAAAAATCAAACAGGCTCCTAGGGTATGTCTTCAGTGCAGAGTTCTCCAGGGTTCTTACTTGGGTGTTGTTGCCTCTAATCTCCTCCTGTTCACATACAAAAATCTCAGTCTCAACCCAGGCTAGCTGGCTCCTCTCACGTGCTAGGCTAACACCGCATGCTGCTTTCACTCAACTTGATAACCCAGCTAAAATGTCACTTGAGCGCTGACAATACTCTAATCCCTTCCCACAATTCCCTGTGTGCGCTCAGAAGGAAAGATTCTCCCACAACTCACTGAGAAAGAATCTGAGTGGCTCATCTTACTGCACCATACAGAGCCAGGGGCTAAACGCCCTCAGAAGTTCTAGTGCCTCACACAGGGGAGTGCACCACCACTCAGTACCGGGTTTGCCATAGCGTCAGGCCCACATTAAGAAAGGGGCACAGCGCCTGGACTGTGGCCCCGCCCCCCTGCTCTATTTGTGCTCCGCCCTGAGGCCCCATCCTGGAGGCCCCACCAACCGCTCACTCCTCTCTGCCCCCTAGCCCCTCTCCCCCCCCCACCGCTCGCCCCCCTTTCCCCCCCCCCCCCCCCCCCCCCCCCCTGTTCGGTCCTCTGTGCCCCTCCCGCCCGAGGCTCACTGCTCTCCACCCTCTGGCCCCTTCCCCACATGGCCGCTTGCTCCTCTCCATCCCATAGCCCCTCCTCGCCTCTATCCCCCCCATCTCCCGCTCCTCTCCGTCCCCTTCCTCTGTCCACTCGCCTGTCTGCCAGCCACTTGCTACTCTCCACCCCTTAGCCCCTCCCCGCTGCTCGCCCTTAAGGCATAGCAGTTCTACTTTTAAAAGGGGTGGGGCCAAGGCCTCCTGCCCCTTGTTGGGGCGCCTCTGTTGCCAAGTATCCAGTTTTCAATCAGAAAGTCCGATCAAAAAGAGGACCTGGCAGTGTTGGGTCAGCACTGCTGACTGGACACTAAAAGTCCGGTTGCAGGAGTATCCTCAATCAGTCTCCCCGCCAGGAGGGTGGGAAGAGCAGCTGCTTCTGCTTGGAGGAACTGCAGCTCTGCTGGAGAGAGAGAGAACTGGCTCCCCAGGACCTGGCTCTGGCAGAGAGAGGTAGGTGCTGGCTCCACGCCACCCTGGGGGGATCCTGTCTATCCCCCCTGCTCCGCCCTGCCCCACTGTGCTTGCCCCCCGCCCCGCCTCACTCCAGGGACCGATCCAGGCAGCCCCCTACTAGCACAGCCTTGCCGGTGCCTCTGACTTCCAACCCTGGGATCCCCCCTCCCAGCCCTGCCGGTGGCCCTCATTCCGAAGCCATAGCTCCCCCCCCAGAAATGAAGGAATAATAATAAAAGAAGAAAAAAAAAAAAAAAAAATCCCACCCTCTTCAGCGCAGTGAGAAGAGCATTAGACATGACTTTTTAATTTTTGTTACTGAAAGTTGTGCATTTTATCCTCTGTGCAGACACTGAAATCTCAAGGATTTTAATTCTAATCCTGCTCTGGTATATATACACAATATATAGCTTTGTTTTATAATTTTACTATTATGTAGAGCAGAGTTTCTCAAAATGTGGTCCGCGAACAACCAGTGGTCTGCGAGCTCCATTCAGGTGGTCCACAGATAGTTCCCTCTAAGGTGCACGCCTGGATGGCGGCACACAAAAGAATGAAGGGCCACCCACCTAATTAGTGGAGCCGTGCAGACGTGGCTCCACTAATTTGGTGCCTGGACCTTGGAGAAGATGCACATGTAAGGTGAGTTGGTGGCCTTGGGGGGATTAAGGGGTAGGTGGGAGGGGGCAGTGGGGTGAGAAGAGGAGGTGGGGGGAAATTGGGACATGCAGGGCTGCGGCAGCCAGAGAAAGACAACTTTCCCCAGGTCCAGGGCTACAGCAGTCGGGGAGAGATGGCCCTCCTTCCCAGCCTCAGCTCAGGGCTGCTGCGGCGGGGGAGAGAGGGCACATCCATCGCATTTGAAAGGTAAGACTACGGATATTAAAATATGAGTTGTGTGCTTTTATTTGTAGAACAAAAAAAGTGAATTATCATTAAGGTTTTTTTATATAGCACTTTTATCCAAAGTGCTTTACAATAGTTAGCAAACGGTACAAACAACATTTGGAAAGATCTTTAAGTGGTCCGCCAAGATCCTCAGCAATTTTCAAGTGGTACGCAAAAAAAAAAAGTTTGAGAACCACTGATCTAGAGTTTACCACCATGTCCAGAAGTCTTTGATTTTTGGATGCCAAAGAAATTAAACACAACTCTTATTTATCAGATTAAGACTATTATTAAATAATAATGCAATTAAGGTCTGGCTTTAGAAAGTGCCATGCACTGAGTGGTCAAAATTGTATGGGATTATGAAGGACCAAACTAGGTTCATTTATGGGGAAATGTTTCATGCATGTTTATGCCTGCATTTGTTGGAAGTGGTTAGTTGTTCCACGTGATTAAGTTTTCTTGTTTGTCCGAAAGGAAATATATGGACATACAAAGGCAAAGCATACAGTGACTTCACATTCACTTTGCTTAAATCCCTCAGAAGAGGGAGATGGAGAGGATCCAGCAACGGGGAAGAGGAAGGAGGGAGAGCAGCGAGCCGCAGGGCCTTAGGGGGAAGAGGCAAGGCAGGGACGGGGCCTTGGGGAACAAGGGGGGCGTGTGCAGGGAAGGTTCCTGCACTCCTGCTGTAGCGTTCTATGGGGGCCCACAAATATGTTTGGCGCTGGGCCCACAAAAGGTTAATCCAGCCCTGGCACCAGTGAGGACACAGTAACTTGGGTACAGCTTTGCCGTGTGGCTCCTCACACCTGGTATAGGCTAACTTGGATGCTGATCACCCAAGCTTTTTCTGCTGTGAAGACATTCCTCTAGTGCAGGGGTAGGCAACCTGTGGCACGCGAGCTGATTTTCAGTGGCACTCACACTACCCAGGTACTGGCCACCGGTCTGCGGGGCTCTGCATTTTAATTTAATTTTAAATGAAGCTTTTTAAACATTTTAAAAACCTTATTTACTTTACATACAACAATAGTTTAGTTATATATTATAGACTTATAGCAAGACCTTCTAAAAATGTTTAAATGTAAAGGTTGCCGACCCCTGCTCTAGTGAAAGAGGAAAAGTTGGGTTTACACTCATATGGTTGCTTCTGATGGGTGAAAAAAATAAATGGGTTCTTTCCCCCCCCAAAAAAATATCTTTTCTGCTTACTTCTGACATTAGAAGTTCAGGTCTTGACTACCTTGTTTTTCTTGAAATGTTCTTATGGAGAACTAGAGAACTAGTAGGTTTATGCTACTGTGGTCACCGTGCACATGAAACCTAGAAGAGGCTGGGGGAAGTGATTTTTACTGATGTTTAAAACTTTCAGTTGTTTGATTTATACCACAAGCATGGGAGTCAAAATACTTCTTTGTTACAGATTCAACAGCCCGCTTTAAAAGCTAAGAATCCTCAACACCCCTCAGAGCTCTCATGCAAAATCAGGAAAGACCTGACATAACATTACTGAGATTTCCATGTGAAAAAAACAGCACAAAAATCTCCTCCTCACTTTTTTTTTTTATTTCTGAAGCCTCGTAATGCAGAGATATTTTGAAGTGACAGGTCAAATATCTAAATAGGTTTATTGAATGAAATTATTATTTCAAGCATTGAAAATAGTTATATTTTATAACAACCATTTTCTATCAAAGAATTAGTCTTTTAAAATAACGTCTTCTAAGTTCTCCAAATATTCACCTTTGGAGACAGGAGAGCTTCTTAAAATAAAACAAAAACTTAGAAACCAGATTGCAGCAGCCCTTTCAGTCTCAGTCTATAGCACAGAATGGATGAGCACCAAAAAATCCTGCCACAATTAGCTGCTTTCTTTAAAACAAACAAATTGCGATCAATGGAATGTGCTGTTGGTCTAAGCAGCTGAGAGCTGAGCTCAGGCTCAGCCATCTTAGTGGAGTCACCCTCTGCACTGAAGTCAGCACATGCAGGATACAATATGAAATTACCTGGATTTTAGTCACACCAGGCATCTGCCTGTGTCAATTTCCTTAGCTATGCAGAGAAGAACAGTGAGAACCAGCTACACAGAAGGAAATCTCCAATGCGTATTCCTTCATGAGATTGTTAAATTAAACTAGAAATGTCATAATACTGTAGACAGGACTGCCAACCCCAAATGTTCAAAAATCACTAGTTATCCCCCAAAATATCAGCAGATTGGCTTTAAAAAATACAATTTTCAAAAACAATACAATTTGATTCTTTGTATTTGCCTTTGGGTTTTTGAGCCTTCAGGGTGCATGTTTTCAAGATTTTCTCCACAACCACAACTGCTAGAAACTGACTTAAAAATAAAATAAAAAAATAAAAACATGAAAAGCTGAGATTTTGAGGAAATCATACAATTCCAAGAGCTGGGTCCTTAGGAAAACATGTCTGATATGTGAGACTTGCAATAAAATCACGAGAGCTGGCAACGCAGCGTAGAATAGATCACCAAGTACTGTTGGTGAGGCGGATTGCAGGAGCAAATGTACTGGGCAGCAATGGGAGAGGGGACAAGCAGATTTAACATGGAGACAAGCAGTTTGATGGATTGGATCCTGCAGTCCTTAAGCACACAGGTAGTCTAGTCTCCATTGACTTCAAGGTTTGAAGGAGCTATTGTAGAGGGCACAATGGCTGCTGTATTTCCTGCATGTGCTGCCATTTCCAGTGCCGCCTTTGTTATTAATTAATTTTTTTAAACCACAAAATATTTGGGGTTAGCATGAATGTGAAAGATGCTCTGTGAAACCAGATTTCATAGCAGTAAGTCTCAGCTGAGTTTGCAAAATTGCACGCAACATTAAAGGTGGCCTAAAGCTGATTCAACTAAGATCCGGTGGCAGATGACTGTCTGTTTTTATTATAGGGCTCAAAGACAAAGGCACACACAGGGAACCATTTCAACCAATCCCATGATTCTGTGATAGCCACAGGAATGTCTCACTTACCATAGTTCACGTCTCTTGTTTAAGTCATATTGTCTTTAGTTAGGGTTACCATACGTCCAAGTTTTCCTGGACATGACCCTTTTTTTCCCCATCCTCTGTCCTCCAACTGGGCAGATTTTTGAAATAAGAGGAAATATCTGGGATTTTTTCTGCTCCCAACATTGCAGCTCAGAAGGAGCAGTCTCCATGCCCTGATTGGTCCCTCCCCTGCATTCTGCCTGCCCCGGCCCCAGCCAGCCTGCCAGATAAGCAGAGCCACCAAGCGCCTCTATGCTGGACCGCCTGCCCTGCTGCAGGGCCTCAGAACCCAGCCAGGAGGGGTGACAGGGCCTGCCCTGGCTCCCTGCCCTAAGGAGGGAGAGAGGCCGGCAGGGAAACTCTGACTGACAGGCTGGTGCTGCATCCATGACAGGGAGCACGACACTGCCACCCACCTTGAGTGTGAGGCCACAGGAAACCCCTCCAGCATCCATCAGGTTCTTCCTACAGCATCCTTCAAATACCCCCTCCCAGTACACATACCGTAGTCCAGCACCCTTCCCCCCAAAATACCCCCTCAAGCAGCCCCCAAATACCCCCTCCTAGGACACACACAACCCACCAGCACCCCCCAAATATTCCCTCCAGCACCCTACCTCCAGCTCCCCTTTCCCTCCTCCTAGTAGTGTCCTCTATTTGGGAACTTGAAATATGGTAACTTATCTTTAGTTAGAAATATAGGGCCTGATCCTGTGAACTGCTGAACTTCCTCAGCTTCCTTTGACTTGAAGCCAGTGGAAATGGAGAGCTTCCAGCACCTCAGAGAACCAGGCTGTAAGGGCTTGTCTACACTGGCAATTTACAGCGCTGCAACTTTCTCGCTTGGGGTGTGAAAAAACACCCCCCTGAGCACAGCAAGTTTTTAGCATTGCCAGTGTAGACTAGCCCTAAGATAATTTGGTTTAAAGAAATAAAAAATGAACAATGGTAAATAAGGCATTTACATAATATGTATTAGTTCCTCTGTCCTAGAGAAAGTATTATGGAAAAGGATTTAAAATGTTTCTCCAATTCCTGCTCACCGTTACTGTTGTCATTCAACCATGTAATAAAAAAATTGAGCTTCACTTTGTGCAGTTGGATTCACATCTAAATATAAGTGCACATGAGTGGCAACATTAAGATCTGGAGCCAGACTTGCTCTAAGTTGTGGGGTGCACAAGTCAGTTTTGTTTGTGCATATCTTTACAGTCAAGCACCAAAACCTCAGTACCCAGAACTATCTTCACTGTATGCCATGCTGTTTGTTAGATACTCAGTACAATGACCTCTGTTCTAAATTTACTCTGCAAAGTGCATCTTGCAAACAAATGGACTAAGCCCCCGAGGGCAGGCCTACAGACACAGCACAGCCGATTTCACTCTTTAGTACGCACATGTTTAGCAGGCTGATAAATGCACCAGTCATTTGACTATCTGCACTGTAATATTCTCAGCATGTTCTAAAGTAGAAACCTGAAGACTAAGGTTTTATCTTTTACCTTTTGCCTTTTCCTGAGTGTCCAGTTCTTCCACAGCAGAAGTCTGACCTGTCTAAGGAAGCTCATTGTTCTTCTGCATCAACAGCGCCACAAACCTGTAGTATAAAATGCATCCATCTTTATCTCTCACACTTGGGCTCAGATAATACCTGAAACAAAATTCTCAGCAGAATAACTGCTTTAGCTTCTGTTCTTTTTACATCTCTCTTTCCCTTTACTTTACTGGCCAGTGCTTTTCAATCATGCCTTATACATCTTGTTCTAGACAAATGTTGATCTACAGGATATGGTGTTTTTCCTTTGTTGGGAGAGTGGTTCTCGTGACTCATTTTTCTGGGTCAATAAACAAGAGGACATTTTTCAAATGAAAATATGGACCTCTTTTTACTCATTTCAACTATTACCCCAGCATGGAAGGAAACATTTGGATTTTCTATCTGTAACTACTTCCTTGTATGTTTGGTTAATCTAATATCTCTGATACCTGGATTTTCAGAAGTGTTAGAATAAAATCAGTATTAATTCCTTGACACGTCAAGGAAAACATTTAAGCGTTAGGTGAGTTTTTCATCACCTGAGAAAGTACTTAACCCTCAACCAAACCTAAAAAAAGGCCAGCCTTGGACAGAAGACGTGGCACCAATCATGACAAAACCTGGTAGAAATTACCTCTTTCTTTTCATTTTGAGCATGGAAAAGATTGGGGCAGGAAATTTAAGACCAAATTTAGGTCACACTGACTGTGCTGCTTATCAGCTGTCAGATAAAAAGAGAAAAACTCCACAGCAGGACTTTTCATGCAAAATTACCAGCACTAATGCCTGGAGGGTTCTCATTCTTTGTAGGTTAACAGTCGCATACACTATTCAACATCATCCCATCAGCTCTAATTGCTCATATTAGAGACACAGCACAAAAGGAAGTCAGATTGGCTATAAAAAGCTATTGCGACACAAGAGAGCAAATGGATTATGTATGATGTTTTGAAAGGATGCACCTCTGCATCTGTGTTACCATTGGGTGGAAGCTACAGGGAACCAACTGAACACACTGCATGTGCCTTGTCTAACATAGAGCTGGGAAAAATTTTTTAGACGCATAGTTTATTCACCAAAAAATGAAGTTCTGGGTTGACCAAAACTATTTGTGAATTTGGGTCACGTAGTTTCATCCAAAAAAAAAATATATATATATATTCCCCCCCCCCCCAATTCAAAACTTTGTGTTTCAAAATGTAGCTATATTTTAAAAACAAAATGGGATCAAAACACTTTAAAATAAAACAAAAAGTTTAGTTTTGCATTGAATGAAATATTTAGTTTGGCCCAAAACAAGTATTGTTTGTTTTTTTTCAGTTTAGCCACCTAACCAAAACCAAAAAAAAATCAATTATTCACACAAACAGTTGTTGAATGCTATAATAATGCTGCAACTGAAGAAATAAAGCTTCCTAATGGGTGTTGGTAGACTGAAGACCTAAAACAGGCATCACACTCTGAGAAGGAGGTCCAATATTTGGAGGGCGTGTGTGTTTCCTTTCATGTTGCTGGTGGAGTTTGAGGCCAATCCCAACGCACTACTTGTGCTGGGAAGGAACATTAATTGGGACTCTGGAAAAGGAAGACGACCTGACAGAGTTACAGAAGAACAAAATATTGAATGCAGGGGAACAAGAAAACTTCTTCATAAAGATGGCTAAATCTTGTACACCCATGTTCAGGTGAAAAGCAGCCAGCTACCCACCAGCTAAGCAGAATTTTACAGACAAGAAAGTGTGGAGACACAGATATTAATTTCTGCAGAGCTAAATGGTAAAGCACTCAGATACATATAGAGACTCAAAGTCCATGTATCAGGTTCTTAGCAATATTGGTGAGTTTGCTGGCTTGAAAGTCCAGGAACACATCCACAGCTTGGATGGGTCGTTCAGTCCTTTGTTCAGAGCGTCAGTTTGCAGAAAAGTTACCCCAGAGGTAAGAAGCAAGAATGAAGACAAAATGGAGATGATGCAGCTGCCCTTTATATTCCTTTTGCCATGTGGCTTTGTTGTACTTCCTGTGCCCCAAACAAAAGCTTCACAGCACTCGGCATGGAAAAGCCTTGGGGTTCTGTTAGGGTTGCCAACTTTCTAATTGCACAAAACCTAACACCCTTGTCCCATCCCTTTCCTTGCCCCTTCCTGAGGCTCCGCCCACCCCTTCTCTGAGGCTCTGCCCCCGCTCACTCCATCCCTGCCCCCCCTCCGTTGCTTGCTCTCCCCTACCCTGACTCACTCATTTTCACTGGGGTGGGGGTTGGGGTGCAGGAGGTGGTGAGCACATCAGCTGGGGATGCAGGCTCTGGGGTGGGGCTGGGGATGAGGGGTTTGGAGTGGGGGAGGGGGCTCCAGGTGGGGACCGAGGGGTTTGGAGTGGGGGAGGGGGCTCCAGGCTGAGACAGGGGGTTGTGGTGTGGGAGGTGGTATGGGCTCTGGGCTGGGAGTGTGGGCTCTGGGATAGGGCCAGAAATGAGGGGTTCAGGGTGCGGGAGGGGATCCTGGCTGGGGCGGGGGGTTGGGGTTGGGGGAGGGCTCCAGCTGGGGGGGAGGGATCTGGGGTGGGGCCAGGGATGGAGGGAGTTTGGGTGCGGGCTCTGGGAGGGAGTTTGGGTGCGGAAGGGGGCTCCAGGCTGGGGCACGGAAGGAGTTTTGGGGTGCGGGTTCTGGGCAGTGCTTACCACGGAGGGCTCCCCATGAGCTGCAACATATCCCTCGGCTCCTAGGCAGAGGCACTGCCAGGCGGCTCTGCGCACTGCCTCCCCCTGCAGATGCTGCCCCCCTTCTCCCCAGCTCCCATTGTCCACAGTTTTCAGCCAATGGGAGCTGGGAGCCGGCACTTGGGGTGGGGTCGTGGCCGAGCATGGAGCCCCCGTGGCCGTCCCTCCGCCTAGGACCTGAGGGACATGTTGCCACTTCCAGGGAACCGCATGGAGCCAGGTAGGGAGCCTGCCAGCCCCACACCAACCAGACTTTTAATGGCTCAGTCAGCAGTGCTGACCGGAGCTGCTAGGGTCTCTTTTCAGCTGGGCGTTCCAGTTGAAAACCGGACACCCGCTGGCAAACCATAGGTTCTGTCCATAGGCATGCCCTGCTGACTCATAAGGTGTAGTCCCTGGCTTTTTCAATGGGTTCATTGTACAACTGATGACCCTTGATGGGCCATCGAACAGGCTAGGCCAGTGGTTCTCAAACTTTTGTACTGGTGACCCCTTTCACATAGTAAGCCTCTGAGTGTGACCCCCCAATAAATTAAAAACACTTAATATATTTAATACCGTTATAAATGCTGGATGCAAAACGGGGTTTGGGGTGGAGGCTGACAGCTCACAACCCCCCATGTAATAACCTCGTGACCCCCGAAGGGTCCCGACCCCCAGTTTGAGAACCCTTGGGCTAGGCCGTGGTGATGCCAGTCTATCTGGGGGTGTCACAGAAACACAACACAAGTTTTGAAATGCAGATATAACATACATATCTATAACTTACAATACAAAAGTTATACAAACATATAAACAAGATCATCATACTTGGCAAATCATAACATTTATCACTGACGCCTTACATGACATATCTGGCACAATTCATTGCAATTTTACAATATTGGTATTAATAATATACAATGTCTCAATTCCATACAGTGTCACACCCACACCTAGCAGAGGCAGCTCAGTAGGGTGGGAATTAGGCATGCCTAGTCTAGCTCCCCCAGCCGCATGGGAAAGCTGCTCCACAGGCCTTCTGCAACAACTATGGACAGGAATTCAAGACTGTTTATGCCTATACACACCGCCTGGCAATGGCCCCTACCATAGGCGCCAACTTTTCCCGTCGCCTGTGGGTGCTTGCGCTGCCCCCGCCCCAGGCTCTGCCCTGACTCCACCTCTGCCCCAGCCCCATTCCAACCCCTTCCCCAAAGTCTCCGCCCCAACTCCTCCCTCTCCCTGCCCCTATTGGACCCCTCCCCAAATCCCCACCCTGGCCCCACCTCTTCCCCCGAGCGCACCGAGTTCCCCCTCCTCCCCCCTCCCTCCCAGTGCTTGCCCCCGCAAAACAGCTGTTTCATGGCACAAGTGCTGGGAGCCAGGGGGAAAAAGCAGGCATGCGGCATACTCAGGGAAGAGGCGGAGGGGAGGCAGAGGCGAGCTGGGGCAGGGGGAGCTGCTGGTGGGTGCAGAGCACCCACCAATTTTTCCCTATGGGTGCTCCAGACCCAGAGCACCCACGGAGTCGGCACCTATGGCCCCTACACAGTCTCCCACGCATACTATTCCTCTTCCTGGCTCCATTAGCTGAGCCATTCATCAGCTTGTTCGTGTCTTAATGAGGACTCTCTTAATCGTACTCATAGTCATAAGCCTGTCCTATATAAGGCACACTATACTCTATCTTACTATTGTCAGCAAAGGGAACTTGTAAAAGAAGAAGAATATAAGCAGTGTGAGGACTGCCACACAGGACAATTACATTCATCCTGGGAGATCTAGGTCTTTTTGCCACTGTGTTCTGAATCTCGTTGAGATTTCCAGCAGCAGGAATAATCTTGGGGAAGAGAAGGGGCAGTAAATGGGGTAATCCAGACCCTGCTTAGAAATTTAACTGGCTAGTTAGACTTGCTGATGGTAGTAGGGAAAGAGTCATAATACAAGCGTTCCTTATCAGGGGAGGGACTCATTAACAAGGGACAAGCTAATGATCATATGGAAATTCCCAAAGGAATCCCTTATTAAGACAGGAATAAACCACTGAATTGTTCATTTGACAGTGTCAAGAATCCGCTAATGCCGAAGAATTAAAAGAAGAATTTAAAGGGACTTTTCCTCTTGGCCTAAAACAAACTATTAAAGTTCCCTTTATGACATTAATACCTGAAGTATTTTTGGCACAGAAAACAGAAGAAGGAAGATCACAATCAGCTATTAAGTCACATTTCAACAATGGCTCCAGTTTTTCTGAAGATGAAGGAGAATATATTTTTGCTTCCAAAAGCATCATCATTAGTAAAGGCTTTACAAAAGGAAAGAACCTCAATTTTCTATTTTAAAAAATGAATAGTTTTAAAGATGTGGGTGCTAGATTGCCTTGAACTTGGACTTTTTAGATGATTATAAATTACACAGGCTGAGATTAAGACTCCTGCATAGGAAAAAGTCTTAGTGATATAAAGACTAGGCAGAGAAATGAGATGAGACACAGATCTCAGATTCTGCAGCAGGACAACTTTAGTTTAGAATAACCCAGGGTATCCCCTAAGTATTCCTTCCTCCTGCCTGGAGGTTTGGCGAGACCTACAGAAAGAAGAGAATTGTAAGTTTTCAGCTACAGGCCCTATTAAGTCAAATAGAGCAAAATACTATAAATAAAATCATGGATAAAGAAGTCAGGCTCAGAGGTATGCAAACTTCTAATGAGATTAGTTTTGCTCTATCTTCAGTTTTAAAGGCAGCATGCCAGCCAGAAAGATCAGTGTAGACTGGAAATGGTTGTATTAATGAGCAATCTGAATTGTCAGCTTCCAATAGCAAGTACTAGAAGAAATACAATTCTCCAGCATGTTAAAGCTTGAATTGTTGATTTGGGGGGGGGAGGGTAATGGGGGGAACAAATTACAAATGGGTAATTCAGTTTTTAATAAAAAGCTAGTGCAAATTCATGTCCATTACTATTTAGAATGCTACTTAGCTCCCTCCCGATGCTCACGCACACACAGGATGTGAGCTAGATGCATTGCATGTGTTCATTTGTGCTTTGTTAATTTTCCTTTTACAGGATGTGATCTCCCTTTCAGGAGTCTTGACAAAAGGGCCAAGAAAAATAAAATAGTTCTATCACAAGAGTATTAGCAAAGCGTGGGAAATCTCTTCCAAGGTTCCTGCTTATAGGAAGATCAAAAAATAACAGCTCTTGTTCAGTTTTCTTTGCTGGCTTATTACAGAGTAGAAGAATGATTTTCATATCCTAGAAAGAAAACCCTGTCCCTTATTGGCTGAAGACAGTCATATGACGAGTCAAGAAATTTCTATACTGTACTTCATCTGAGATCTGCAGTACTAGGGTCTAGAAAAGAGTTAAGGATATTGTGTATAAGAATTAGTGCATCTCAACTGGCTCCTGGGCAGTAAGCAATGGCTTTCCCTTATCTCATCCTGGAGCCAGGTAGTAAAGCCACTTTTTCAGTGATTAGCAAGGGATCCCTTATAAAGCATTACACTATCAATGACTCCACATTATCAAGGGCTGACCAGTGTATCTCTAAGCAATACAGAAACAACTGTAAGTTTAAAGAATATCTACAGCATGCTCAACTCTGCTTTAGGAATTTGAGCAACAGAATATCCATTGCAGATTTCTTCCCCTCCATTTGCTTAGCAATAGTTTACTTGTTCACTAATTCTGAGAAATTCCCGTTCCCCCCAAAATTGTTCTTGTACATGATCACCACCCTTCAGAACATAAACAGCAAACTGCCTGAAGTGCCAGAAATTCCCCTCTAGATGCATGTTTGACAAGACAGATCGGGGGAAAGAAAGAATCTTTTGCCCTTATATAAAAATCTCATCAGTCCGTACAGCTTTCACCACTTTTTCTGAGCTCTAGGTGTCTGATAAAGTGGCATAAGTCTCACCTTTTCCCACTACAACCTAGTTGTCTGGTGGGAATTTTGTAGGCTCTGTAGATAAATCAGATCCAATTGATGTTCAGGCCCAGTACCTTGGAGATTCAATTGTCCATAAAGGACATTAAATATAGTTGACATATTGGATGGATGTGTACTCTCAAAACTCACTTCTGTTGCCATATTACCCAAGCTAAGGATTCCAGACAGGTTCACTTTATACCTCAGTTTTGCTTCCATTGTGCCCCCGCGTTTCTCAGGTCTGACATTCAATGCTTTCCAGAAATACCTGTAAGATAAGGTCACTTTGTCCTCTGTCAGCCTTTCAATTTCCTCATGGATCACTACTCTGTAGAGGTAGGGACAGGAAGAAATAAAGGTAGAGGCCACACAATATGGCTGGAGAGCCAATGTGTCTCTCTGCAGGCTGATGAAGTCCACTCTCCATCCTACTCTTCCCTCTAGATTTTAAAGTTATCAACATTTCTTCCATAATCCAGCGACAAGCTCACTGAAGAATACAGTATATCAGGCTGACAGGAAGCTGACTGCAGTGTTGATGTAGCCGCATCAATCCCAGGATACTAGAGAGACAAGGTGGGTGAGGTAATATCTTTTATTGGACCAACTTCTGTTGGTGAGAGAGACAAGCATTCGAGCTAACAGAGCTCTAAGGAAGCGGACTATTACCTGTGTTCTGACTCAGAGCTCCACAGAGGTGCATTCAAGAAGGTCAGTGGTAAATTGTGTCCTACTCTATTTATTTACAGTTTAGTAAATAAAAGCTACATAGTGGGCCTGGATGGCTCATCCCAAGTCTCAAGAACAACTCAGTCCTGACCAGTCTCTGCCCAGTGGTCTAGAGCCAAAAGCAGTGCTCCACAAAACAAACAAGTACTGCATAGCTCCAGATCGCTACGAGTTGGGGCACACAAGCATTGCAGCATCAGCTGCTCATGTCAGCCTCTGGCTCTCCACAGGCACTGCCACAACCTACTCCACTGCCTCAACCTTGTGCTCCCTGTGAAGCATTTCTTGCTGAGTAAGAACCAAGAGTGGAGTGCTGATCCAGAAAGGGAGAAAAGGACTTAGAAATGGGGAGTCAGGCCTTTTACTGGGCTCCCAAGGCTTTTCACAATCTTGCGCAAGCTGTTGCATCATGGAGTTTTGCCAGGAACCATGGCACTGTAAGTGCAACAATGTGTGGATGCAGGGCATTCAGGGACTTCTACCATCAGTTTGATGGTCCTGGTTCAACTTTGGTTGAACAGATGTTCAGATTACAACTGGGCACCCTTGCTGTAGGCTCAGCAAAGAGATGAGGGGTGGATGGAGGCCTGGAGATAGAGGTCGGTTCATGCCAGGGTGAGATACATTTGCAATGCAGAGTGGGGGAACCTGCATGGCTTCTGCCTTGTGCTACACATGTTCTGCGGATAAGCAGATGACTCAGTCTCCAAGGCCGTCAACAATCCACTACTTCACACATTCAACAAATGAACATTAAAGTTCCAAAAGTCAATTGTTCTGAGAAAGGAGGCACTGGTTGCTGACCACATGCCTGCACAGAAGGCTGCATCTGACAAACGGATTAAATTAAACTGTTATTGCCCTAATTAGATAATACCATCACATTGGAAGGTGGGGTGAATTTGCTTTTCAGTTCCCTTGCCTAGGCTGTGCATGTGACCTACTTCTGCTGTGTGTGAAGGGTGGGATTTGTGAGAACAAACATGAAATGTTTTTGTGGAGCATTTCAGTACACACCCGGGATTGGCAAACTCAAACTGATAGCACCTATAAGTTTGAATACAGGTTCTTAGCTAGCCCCACTACAGTCAGCATCTTATCATTAAGGATTTCCGAACCATCCTTTATTGGTTGTTAGTAAATGAGATATTCCACTTAAAGTAAATATCAGACTATAATAATAAGTGCATATAATGTAAATGCATATTTGAAGATAGCCCTTGTGCTATTCTTATCAGGGATGGTGTAAAGCTCTCTATGATTTGTGTGTATATACATGTTCACACAATACATGCATGAGTTTGGGGTGGCCGCATGACTTATAAATTACAAAACCACAAGTGAGTCATGCTGGTCACCCTGAGTCCCAGTAAAACCTTTAAACCATCCCACCCCATCATGTATTCCGGACATGCCACAATTTTAACAGAGAAGCTATTTTTAAAATGGCAGCGTATTACTGGGACACCTTTATTCCTTCAGTTTGCAAAAGGAAATTTCCGTAAGTGTCATGAGTCCAATCAATTTAGGAGAGAGCCCTCCAGCAAATCTAGGGAAGACAAGAGTTCACATCCCTGCTGTTTTTAAGATAAGCACAAGCAGGAAAAAAATTAGAAAAAATAAAGTGTGTGTTGCACAATCTCATGCTAGTACTGTAGTTAATACACCCCTCTGTGTGGTAGTGGAACAAAGGCGGCCAGTGTTCTACAGTCCCAGAGACAATACCACTTTTTTATAGCTTCCATACAATTAGTTACTATATGTCTTGTCTTGCAGGCATAGAGGTCAGGACCCCTGCCCCCTCCTAGCCCCATATGGACCCACATTTTAATAAGTGCTTGCACATTTTGCTGAGCTAAGCTGTATACATAAAGGTATGTACACATGCCAATTCCCTATGTACACGTGCTCACTGGGGCTAGGGCTTCCAACGGAGTTTAAGGGAGTTAGGTGCCCCAGCAACTCCTTTTAAGTTCCTTTGAGAATCCCAGCCAGCCTGGAGGTTTTGCAGCACAGGTGAAATGAGCACACAGAAATTTGTCCTTTTTTGCCCCTACATCAAACCAAGTACATCTTATATTAACATTATATGGGAGACATGAAGGTTAAGGGTAGAGAACTGATAGACAAAGGCTATTTTCACTTTCACAAAAAAGACCTGTAACAACTTAATAACAAGCCTAGCTCGGAGCCATTTTCCCTGTGTCTCTGCCTGGGCAAATGCCTCAGTGCAGCATGACCCTACATCATCCAAAAGGAACTTCCCTTCTTCTGAAGCAATTCATTTTAGACATGCAAGTATGAGCAGAAAATCTTTCGAGTTTTAAAAATTTCTCTGAATACTAGGAATGTGTTCTCTTCTAACCCCGAGGAGCTGGGCTTTAGACACTATTTGTTCATCTCTGTAAAACAAAGGGCATCAAGGGAGTATGGGCTTCAACTCGGATCTGTTCTGATCAATTTTCAGAAAGAGCAAATTCCTCTCCCTGGAGTCACAGCAGGTCAGTAAGGTACTGTCTAACACTATAGATAAATATTTAAAAATCAAAATGTCTACATATCATAGATCACTGCCCCAAAGGGTTTACCATCTAAATGGACAACATACAGATGGAGGATGGGATGTAACACAAAGCAAGTGATAGAGCGGTGATGTATCTTGTTGGTTTCATAAGTTTCTTGAATATTGTATCATTCATTTTGTCTTTTTCAATTTTGGAGGGGTTTATGTATTTTGTGACCACTTCCCTTGGGGTGGGCTGGAGTGCTTCTTAAGCCTTGAAGAAGCACGTAAAGAGAGACTTAAAGGAGGAGGGGGTGGAGTTGTGGTGGGCTGGATTAGAGAGGGCATTACAGGGATATGAAGCCAGGTGGAAGTAAACATGGAGATGAGAGAGAGAAGGAAATGAAGGGAGTGGAAGGAAGGGGAAGGGGGAGCAGAGAAGCTCACGGGACCTATATTGTGCACATTGTTGCTGATATAACAATGTGAAGAGATCATTGATACGAAATCAGTAAAGAGAAGGAGGAAAGGGCCAAGGAAACCTCCTTCTAAAGACAGAAGTTTAAGAATCGAAGAGCAATCAGAGTACTGGGGGAGGGATAGCTCAGTGGTTTGAGCATTGGCCTGCTAAACCCAGGGTTGTGAGTTCAATTCTTGAGGGGGGTCACTTAGGGATCTGGGGCAAAATCAGTACCTGGTCCTGCTAGTGAAGGCAGGGGGCTGGACTCGATGACTTTTCAAGGTCCCTTCCAGTTCTAGGAGATAGAATATCTCCATTGCTACTGAATCCACTGCATGTCACAACAAGGACAAACTTAGCACCACAAACTGATTCCTCCTGCAGTGTGTACCCGGAGAGTTGGGCAATATAGAGGCTCCGTACATGGACGGGGCACATACTTGTAAAACAAGTCCAAAGCATACTTGATGCACACATAGTGTATCTGTTCTTTGCTTATGGCCAAAGCCTGATTTTACACAAGAATGGTTCCATTCAGGCCATTTGCATTTTGTGTGAGGGAAGCAAGCAGGATTTGCCCACACTATTTAACACTGTTGACCTTTGATGCCTTTGAATGGCGAGGGCTGTTCCTCTCTCTTTTAGAGTCACAAACATTAAGATTTTTCCAGATTCCTTTGTATCACCGTCATAGAAATGGACTCCCAAAGCAACATTTGCACCTAGAAATGAACTTTTGTACAGACAAGTTGGCCTCTACAGCCTCCTCCTGGGAGTTGTACTGATACCACCCACTTTGGTTTTGTTGTTTTCATTTTTGTATAAGTAGCAGCATATCATTAATAGACAACACTCAAAAAGCTTTTGCAATTGAACCCTGAATTGGTTTGCTCGTTTCCCTACCACACTCGGAGCGCTTTACAGAGCATGTGAAGTCAGCATTCAAATTGACTCAATTAGGCCCTTGCCAGAGTATAGAAACTAAAGAATTCATGAATTTGCAAGAAAAAGCCAGGATTTAACTAGTAACAATAAAAGCCTGGAAAAGTCACCAACTTACCTCACGTACGAAGAGGCATGGAGAGCATTGCCCTGCTAGAGGAAATTAAAAGGTTTCTGAAGGGATGTTCAGCATGGCTGGAAAGGAATGCATCTCTTAGGAGCAGTTAACGCTTGCAAAATAACACAGCTCAGTTGTAAGGAGATTGTTTTAATCCCCAGCTTGATGTGGAACAACTCAGTCTGAGAGTGTAAGCGCCGTTGCATGAAAAACAAACATATGATGTACACTGTGCACATATTATGGAGCCTGCACCAGAAAGTTGATCCTTCCTTGAGAATTGTCTTGTGACCTGAACAAATGCTACATTTGAAACAAGGGCTTCAGGACTACAGCACCAGTAGCATTAGGGACCCCTGCAAAACAGAGTAGTCATGACTAATTAGGTCAGGAAGTTATGGAAATCAGCACTCTACCAAAGCTCCAGCAGGACTGGGTAAGTGTAGTATAACTAGAGAGAATGTAATTACCATGCAAATCAGGCACATGGAAAACAGCTTGCCAAAGGGCTTGCCCACAGGATAGCAACACTTTGACTGACCCCAAGCCCTATCGCACTTGGCAAGCTTATGGTAATATCATAAAGGCAGTTCAGTCATTATGATAAGCTCTTAATTGCGTTGAATATTGTCTAAATGTGAGTTCCCTATATTATGAGATTTGCATTAAAACCTAAAGAAATTTTATATAAAATTAGCATCTTCAGTTAAAAACAAATCCAAAATCTTCTCTGCAAGGTTTGTAAGAGGGGCAGCGTCTCAATTTATTCAGGGTGGTGACCCCTTATTTGAAGTCAATTTTTGTCACAATCCCTCACCCCATTATATTTACAGAACAAGTAAAATGTATCCATGCTAACAATGGGTGTGCGTGTCTTGAGACGTTGACAGAATACTGGCGCTCGAAGGGTGAGGGTGAGCAGAGAGTGAGAATTTGTTTGCACCTCATAATCCCGATTTTTTTTGTGACCCCCTTTGGGGTCATGACCCACTCAAGAAACACTGGTCTAGGAGGCTGGGAGTCAGGAGGACTGGGCTCTATTTCTGACTTTGCCACTAGCTTGCTGCGTGACCTTTACCTCTGTGCATCTATTTCCCCTCCCACCCTCTATCTTGCCTGTTTAGATAATAAGCTTAGGGCAAGGACTTTCTAGCACAACTCAGCTCCCATCTCAGTTGGCCTTCCTAAACACGACTGTGACACAAACAGCAGGTGATATAATAATGGCAAATTCTATTTTTTAAACCAGATGAAACCTAGCATACAAGATTTTTTCTAAATTACACAAAAGGGGGGGAAGATTTTCAAGTAACTTTAAAAAAAAAAAGGTGAACCAGTTTGTTGTATTTTCATAAATACAGGGAAATGTGAACAGAAATTAGTCCAAATACTTTAAAAGCAAATTTAAATGACAATTTTATTTTTAAAAAGCAATGAATTTACACCAATAACTGTAAATAATGCAGTTTTATATTACAGCTTTGTGCTAGAATAGCCTTGCAAAATGGTCACAAAAATCTTTCCCACAAGATTGAGCAGTCATACCGACAAACTCACCCTGCATTCTTTACACTGGCTACCTAGAAAGTGGCAGATTTCATTAAAAAAACATTTCTTGGCAAGAAAGGACCTGAGTTCTCAAATATTCATAAGTCTCCAGCTGCTGAATTTGGGTGGACTCTTCACTTTCTGGCAATACGGAGGATATAGAGAAATAGTTCTCCATATTTTGTCAGGAAGAAATATAACTAATGCACTTGGAGTGGAAACTGTACCTAGCATTCATCAGTTATGCTGTGGGAGCCCAATACATTTCATAGACACTGTGCACTTTTTTTTTGGGGGGGGGGGGGGAAACTAGGCAGCCCTGCATTGTGGCTAGCTAACTAGAGGAGGGAATAGGAATGGCTTTCCTTTGTTTATTGCTGGAGAAGGTTACAGTTCAGGATTTAGTACATTAGTGAGCACACAGATCAAGGGATCTCTCTTTCAGGAGGGGACTGGCCTTGTCCAGTCAGTTTTTCAATAAGTCTAAGAGGTTCACCATTTTCAGCTATCTGCTGTGCATCTGTCAGTGAAACTATACTTCTTTCCTGCACCATCAGTTCTCTACTCTCCCCTACTCCCAAATCCATCTGTCCCCAGGCCCTGTTCCAATCTCTCCTTGTCTCTAGGACTCCCCCTTTCACACCTCATGGAAGTTCCTCTGTGTTGCTTCCCCATTAGTCAACGTTTCCTAACAGCAGCAGTGGGCCTAGCAAGCACAGGGACCTTTGGCCTCTGACTTTTGCATGGCTGACAGTGTGAATCTGCACTGGTGGTGGGCTGGTTGATTAGCTATAGAATGGGTCTCCTTAGGTTTTTGAGGCTGGGGGAAGCGGGGAGGAAATGGTGGTTTCCCCACAATCATCAATTCCTAATGGGTTGATTGGGGAGTTCTCACAGAAGCTACTGTGCAGTATAGTGTGCTCTCCCATGGTACAGCAACTGCCTGAGTGAGCAGCAGCCAGGCTAGTCTCAGAGAGGGCTGAAGTTATTTTAGACAAGGAGAGCGGGCATTCATTTTTTTAAGCCATGCTGTCCCCACATTCCCTCCATATAGACTCCTAACCACCATTCTGTATAACAGCCCACTGTATAGAGCTAGCCTGAGGGTTTGGGGATAGAGCTGATTCTCTGGAACATCCCCCAAATGTCATGCCTCATTTTATGTTAGATGTGGGTGTGGATATTTAGGACCCCACTAAGCTTCCTGCTGCAGAAATGAATGTCAGCTGCTTATTTCTTCCAGCCCTCCTGACCAGTGTTTTACATTTCCATAGCTCTTGCCTAAGGGGAGTGCTAGAAACTTCAGCTATGATGTTTTTAAAGGATTCTTTTTCACAAGGTCTAAAACCTCACTCAATGCTAGAAAGGAACACAAAATACCTTTGGTTCGGTGACCATTTGTTTTATGGTAGATAAAATATCCTCAGCCAGCTTGGTGTAGTAAGGTTGCAGATGTGGCAATGTCTGGAAAAAGTACTTATATCTAGATGTGGCTGAAATTTAGAAATTAAAAGTTTTCACTGAAAAATGGCCTTTTCTAAAAAAAAAAACCTGAAAGCTATTGAATTTACATTGTCAAAAATTGTTTCTCCATACAAGTTGTGCTTTTGAACAAAAGACCGATATTTTTGATAATGTTTGCTGTAATCGTAACATTTTTAAAATTTAAAAAATGACCCATTTAATTTAACGTTTTAAAACTGAGTGCAAATTGTTCTCTTTTAAGTGAAAACAGTTTAGTTTTTTGACCAACTCTACATCAGCAAAAGGATTTGAAACCAATAACTATGCCAGATTCAAAGTAACAGGTCATAAGTGAACACTAAACCCTAGTAAATATATATTAATGCTGCAACATGAAAGTCGGATGGAAGCAATTTAGAGAGACTTGGAGATAATCATTTATGCCTTCCTGAGGTGGTGTGTAGCAGAGCCCAGATTTCATGTGTTCAAAAAGAATGGAAGTGTGTGCCGGGAGCATGACATTGGAATTGGGAGTATAAAGAATGGTGTGATATAATCGACCAGTAATACTAAAGATAAAGCTTCAGGGAATAAAAAAGGCAGAAGCGTTAGGAGACCCACCTGGTACATACACAGTTATGTACATTATGGTGATTTTACACCTCAGAAGCACCTGGAATGGACTATTACCAGAGATGGTATATTAGACTAGACTGACCACTGATTGTAATTGCCAAACTGGTACTACAAGTTCATGAAAAATAGTTTCTATTAGCATTTCAAAAGTCATTAAGACAGTTTACTAATTTATGTAAAACATTCCCAAAGCGAAAAAAAAAAATCAGATGGGGCAGAGGAAAGATTTAATGATTAAATTTAAATTTAAACACTCTAGTTTGTCTACTGGAGATTTTTTAAGTTTTATCATCACCATCCTCTCACTAGCTCTATGCCATGTCCACCACTTTGCACTTAGTCTTTTCAAGAATACCTACTATTTTTGCCCACAGATCAAGTTTATTTATTCTTTCTTGAAGTGGAACCTCTTCTCACATCTCAAGAAGAAATCTTCAACCTCTCCTAATTTGTCATTTTTGACCTGCCTACTGCTGCCAGAATCAGACCGAATTTGCTACTAGCCAGGTTCTCATATAAACTGCTCTACTGCCTTTTAAGCCATGTGCTCAAATGAAAGAAATAATTCTGGACATCTCAGAACTGCCCAGAGGTGTCATAGTTTTGCAAATGCTTCCCTGGGAAATTAGAAGTTCAGCTTTGTGAATCTAACATTTCTGTTCCAGAAACTAAGTTCAGGGTATAGCCACTGACTGCAGCGTCAGGGTTTTTGTTTGTTTTATTTTCAGAAAGGGAAGTTTGATGAGACCTTTAGTTTCTTAAAGCAGGAACAAAAATGACTCCTTTTTCAAACTGAAACATGAAAGTATTTCAGTACAGGTGTATTAATACTAAACCCTAGCAAAGACCAAGAGTCTGTATTTTAATAAATTAGAAGAAAGCAAGATAGTACAGAAATCATGGAGTCTGCAAAATGTTAACAAGTTAATATATTTTTTAAGCAAATATAGCAGTGTACATATAAAACATTTAATACAAAGTGAAAAACCATTAGATGCACCTACTAATGCTGATTTTTTTTGGTTATTTTCACCATATCTCAAAACTATACTCTTCATTTCAGTTACATTAGGCAAGAAGTGAAACTGACCTATAGCAAGGGAAAGCACTGGCTATTTTGTAACTGGGAACGACAGCACCACTGCAACGGGTACTCACCCGAAGGTCATCTGAACTAGCTAGGTTGTGTGTATTTGATTCACTCACTAAGTTATACTACCTGTAACTGGATATGAAGTCATTTCTGGTTTTCACTACTACAGCTCAGTAAGTGCATCTTTCTGTACAAATAACATTAAAGTGACAACATTGAAAACTGGCAACAGATGAACATATTGGCATAAAATATACATATATAATACACAATTATAGGCCATGTTGGCCAGTATGTAATCTATTCAGGAGCAAAGCTTTAATTGCAAAGACTGGAAAACTGAACAGAAGCTTTTACAGAGCAAAGCAGAAGCTTTGGTTTATGTTTAAACAGTTGAGCATCAAACTCTCCATCTTTAGTACAAATTTATATTGAAAAATGGCTCCTTCCATTGCTGTACGCAAGAGCAATCATTTCTTGCTATAAATAATTCATTTCACCCAGGGAATTGAAGCTCAGTGTCTTACCAAGTGCACCTTCTATAGCTCCATCTACATTGGGAATGCATTTAAATAGACCTTTATGAAAATGTACTGAATTAAAAAAATTCAACTTCATTTTTCCTTCACAGTTTCCTCCCCCACTTTTAAAATGCTGTGTTGTGTGTATATATATTTCCAGTATGGCACAAAAGTGGGATCCTCAATGGGGGGAGGGAAAAAAAATCTATATTGACAAGATCAGTAACCTGTACTAACGTTCCAAGAAGTATCTGCTGCCCTATACAAAATGAGCTTCCCTGTGTTCTAATTCTTGCATACGTTTTGGTCTTAGTCTCTTATAGGTGGGCTTCAGGTCTACGGGATGAAGGTCCTCTGAGCTCATTTTTTGTTGATTTGCATGCTGTCCAGGAGCACCTGATACAAGTGCAGAGTTCCTGATCAGTTTCACAGTGTTATCTTGGGCAAGAACAGAGCTAGCACTGGCTGCCGCACAAGCATTAGGAATAGAACCCTCCTCATTTTGCTTAGCTTTGTTATTAGAAGGTGGTTTATAAAAAGTTCCTGGTGGTGGCTGCAAAGTTCTTGGTGGTCTGAAAGCAGCAAGAGGATTAGAATCTGGACCATTCCCTTCTGTTGTCATCCTCACAGATCTGACAGGTACAGTGTATGGCTTATTGGGAAGTATGGCATTCACTGAATTGTTACCAACACTGTAGGATGAAGATAAGGCAGATGCACTCCCACTCTCATGTGCTCGGTTCTCCTGGGGTACATTGGTCATAATCATTGCTGTCCTTGGAGTCATATCATACTGTTTATACTGCTTGTCCCAAGTTTTCCTCAGAGTCTGTGTGTCGTAACAAGAAAGTCTGCAACAGGCATTAACAGCAGGAAGTGCCTTAGTCTCTGAAACCTCTTCAATGGTAGGACTCCTGCCAAGCTTTTCTGGACTTAAAATTGCTACATTTCCTGAGTTTCTCTCATTCAAAACACACGGAGGAAGCATTCGATCTACAGGTAAACTCACAGGACGAATAACTGGTTTTGTCCTTGGAGATCGTAACTGGACTTTGGTTATATGGCGACTAGGTTTTATAGGTAGCAAATTACTGACTTTACAACCATCTTCAGCTAGAGAGAGAGACAGTTCATTGTCTTTGTCTGAAACTGGAGTCACAGTATTGCCTAGAGGGAACACAAATGAGTTTTACTTTGTCATTTTCACTAGATAACACTTCACAGATTCAGTGCAACTTTGACCATTTGGGCTTATTAATATACCCAACTGCATATGACAGCTGAAGAAAAGGAAATAAGTTTATTTCGAATTTTGTGACCTCAAAATTGAGGCAACAAGTCACTATAGAACCCATTAGTCCCGCTAAGGAATTAGACTGCAATTCCACAAGTGTTTTTTAAACCAATCCCAACACACTGTTACCAAGCCCCTCACCACCAAAACAACAGTTGAAATAGCATTTCCTAGAAGTTGTATGTCTCCCCTTCTCCAGTCCATTGGACTCAAAGAACAAGAATTTGATGGAATCAAGTATGAAGTGTCATGGAAACTATACATGCATTTTAAAAAGAGACTGAGGTGGTTGTGCAGTTCCCAGTACTCACCAACGTGTGCCGCCCCCGCCACCACCCCGCCCGAGAAAGCAACAAACCCTAAAAATACACTTTTTAATCTAGATGTATACTTTAGGGCCTAGTCAGAAGAATAAGGGATTTTGCCTCACCATGCTGGATAACACTAACTAATCCTGCTGGACCACTGTTTCATTGCATTATTTATTAACTAATAAGTCTATTTCTTTTGAAGGTACCAAATACAAATCCAGTACAGATGAAACAAATACTGGACTACTGCATCTGATCTAAGTCATGAACACAGTCCTGGTAAAGTGTGTCTTTTTCATAATGTAAGCCACAAAAGGATGCTGCAGGGGAAAAAATTGCACAGCAAAGAGCTGCAGAGTTATTGGCAAGAGTGAGCTTTGAGCATCCCACACTTCTCTACTCATTTTTGCGACAGTCTTCCTAGACGGGGCCATACAAGCTTGGATAATACACACATGGAATCTGGAGAGGGGTGATGGACTGCTCCAGGCCTGGGCTTTAATCGGCCAAATTTGTGGTGGGGCACTTAGTTTTGCCTGACTCTTCTCCCAGGAAGTGGGGCTGCAGACCGCCTAACCTAGATTTAGGCAGATGTTGAAAGAGGTATCGCCCAAGGAGACATTTAGCTTCTCTAGACAACTAAGTATATTTTCTGCTGCAGTGCCCTCTCCTCCATTGCTCCCAAATTTTAATTTAGTTATTTGCTACTATAAAAAGAGCTGTGTGTTGCCAGCAGTAAGGTATAATAACAACAACTATTTGCCATGTACAAATGTATTATTGTTTTTTGCACAAAAACTATTTAGCATAAGGCAGACCTGCAAAAAATGTTCTTTGGAAAATGGTTATGTAATTAAAGCAGCTAACCTGGCGCTTTTGGAGTAAGAATATTAATATCCAGAACTGTGGTAGCTGGGGGTTCTGATGGAGAATTCCTCTTACCAAAGTCCTCTTGTTTAGTTCCAGTGAGTGGCAGTGAGATACGTTCTAGGGAAGAATAGAAAAGCAGCTGTCAAATCTTTGCTGCTGGGCCCCATCCCCTTTGCTGAAATCACCTATATAAATACAACAATCCAAAGACTGTGCAACAGCCTATTAAAATTTAACCTAACATACTAAAAAGAGTTGTTGCCTTTTTTTTTTTTTTTAATTTAAACACACACACCAGGTATATGGCTCCATGAATACAGGCTTCTTCAGGGCCACCTGAAGCATTTAGTCCTTCCTTCCTCTAACAAACACGAAGTGTACATCAGAACAGTGAATGTTAAGTAGCTTTGGGAGTTTAGCAGACTTTTCCCTTGTTTGCACTTAATTCATCTTCACAGAGTAAAAAAGATGTATTTCATCCTAATGTATTTATGATTGGTATTTGGTCACATGGCAATATATTGCCCCAAGATTCACGAAGAGCCACTAACCAGTCATGGATGCATCTGATCTCTCTCTTGTGTTCTTGCTGTCATCTAGTTGCTCAAATGATGAAGCAGTTTCTGAAGCTTTATTCTCACTTGGAATTAGCAGGATGCCCTGTCAATAGAAATCAGATCAGAAGTGAATGAAAATTTAAGAAAAATATATCTCAGACTAAAATGTTAAAAGATTTCAGAGTGATGTATGTAACATTCAAAAATGCAGCTCAATTCCACACCCTTCAACATGATACCGATTCTAGTTTCACAACAGTTACTCACTTCCTTTACAGCAATAAATGACTTCCTTTGCTGCTGTGGCTCGCTCTCTCCTGTTGATGAAGCAGTTTTAAATGGAGCAGCATTTTCTTCAGACTGAACTGCAGTTGAGAGTGGCTGCAGCGAAACATCAAAGATCTTTTCATAGTAAGTTATGAGCAGCTCTACCACCCGAGCTTGAAATGGATAGTCCACAAGTGAAGAGAGTGAAACCGCGGCATCTGTCTGTCGTGGCCTGATTAGAGTTGGGCCAAATATTATGCCAAGATTGCTAGCTGACATTTTATTTTCATCAGATTGTTCAGTCACTCTGTATAAAAGAAAATGTGTCAGGTTATACAGGGTTTTTACTTCTTTGGAAAGAATACTACAGATATTCTATTTTTCAACAACTATGCTGAAAAGAACTACAAAGCCCACACATGGGCTGGGTGCTCTTACCTACAGCCAGGAAGGCAGTATTCAGCATGGAAGTACATTTCCAATTCAGCTTATGAAAAGTACATTAGAAGTGACTTGTGCCAGATACCATTAATCAGGATGTGGGAGACGACATCCAACACATATTATTATTATTATATTTTTTATAAGATTTGTTTTAGCTTTGCAGTTCACCTTTAAGATGTCAATCAGTGTAATTCTGGTCACACAGCACTGTACTCTCCTATTGATGAATAAATACATTAAACTTAACGGTGGACTTAAGTGTATATGTAACTTCTTAAAAATGTTTTCAAGGCCAAACTTTTCAGCAGTGGGTGCCTAAATAAGTTTGAACTGATTCTCAAGGGTACTGAGTACCCTTGGCTCCTATTTATTTCAGTGATATTTGTGTGTGCTCAGCAGCTCTGATAAATCAGTCGATAAGTCTGACTTTCTCTTGGTTATCATGAAGCTGTGGCCAGAGAGCTCTACGCACGACTGTCATCTAATAGCATGCACCAGTTTAACAACCAGCCCTACCATGTAACCTAACTTTACGATATCAGCCTTACCATAGGAGCCTTGACCTGATGCTGAGGATGGGAAAGCAAAGTTGGAAAACAGTTGTTAAAATGTACAAGGTAGTTCTGCAAAGTTTTTTTTTTTTTTTTTTTTAAATATGCATTTAAAAAAAATAATAGATCTTGATTCACCCACTGTATCCAATCCACGTTCCCTTGTAGTGAAGTGGTAGCTTCAGGGAGTCAGTTGTGGCTCCATGATTCAGAGCCACCTGACCCCTGTGCTCATAGAGAATTGGTGTAGCGGAGCTCTGCTCCACCATGCCCCCTCCTCAGAATGCATTATATGCTGGGGGTGGGAAGAGACAATGGAGTAACCTCCAACTGCTATATACAGGCAAAGAGTTTCCCTGCACAGGGAGAATTCTCTCCTGACCATCTCCAGCTGCTCTAAGGCTTACAGGATGCAAAGTGGCTCCTAGTCATTTAAAATTATATAAATTTTGCAACTCTGCAGCATCACTTGATGTTAACCTGACCCTCCTTTCCTCTCCCCCACACTCCCCACAGTTCACCTCCATGCTCTAGTTGGATTCTGTGGTAGCTAGGACCTTGCAGAACAGTGTAGAATGACAGAACAGGAGGTGGTTGGTCATAGCTCCAGGGAACCAAAAAATGAAGATGCGTAGGTTTAGTGTTCCCGATATGTTGAATGCCCAAACAGCAGTATTGTTAAGGAAACAGCTTTCAGCATATCAGGTTAGGAAAAGAAAAAACCCATTGTCGTCTGACAACAGGGATGGGACAACCAAATGCTGGTCTCAATAAACAAAATATAAATGTATGTCTTGCCTGCTGGTCAAGACACCAACCTGCCTCTGAAGCGCCTGAATGTAATGACTGACTGGCCCATCCAAATGCAGACCTGCCTCTTTCCAGAGAAACACTAGCAATTCAGAAGAAACGGAAGATTTATCTTTTTTGCCGGCCACTTTGCCAAAATTTCTTCTCTGGCAACAGCAAACGGCTACATACATAAACCCTCTGTTTGAGGTGCAGCATGGGGTACAATTGCTATTTCTGAGAGAAAAAAAATCAGGAGGCTAGTTCTCATTTTCAGGCAATACATCCAGAAAGTCTACATTCAGGTCAGAGCAGTGGTTTATCCTTAAGGAACACAAACTAATTTTGAAAATGAATGGAGCTACATGCACAAATGAAACCCTGTAATATTTACGACAGACATCCAAAACTGTGGGCATATTACCTTAAATTTTTTTTTTCTTAGCCTGCAGTATATAACACTGCTTATTTTTCAAAACAACATTTGCAGGTTACCTTTAAGGTCTGTCTCTCACCTATGAAGATGTCCTACAAGGTATTGAAGAGTGTTATAGTTTGGTATTGGCAGCTGTTTGAGGAGATCTTTAATTTTGATGATTATTCTGTTCAGTTCAATACAAACTGATTGTCTTTTCTTTGATCTGGGGCTAGTCTGTTTCATGTCCAGTTCCTCATTAACATTCTGACTCTCTTTCGCAAGTCCAATGAATTCGTTGTAAAGCCGAAACAAAATCAAAGGTTCTGGGAGCTAAGGGAATAAGAATATGTTAGAAATATATTCATGTCTACATTTTACCTTGTCTATTTCCTTCCTGTCTACTACCAACTGCTGTCTAGTCTAGAGCCTTTCCTTTCCTGGAAGGGATTTTTAATCATTGCTCTTAGAATTCATACCACAAATTAGCAAAGAGAGGCCTGGATTAAAAAACAAATATTCCTCTCAAAATACCACGGCATTGTGCTAGTAAATAACAGCCGCAAATAATGAATGTTCATGGTAAAGAGGCACATATTACATCAACAGTGACTGTTACGGAGTAACATATTATTGTAATATTGCACATGCGTGCAGACACACACACAGAGACACGTGTGTATATAAACACTGACATAGCATGACCATGACAGAATCAAAGGCACTGAAGTAGTATAATGTTATATTATCCCAAATATTGCTGCTAAATTTGGTCCATAATTGTTACAAAAACAATTTTAACATAGCTTTCTAACATTTCTATTGTTTTTGTTCTTTTTAAAATTCCAATGAAAATGTTCTCCAATTAAATATTCCCTTGCTGTGCATTGCAGTAGTTCATGAGAATCTGGAGAGTCTCAAAAGGACAGCAGCATAAAAAAGATTAAGTGACTTGGACTATTTTCATTGCCCACGCTCAGATAACACAAAACAGCAAAATTAAACAGATCTTTTAAAAATTAGTTTTAATCATCATCAGTGTTAATAATAGGATTTAACTCAGGGTCTCTGAACAATGTTATAGCACTTTCTTTGAACTCTCACTAACATGGGGGGTACTGGAAGTCTCAAGTACCATCAGTACCTTTAAGAATGTACTGCTCTTACTTCTGCCACCTATCCTCATTTAAAATTTGGACAGGCTTCCTCTCACAATTTTATCATTGCATCTAAAAACTAACACTGATACCCCAGCCATCTCCTGAATAAACACTAACTGCAAGGTGGTTCATTGGTAGGATACACCATTTGTCAAGGACCAAGCTGAGAAGGCAAACTAATTTTACCTGTGACCCCAAACACATTTGAAGCAGTCTCCAGATATGAAAGGCTGGAACATTAACCCATTATTTCAACTGGCCTCACAAAATATAGTACTTCTGGGGGATTACTGTACTTCTTGGGTGGCTAAAGTCACTCTGCCTCACAATACACCTCAGGCATGTAATAATCCCCCAGAAATCCATAGCCAGTCAGATTTTATAGCCTAATTGTACTGAAATTAACTTTAACGCCACAAAGAATGCACTTCAAGGTAAAAATGTTTTCCTAGAGCTTGAAAGTGTCTTAATTACAGGTTTCCAGCACTTTTGTGTGTGTGTTCAGCACATAAGAATCATTCTTAACAGCCAGGCCTAACTAGAACTGCACTGAAAGGATTAGACACATGGGAAGTAATAAGACAGCAGGTAGTCATGTTACTTATTTTCAGATTTTCTTTTGAAGTGATTGTAATTAAAATTCAGTCTTCCTATAGTGTCACAAGAAATCCTAATTTTAGTCAAAAACTCTGTGCATTATCTGTTAAAGTAGCAGTAAAAGGCTAAGGTGGCATTTTCAAAAGCATCTACGAAACTCAATGAGCACAAATCCCATTGGAAGCCATTGGGACTTGTGTTCCCAAGTCACTTAGGTACTTTAAGCTTTAAGATGGAATTCTTCCCCAAAGAAAGTGGTCTAATCATGCTGTATTGACCATTTTATGGAACATGACACTCGTTTATAGGAGTTTAATCCAAATTTTTTGGTCAGACCTTTAATAAATGTGGCTGCCACTTAAAGGGCTGGATTGTGCTTTCACATGAACTTTCATGAATGTCAAAAAGATGCATCATGCCACCAAATTAATTTTAAAACTGAACCTCACTAGAAATTGGCTACAGGGGAAAAAAACAAAAAACAAAAAAAACCTTCCACAAATGGCATCGTACTTATGTATACTGCCTTGAGTGGAAAAGCACAATATAGTATCAATTCTAATGATAGTTTCATTATTGCCATTGCCTAGCACCATGAAATCCAATTTGCAAACTGAAAATACAGGATATTCTATTCAACAATTTTCTTCAACAATTACAGGGCTACTGAAAAGTATTTTTCTCCACTCTCACGGAAGAAGAAGTTTGCTATAACAATAGCTTTGCCGTCTGGACTCTAGAGTGCTCTACAGACCTGACGAAGGTATAATTTAAGGACGTTACTGATGTCATGTGCATAGAGCTCTGACAGTTCCACCAAGTCCTTTCCATTTTCAAAAGCTTGACAAAGCTTTTCAACTCTTGATTTGGCTCCATTCACACGATAGATACCCTGAAATGGGGGGGGAAAAAGTCAATCAAAAAACAAAACAAAGAAAAATTGTTCTTTTTGCTCTAACCGCAACTGTGAAACACAGATTTGAATGTGACAGTACAGTATTATCAGTTTAAACTATTTTCAGACTGGATTGTTAGTATTTAATCTTTATAATGTTGAGTTAAGCTGTACCTTTACATTCAGGGCTCTGCTTTCAATTTCAGAGGTACATTTTTTGATGATGAAAGGGATGCCATCAGGGACACTTTTAGCAGCTTGAGCAAATTCCACCCCAAACAAATGAAGTCTTCCATGCAGTTTTTTGTGCCCACACTGAATAGCTAAAGTCTCTAAACATTTCTTGTGGCAAGCGAGTGAGCACTACAAGAAATAAGGTACATAAGAAAAATAACATCACATACCTCAACATAATTGGACAGCACTAATGTTTCATATTTCGAGTTTGTTTATATTATCCCATATGTTGTCTAGAGAGCAAATTTACAATTCTGTAGTGCCTTGCTCTTTGGCTACGTGTTAATGCTAAAAGGTCACAACATTGTCTGAGAATTTGTAGATTATTGCTACCAACAGAATACGAGTGTTAAACTTCCCATTCATCTTCACATGAACGCCAACAATCAGCAGCTGTACAATATACCGCAGTGTTTCCAACCTCTTACCTCCTCGCATTCTGCTCCATGGAATACCACTAGGCTGTCACATTCTCTGCATTTAGATGGAGCCCTCAACTTTCGCAGCTTGTGTGTTTGAGCTGCCTTGGACAGAAGAGTGTTTCTAAAAGGTCCCGGTGAATTGGCAATTTCAGACGTTAAATCATTTACACCTTGAAACAAAATTTTGCTGTTACGATAATTTCCAAAATATCTGGTCAAACATACATGATGAGGATACAGAATAAGTTACATTACTCCATAACCAGTAATCACCTTTCAGGAAATAACTATGACACCAAACCTGTGAAAGCAATACTATATTAATTTCCATGTATTATGCAGGTTATAGAATAGTTGAATAATCAGCCGTAATATAAACTTTAATCAAATCATATTAATAAATGGTCTCATATAGAGTCCAATTTTGTGCCCATGATCAACTATGGGTTTAAAATGATAGCATTTAGATTTCTAACTGATTACCCCCTATAATTCAGTCAGCTAGGTGTGCAAGTTCCATCATATGTGCCCAAATAATTGTACATACAAAAATGGAAGCTGCCTTTACAGAATTTGGCCTATAACAGTTAAAATACTCTAGACATCCTTTGACTAATGCTTCTTCACTGCCATAAATCTATTCAAATTATATATACAGACACAAAAGAGAATATCAAAATACACAGAGACCTCTAAATAATTCTATTCCACTCCTATGACCCCAGAGATAGTATTTTAGAGTTCTGGAAAAATTGTGCCATCACTGGTAATTCTTGTGACTTGTTATTTAATGTAACTCTAAGTTTTTATTCAAATTAATGTTGACAAACCTCAAAAATGTAAAATCTTACTCATAATTTTGTGCTTTCAGTTAGGTTTTATGAAATATAAGAAAACAGTCTAGAAGCTCAAATGGTATTTGGTTTTGTTTCTCCAAGGCTGTCATGTTGTCAAAAAAAATCCCCACGTCAACCTAACAGTATGTTTTTCACATTTAAGCTGGGGGCATCAAACATGATGCCAAGCCAACTGGACTTAAAGGATAAAACCTCAGTTAACATCCTAAACATTTGGATCTTGCAGATAACGCGCTCTCCTTGTCTGGGTGTTGTACCTGGCAATAGAGAAGACCCAAATACCTGGCATCCAGCAGTGTAGCTCTTGCTGTGAGCACTAATGCTGAAAACTCCTTGGCATCAGATGCTGAGATAACATGAGCCAAGGGTGATCAATGAAGCACCATCATTAGAAGTGTTCAAATGAAGATAGTACATTAATCTAAATATAGAAAGGACAATACTACACTATTTCATAGAAATTAACTAGATGACCGAGGTGGTCCTTTTTGACTGTGTATAAAACAATTTTGTGAGCATGTCATTTTTAGATGGATTCAGTTTGATTTTACACAAAGCAGCTAAAAACACAATCACTCTTAAAAACAACAAAAGCCTTCCACTAACTTACTAGAATGTAGGGCTCAAAAACATAATACATTACCACAGTCTGAAGGAGAAGGTGGTTCCCTTTCATCAAGATCATCTGCAGATGACATAGTGCCAGTAGACGGTGTTCGGGGAAGCCTTCTCTTAAAATCCGCTATGGAAGAGAAGACGTATTTTCAGACTCTTGAAAATACAACCTGCCCAAC
Source organism: Terrapene triunguis (assembly GCF_002925995.2). Classification (NCBI taxonomy): domain Eukaryota; kingdom Metazoa; phylum Chordata; order Testudines; family Emydidae; genus Terrapene; species Terrapene triunguis. The sequence goes on along the minus strand of NW_020664561.1, from coordinate 34,871,694 downwards.
TGCATATTCTCAATATGGGCTCAATCTAACTTCCACTAAAGTGAATCTGAATTCTTCCATTGACAAAGAGACTCTGGGTCAGGTTCAATGAGAGGATTTCAAATCCAAGTGTAACTGGGAATGAGCTGTACCTGGACTAGCAGATGGAGAGTCCATGGATCGTGATTCGCTGCTTCCTCCTGCACTTTCAGAGTCACTGCACATTCCTCCACTTTGGTTGCCAACTGACCACGATCTGAATGGTAGGGGTCCTCGCACTGCTTTAAAAAACAAAACACTAAGACTTAAACACAGCTGGCTATGAATGCTCTTAACTGAGAGCATCTTCAAGCAGGGTTGTAGAAAAAGAGGAATATTACTGCAAGCTAAGCCAAGCCAAGTTACATAAACAGTCTCCACTGAAAATAAAGTTGTTGCATGTATTTGAGAAAGCTTTACAGTACGTATAAAAAACAAGTTTTAGAAACTTGACATTTGTCATGTTTTAGTGACCAGCTGAAACCAAAAGGGTATTCTTTAAGCGTTAGATTAAAAAGTTTCTTAAAATTGCTTGTTTTACTCTATTATTAAAATTTTTGTTTCAATACATAAATTTATTATGAGGATTTGCTGTGACTTGCATTTCACTCTTTTTGGCAATGAAACTAGATTGCTCAGCTAGTCAGTTTTACAACTGGTTTATATGCACTAGCACACATGCGGTGTTTAGGATACAAACAAAGCTTTATTTAAAATACACTTTTTGTTGTTGTTAAACAAATGCTATATTGTGGGCCTAAGCTACTTAAAGCTCTTCTAAAAAAATGTTGGTATCTATCATATGGTATATCCAATTACTGGCAATGGGACACATCATAGTCACACCTGCTTAAGATGACCTTTCTATTTAGAAATGAAAGTCTAATGAAATATGAAAAACCTACCTTGGATATCTGTGCTGCTGGAAGACCTCTTCTCCCCAATTTTTTGGAAACGACGATAAGACGGGCTTCCAACATCTTCTAAAGACTGGGTGGGAAAGTCTCCTGAACACTGGGATAAGTTTCCATGTGATGTATGGGCACTGTTTGTTGGTTGTTTACTAAAAGCCCTTTGAAGAAAAAAAGCCACTCATTGGAAAGGGGCCTGAATACAGTATTCAATTAAAAACTCCCAAGGCATTAAAATGCTTAATATTTTTACTGTTCACATCAATGGCAATCTCAGAGTGTATCATGGCAAATATTTACGGCCAAATATTGCTTGTCGATTACATCAGGGGAGTCCCACCTATGTAACAGAGCAGAATTTGGCTCTTGGTATTCAGGTACCAGTAGTACTCCTCATACAATCAATCTTTGAAATGTCTCCATGAGGTTGTTATAACCCCTATTTTGCAGATTGTGAAGTTACAGCAAAAGTTAACAGATTTGTCCAAGACTAGAGGAATTCAGTGGTAGATCTGAGATTAAACCTCAGCAGTTCCTGCCTTCCAGTCCTGTACTTCCCTCTAAGGCTTTGTCTCTAAAAGTGCCGGTGTGCACAGCTACCGGCGCTCGTTGGGGGTGAAATATTTTTGTCGCCGGGAAAGTTGTCTCTTGCCAACAAACAGTGGCTACACTGTGTGCCTTTTAGCAACGCGGCTGTAGCAGTACCTACAGTACTGCTACAGCCTAAATATCATTTCTCCCATAATACATAGCTGTTTGCTACTTAAAATCAATCTAAATTTAAGATTTTTATCTTTGTGCCACTGGCTTGACCATGATTATGCATCTATAGCATATAGACTTTAAAAAGGCTCAGAACAGTTAATTAGACTAATATATTTTTAGGAGTACATAAAAGACTTCACAGTGCTGCAGAAAGCTTCTAGTCTCTGGTAAGTCAGCTCTCAAGATGCAAGGAAAGAAAGCAGTTAACAATCTAATTAGTCTAAAATGCTGAGGCACCATAGGGACAAAATGGCTTATTGGCCAACTATAGCCTTAGGAAAGCCTGTGCTTAATCAGCTCTCCTCTACCCAGGAAAAGGGAACAGTTTTGAAGTCTTCTTTACAAGAGAGCAGTTACAACAGAGTGTCTTAGGTAAATACTATTCTAAAGAATAATTAAAAGTGACCATTTCAAGTGCATGGGGAATCACAATGCCATGTGAAAAAGAGTAGCATGGTGTGGAAAAAGAATCAGCTATGAAACACACAAACTCTAGGAGGTAAATATTTTGAGGGATATGCAATGTTTTTAGAATGCCATTCCTACTGATTTTTTGGTAGTTGCATAGCTAAAGCCCTTTAACTCTGAAAATTCAGGAGTATGGGTCTAAATTAATAAAAGGCAGGACATTTACAGACAAGTACTAAGAATCTCAGCCTTAACTTTGAATTTCCTGGCTTTGGCTGGTGCAAGTCTGACTCAAGCACTAACTTTCTGTATTTAGTTTCCTTTTGAAACGAAATGACAACACTTTCATGTAGAATTGTGAAAACAGAAATCGGAATGGCTATTTTTGCTCTTAAATTGTGAAGTGCCACAATGACAATTTTACATTGAGTTTAAAAGACTGAAAGGCATTTAGCCTCTTGACGTGCTCAGTTGAGATGCTGTTTTGCAGTCTTTCCAGTATCGCATTATTCATAACCAGAATTTGAGGTGAAACAGTAAAAGTTCCCAGGGTACCCAGAAAATGGTACTTGTTTGGGGTAAGTGTTCTAATACAGTTGTGATTAAGGCAGCCATCCCAAACTCATGCCAATAAAAGCTTGATGTCATTAACAACAATTCGTATTACAGTAACATCTAGGCTTCACCAGATCAGGACACTATTATGCTAGAGGCTGGACAAACACACACTACATTCCATTTATTAGTGATGCTGATATTAACAACTTAAATTTAATAGCAACATTTTGTCAGGAAGCAATCCCATCTCATTGACTTTAATTGTTAATGGAATTTGGATATTGGCAACAGGCATGTCACTTCCTAACAACTTTTTTTGGGGGGGGTTGGGGGGGAAAAGAGAGGAGAGAAGGAGGGAGGAAAAGAAAGGCCACAGGCAGGTTTGTGGGGCTGCAGGGAGGGAAGGAAGTGCTGGGGGCTGAATAGAACCTCCCCTTGCACTCTCTAGGCTGCGTCCTGCCCTGGGCACCAGTGGCTTGGGTCCAGCATGTCCTAGCACTTTTTCCCCTGTCTGCAGCAAACCTGCTACAATTGGGGACCCATCGGCCACATAGGAGCGAATAGACTGGGGCACCTGCATCCCTCCCCAATGGGGGAACCCCGGCCAGAGTCCTGGCACTGTGAGCTCAGATGGGAGACTGCAGGCAGGGCAGCAACAGAGAGAGGGACTGCAGCCTGGATGTCAGGGCACTGAGGGCCATAGAATCATAGAATATCAGGGTTGGAAGGGACCTCAGGAGGTCATCTAGTCCAACCCCCTGCTCAAAGCAGGACCAATCCCCAGACAGATTTTTGCCCCAGATCCCTAAATGGCCCCCTCAAGGATTGAACTCGCAACCCTGGGTTTAGCAGGCCAATGCTCAAACCACTGAGCTATCCCTCCCCCCAACCGGTGGAGGTGCACACTACCTCTTCCTGCACTCTCCAAGCTGCGTCCTGCCCTGGGGGCCCGGGTTCTGCACATCTCCGTACTTCCTTGGCTGCAACCCCGCAGGCAGATTTGCAGGGCTGCAGCCGTGGAAAGAAGTGCTGGGACATACCAAGCACTGGCCATAGGCAGATCTGCAGGACTGTAGCCACAGAAGGTACATCCCACTGCTTCCTTCCCTGGCTGCAGCCCTGCAAACCTGCCTTCTGCTTAGTAGCTATTTCCAGATAATGGCAACTTTTTGCTGGGAACCGAGAGGTTGCTAATAAGCAGAATCTACTGTACACCAGAAATACTCCATGCAACAAAACGCTTAAACACCTAAGACAATATACAACCATGAGGATGTGGTGGCAGCAAAAGCTGCACAACCCATGTATTTCTCATGCCTTCTCTAACTCCCACCTTCCAAGGTTCCTTCACTAAATTCATGTTCACTCCTGTTACAGCATGTCTTACAAACTAAACACACTGTTCAAGATCAAGATCTTTCATATTACCAAATAGCTATACCTAGACATTAGCAAGTTGATTCTAGTGATTGAATCAAAACAATTTATCTATGTTCTTTTTAGCCCTAGTATAAATAAAAGGGGAAAATACAACACTCTGGTGGGTTTAGTTATAGCATTGATGTCTAATTAAACATGGTTACTGGATAATTCAGAGGGGCCTAAGTCACAACTCATGGTAAAATGGCAAGTTCTATTTTACTCTTGTACAAATTTAGTTTCACTGCTAGGTGCATCCTTCTGTAAACATTTTCCTCACATTTAATTTCAAGTAAACAAGTATCATTAATATTAGCTCTCACCCATCAACCTCGGAACTCTGAATTTCAAAAGAACCTGATTCAATGGGAATGTCTTCTTTTGGCAAACTTTTCACAAACTCCAAATACTGCTGTCCTGGGTCATAGAGCTTGGCATTCTCACAGAGGGTCTGACAGTTAACTGGAAGAGATACAACTTGGGCATGCTGCATTTGGAACAGGTTAACTGTTGCCTGTTATGAAATAAAGATTAAAAAAAAAGTTTGGGGCATTTTAAAACATTTACAAGACAGTTTATATGAAATCCACCCCAAGTTAACTTTTGTTAGGGAAAAAAATTCATTAACCCACTTTATTGAGGACTCAAACAAGCTTGCCAACTCTATCATAAATATTTTCTAATACTGGATTAGTCAGAGAGACAACCCTGTGCTCTGAGTGTCCCTAAACCTCTGACTGCCAGAAGCTGGGACTGGACGACAGGTGAGGATCATTTGATAATTGCCCTGTTCTGTTAATTTCTTCTGAAGTATCTGGCACCGGTCACTGTTGAAAGACAGGGTACTGGGATAGACAGACTGTTGCTCTGACCCAGTATGGTCATTCTTATGTTCCCCAGGTTTCCAAGCACTAGTTGTACCCTCTTTATCCTCAATGTCACAAACTGCTTTCCCCATATATCTATCCCATCTCCAGCTGGTGAACATAGCACCAGTGTCTCTCCATTTGGATTGGTGTGTCCAGCAGAGATTTCTGTTCCTCCCATCAACAGGACAAAAGCCTCTATCAGGGTGAAAGATTGGGAGTTCTAAACCCAGGTTGGCCTATATCCTATATTTTAAGGTAACAGATGACAAGATTTCTCCCCAGGATGCAGACTAATTTAAAAGGATATTGGCTGAGGAGGTCTGCAGAGGGTCAAAGAAGGAATCCTCTCCTCACAGGCTAGGAAATAGGAGCGGAGCTACTGCAGCCTCGGGGTTACAGTAATCACTGCTGCACTTCCACCCTCCTCCAGAGGGGATGGATTCTTGCCTTGTGGATTCATATACCTGTGGCTCCACCACCATTGCTGCTTTGCACTAGCAAGGAGGGAACCCCATACAGCTGAGTTTCACAATGTGAACAGATATGGGTCCCACGAATAAGTATATAAATACTATGTAGCAAAGCTGTTGTCCTCATTGTGAACTGAAATATCTCCTCCTCCTCCTCTGTATTTGGTCTTTTCTAACAAAGTTTAAAATTAGTGAGTTAGTCTGCATAGTAGATTAGTCATCTAAAAGACCAAAGCAATGGGGCTTAGCTTCTCTCCCTCCTTCACCCCTCCTCAAACTAATTCCTGACTGATTATACTAACATGACAGCTTCTAGCCTTATGGAAGCAGCATTTCTAAATACAACAACCTTTTTGCTTATGCAGGCCTATTGAATTTCATATACTGTAGCCAATCAAAACTGAATTAATGGCAGCTTCAAGCACATCAATGTTAATGGGTTCAGAACTGTACTTGTGTAAAGTTACTAGCTTTCATTCTGTACTCTTGAACAAGGAAATGTCTTTTCTAACCCTCAAACAAAAACAACATAATTTGAACAAAAGTTGTACCCATGAGCAACAGGCACAAAGTAAACCCAGGGCAAAGGCTCTCTGCAATGATCACTGGTGTTCATACAGAAGTTTACAAAAATCCCATCTACATTCAAAATTCTTGCAAGGCAATAGTTTATGAAGAACGTATCTTAAGGGACCTTTCTATTCTTTTCAATGGGATGGCCACTAGCATGAAAAAACATATATTATTTTTAAGTAGTCAGCACCGTAAGCTGGTTTTCTTTTACTTTGTTACCCCTTCAGGTAAATGTATCAACACCTCACTCCCATAAACAGCTGTTTAAAGGTTATTTTCTAAAGCCTGACTTTCTTTTTGAGTTCAGAAATAGTTTTTAAAAGAGTCTCCTTACAGCTTTAAGGGTAAGATCACACTGAAAAACAAGTTCCCGAAGCTGTGTTAAGGTATCACTTTTGAAGCTTTCCAGATCATTTCGCTTTTCTTCAACTTCTGCCACACTGGCTTTGTAGTGTTCACAGGCCTCTTCAGTCTAAAAAAATAAATATATATATAGAGATAGGTAACTGATGGACCACAGAGCTTTGGTACCAGAAATAAGCTAAGAAAAAAAATGGATCAGCAAGCTTGTAACTGAGGGTTCCTATTAAAAAAAAAAAAAAAATCAGTATCTAAAAAAGCATGGATTACAGAAAATTACAAGCAAAACATTGGCTTACTTATCTCTCATTGTCCAAGCACAAGTAAAACCCGAGAACACTGTCATTGCAAAAAACCACTTTTGGAATAAACAAATAGAGCTCTTACTTTCTGTAGAGCCTCCTCTTCTAGCTTTCGCTTTTTCTCCAACTGTTTGCTGACATCTTTCACAAGACTGCTGCTTGTGCTCAGATGTTCTTCCTCAGCACGAATGGTGGAAGATTTTGCCTTCTCATACTCCTCTTGACGCTGCAGGTACAGTAGCTTTGCTTTTCTTAGAGTAGCTTCCAGTTCTTGCTATACAATATACAGTGCAAAAGCAAAGAATGAATCCCTTTGCATCAAATAATGCAATTATGCAACTGGAAAAGAGACTGCTATGTAAAGGCCTCCATTTTACAGTACTGACTACAAGCAACATCTGAGGAGCCTTCACCCTACAGCATAACCCTATGGGTTATGAACTGCAGCCAACGAAAGCTGTGGGTGGCTTAATATTGGTTTAGATATCTAACTTTAGGTACTCAAGTTTGTAAGTTCTGGCCTGCATATTGAGCAATTTTTGAAAATGCTGGACACTCCGTGTTCAGTACACAGAAATACCAACCATTTTCTTCTGTTCTCGCTGCCAAAGTTCCTTGATATCTTTCCTTTGTTTATCCAACTCATTTTTTCTTCCTACAAGAGGCTAGATAAGAAAAAGTTTATAAGCTAAATAATAAAGTCATATTTTGTTAGAAAGTATGCTGCTATGCATTGTAACAATTACATGTGGAATAAAATTTTACCTGCACAAATTTGTTAGTCTGGAGAGCAGCTGCTGTTTTTTGCCAAAGCTGACTGTTCTCAATATCATTTTGAAAAGCGTTTATGAATATAGACTGGAATGGCATGTAATCCTAGGATTAAACACAAAAGAAACTAGTAACATTGCAGGGTAGAAGAGGAGGATGTAGTCATTCCAGATCCTAGTAGAATTTAACTAGATCCTCAGGTTTTTGCATGTGTGAAACCCAGAATTAAAGCTGTAACGTGAAGGTTATTGTTATAATTTTCTCTAACAATTTCACTTCCATTAAGAGAATACTTAAAAAGAGAAGGTTCCTACATGTCTAAGTTTTGTGGTTACTAAGCACACTGAAAAATAGCACACAAAATAGAAGCATGATGCAAGGTAGCTTTTTTTAAGGAATGTAAGGAACTTTTACTGAAGTTAATTACATAAAGACCACTCTATACTTCCAATAGATATGTTCAGTCATCAAAATTTCCACACAGAGTCAAATGAGATTCAGAAGGGTTGAGCTGATAATTTACCATGTAATCTCCTTTGTATTCACTTATACAAAAATTAACTCTTCAGTGCCCAGAACTGGGACTTCCAAGAGCAAGGAAGTTATTTTAATTTTGAAATTGGATACCAGCCTAAATATCCCATTTGGTTTTTATTTATTTTTTTTAAACATAAGTTTAAAAAAAATAGAATTAACTGAACACTCACCTGGGGTCCAACAATAGCTTTTGCAGTTTCAGCCATTTTTGCTAAGTTTTTAGCACATTCCACTTCTGTGGGGGAAAAAATTGGATTTCACACATAAACGTTAACGGTAACAGCAACTGCACCAAACATCAAACATGGTTTGCATTCTTATTTTAACAGAAAAGGACAGACACACCATCTTCATTTTGTTACAATCTTTCAATTACAGGAAATGGGTAACAATTCTATTCACTTCAGTTGAACAGCTCCTAATTTAGAAATCAGATTATTGACAGTCCGCAGCACAAGCCTGACAACAGATTTAATTCCACTGTGACAAAGCTGATTAGATGCCAGAAAGAGCCACTCACCCAGGCTAAGTTTTTTTTCTATCCATGCGACTACATCCTTGGCATATTTTGACCAAGCTTTAGCATAAGACAGAGCCGATTCAAGTCCGCTGTCATTTCTTAGGAGCATGCTATCGACCTCTTCAGCCCGAAGATGTCCTGAAAATAAAATGTCAAATGCAAAGAAGTGAATTTTAGACATGACCACACACCGGCAGTGAAGCCAGTATCAGCCAACTGTGAACACTAAAGCAGCTCTGATCTAGAGTAGTTCTTTAATGCTAGTTGACTCTAAATAGGACTGACAGGGGTTTTAGAACAAATTAAAGGGTCATGGTATTTTATCTTGCCTAGTTGTATGGTCAGCATAACTTTCTTTAAAAAAAAAAAAAGATAACCAAAAACACTAGTCTCAATTACACACAAATGTGGCTCAGTGCTAGTCTATTTTCTCCAAAAAGTTAATAAGCACAAATATGGATTCTCTCTCAATTTAGATTTCGGAATTCATTTTTAGTCTTAATCTTAATATGCCTGATTAAAAAACCCCTGAAGTATCGAGTTTATTTAGAGAATACGTTCACAGTTATGAACATATGCAAGACAGAATGTACAAATAAAGTAAAGAAAGATGCTCATTCATGTAAAAACATCTACCTGTATCTTGAACATCTTCCCGTTCATGTAGTGATCCCACAGACTCCACAGAAAGGTTTTCAAAAGACTTGCATGTAATAAAATAAAGTGCGTTAGAGCAGAATAGTCAAACCAAGGACCGAAAGCATACTAACAAAACAAGAGGAGCTACCTGCCTTTAATTTTTCATAATTTACCACTGACATAGCAAGAGATGGAGCTGGGCTAACTATTTATGCTTAAGAACTTCTAAGCTCCTGAGACAGTTTAAATGCCAGGGAATTTTTACTTGTCTTTTAAACATTTTTGAGCAGTAGTCTTCTAATTGTTTAACAAAGCAGTTGACATTGACTGGATCCACACATCCTACCCTGCACACACAGACAGACACACAGACAGACAGACACACCTTTCAGCCAATCAGTGGAGTTCTGGACAAGAATCAGGAAAGTGATAGAACTACGATAAACTTTTCCCCCACCCGCTCACCAGCATTCATTATGTACATTAAGGCTAAGCATATAAACTTCCCCCAGATTTACTCTTATCCTGCAACTTCTCCATTCCATTCCCCCTTTTTCTCTTACAAGTCCTTTAGTAAAAACTTTCAAGTAATTTCCACATTTTTCATCCACTGGTCTCATTACAGACGCCCTTACTGCTATGATCTGACCCACTGATGAAGCAAATGATTTCAGTGAGCCTTGTATAATGAAGGGTTTGTGGGATTGGGCTCTTCACTCTACACCTTATGTTATTCTTCAGTAGTTTCCCTTTTTTAAGATTCTGCCCAAGGCAACCTTCTTAGCAGGTCCCTTACTCTCTACAACTTTATCTATTAAGATATACAAAATTAAATAAGAGCTACACAAATATTGGTTTAAGACTCCCGATCACCTCCAGGTTTAAGACATTCTCCCCTTTATGTTTTTCAATCATCATAAAAATTAACTCATTCTAGAAACTAAGCTAAACTTTAAGCACTACATGACTAACTGAAGAAACACAAGCACTTCTATAACTTAATTTGCAAGAAGAGTTTGAAAATAAGTTTATCTATCAAATATGTTTACTTGTTTAGGCAATTTTTCTTCCTGATTTTTCTAACTTTTCATATGGAGATTAAAATCAACCACAGCTTGTTTCTGTTTTGGAAACTTCCTGGTTCAGGTTTTGGTAACTTCCTGGATCAGGTTTTGGTAACACTAGTTTCGTTAACAGCTTTGCAGACAGGAATACACTAACTTACACTACCTCGGACTGTCCACTCAGCTGCCAGGCAGAAACCACTGAAAGTTCTTCATGGATTTCCTAAGATTCCAAGGGGTCTTGTTTGCCAGTTAGTTTTAAGGCTCTGCTTTCTAAATTATTTCGGAATTTCTTCATCAGTTCCTTTGAACTTCCATTATTGTTTGGTTTTTATTGTCTTTTCACCCCAACTTCATATTTTCTCATTCTCCTAATCATTTAGCTACATGACATTCATGATTTACTCTTTAGGATGCCCTATGCACTTCCAAAGAATCCATGGTTAAGCAAATTTGTGTAAAACTGCCTAGGCCAAAGTATGTTATAAAAGTACTTTCCTTGCCTGCATAGACAGAAAAATAAGTAATAATTACTTTTGAACTCAGAATTAACACACACTTCTCCAAGTCCCTGATTAAACACTAGCAACATTTTTGAAAAGTTTTCCCCACTGTTGCAGATGAACAAGTGTTAACTTTGGGAGCCCATTTATGTAGATGGCCCACTGGCTGTCTCATCTAACTCTGTTGGGAACAAGTCTAAACTGCATAATGCTGAAAACTGTTACTGGAAGCCTGTCTACATGAGGGCTCCTGAAATTAAACAAACCAACCAACCCCACTTTCCCTAGTGTAGACAAGGCCATGGAGAACAGTGTATTAGCCTTGCTATAACCATAGATCTCTAAAAGTTAAAAAAAAAAAAAAAAAAAAAAGTTTAACAGTACAGGAAAGAAAACTTAACAAGACTTGACCATAACAATGCTACAGAACTATATCTTAAAGATGCTTTCTAGTAGCATAGACCGTGCCTAAAATCATGCACTCCAAGATCTGGGCTTGAATTTCAGCTTTCGTTCTTGATACTCTAACAGTCTGGATCATCATACATACTGATTCTTAACTATATTTTCTTGCATACAATATACACCGGGCATGGCTTACCAAGTTTTTGTTTTTTTCCAGCCTGCACAGCACTGATAATGTATTACATTTTATATATTTATTCATAGATAATTAAACTTGGGCTCTGTTTCTAGGTCCAAAATGCTTACTTTTAACAACCAGAACAAACTTAAAAAAATTAACACTTTACTGGAATCAAGCAATGTAATTGCTCTGCTGGATAAACTTATTTTAAACATGAAATAATCTAAACAAGACTGGCAAAAGTGAAACATCACTGGTATTAAAAACATGAAAATATTTTATACAGGGAAGACTTAATGACACTATAAAATGGCATTTACATTTGAACTGGTTTAATCTTTCAGAAAATCAAACAAATTAATCCAGAAACAAGGATATTCAAATTAAGATGAAAAGACTATGAAAATTTCCTTTACAAATATGATTCCATACTCCCAAAAGAATGCGTTCAGCCTACCCGACTTCTACGAGATACAGGAAGTCCCAGTGACGAACCATTGTCTACATCTCCCATAAGGAAGTCTGAAACACTGCCACAAAAACAGAAAAAAACGGTTTCATTTGTTTGTTACTTTTGAACAGAATTTCTACAAGTCCCTCCAAACAGAAAGTTAGGTGCATATTAAAGAATCCATCTATCTATTTTTTAAAAGCTCTGCAAAACAGTATGTTCAAAAATAATCTATTTTCTTTTAGCATATTCAAACTATCAAGTTTTTAAGCTATCTACAAGAGCAACAAAATCCCAAGACTGCTCAAGGTGTGGTTTACTTAAGTTCATGTCTCAACCAAACTTTATCTAGAAGACAAAATGAATATTTACTACTAGTCTGTATTAATTCTGTTCAGTATTATTCCTTTTAAATTCCAACCTATACCACTTACACGTTTCCAAAGGTGAACGCCAATGTGTCAATAGATGAAAATATTTCACTGAAGAGTTCTCTCTTGTTTTCTTCATTCACTTCTTTGAAGTTCACAGCTTAGGAAACAAACAGAATCCAAATAAGAAAAATTGTTCATTTTTACAAATCATACAGGAAAATTCATACAACAATCTTGTGGAAAACATCTATAGAGAAAGGTAACCCTAAACTTCACGAAAGTATATTTCTAGAATTGTTTATAAAACATTTGGAGAAAACTAATAAATGTAACTCAGGTTCAGGGCAAACAGATAAGCACAATAACCCAGAAAACTTCCAAACTGGGAATAAGGTTACCATCACTCAATTCCCTACATTTCCCTATTCCCAGTTAAGGTCTGTGTGGATGCTCTTTGGGGGAGGGGAAGGAGAGAGGAAGTGGGAGCAAAGGAGAAAGGATGGCCACTCACAGGAGTGATTCAGTCACCTACAAGGCAGTGGCAACACACAGCTCATAAATTATTTAAATATTGATATAGGAAACTGCTTCTCTATCTTCCAGGCTGGTCAAGGAAGTCCAAAAACAGTTTACCAAAACAAAAGGGCTCCATACAAATATATTCCTATTTCATATCTGAAAACAGAAATCCTGTATCTAGATGAGATGTCCAGGGAAATGCCATAGGTTGTTTCCTTGGCAGAAACCTTCATTTGTATTAGTCCTGCAATCTGATGACCCAGCTTAGTAACAGTTGTTCTGTTCCACTGTGCAAGTTGGGGGCAGTGGAGAATAGAGAAAGAATTGCTCTACCACCATCACATGTGATTTCAAAATAGGAAAAGAATAGGGTCACTCTTCACTCTTAGTGTTTAACACTGTAGTATTAGAGCAACTGACCCTTACTAGAGCCTCAAGGTGCTACTGTAACACAAACAATAACGAGAAGGGAAAAAATGATTTATTTTGGTAGCTTGTGTCAATACCCTGGGGGTAGGAGTGAACTTCTTACAGGCGTAATCAAAAGCAAGTGGTGGCAGAGACACGAGGGGGAAAAAGCAGGATTTTTTCTATCCTACTCCCAAATTAAACCCTCAGCAAGGAGGCAAAGAGCAGTTTTCTTTCTGGTTCTCTCCAAAATACTCTGCCCTGAACCCGGGGTGGACCTCGGGTAGACAATCTTAGTGACTTGCCTGAGCCAATGGAATTTAGATTAATATCTATTCCTGAAGGCTTAATTGGACAATGTGAAATTCTGGTTTACCCAGATGCCATAAAATTTACACACCCCCACCCCCCTTTTGCAACATTCATGACAATATTAACCCAACACAAATAATTCAACCTATTTGTATTTGTAGCGCTTCAAACATACAAAAATTGAAATATGGAAATAAAAAACTCACTGTATCTATTTCTAGAATCAGTAACTCCAACATTAAGTGAAAATGTAATTCATTGTACAGAATTTTCCTAATAAGCTTATGCTTTTTAAGGCTTCAATCTAAACTATATCAAGGCTTCCTGCCAGATGCTTAAACCCTAATGGGTCACCAAAACAAAGAAAATACAGTAAGTAAATCAGATCTTCTCAGACTTCCTTTGTGAAAGGAAACGTTTTCACTAGCAAATTAACACAAATTCATTCCTCCTTCCTTGCATGTACTCAGCATGCCAACTGATTTGCCAAAATATTTTTTAAAAGTGGTTTTATAGCAAGCGAGCCTGACATTAAGCAGTCCTGTGCTGTATAACAATTCTTTGGCATATGAAGAACATACTGTAATGAAATGGCAACAATAGTTTAATAGTAGTCACATGACAAAAATACCAGCAGTTACTACTGTAGACATTGTTCCCTGTTAAGATCAAGGTTTCTCTCTCCTTTTCCATTTTATATTGTGTGATTAACATGAAAATAATGACTCTAGTACTTCTGAAGAAAAAGAAATACATGCTATAAAGTTCCACAGAGCAAACATTAGATTACAAGTTTTGAGTGGATTTGTAAAAATCAATGGAAGAAAACGTTTTGAAAACCCTCAACTTTGCAGAAATAATTGAAGTCTATAAATAAAGTCTTCCAAACTTAATCATTAAGCAACAACATTTAACTAAAGGATTTATGAATTACCAGCCATCCATGATTGGAAAAAACATTAAAATGCAAGCACAAAATCCTGCCTATTTGAAACACAAAGGACTTACCATGAAAATATTTAATAAATCCTTAACCAAAATATCTTCAGAGAAGCAGTGCTTCTCTCACTGTACTAGTGAAACATTTAACATGCAACCTCACCCTAAAGAAAGGCTGTCTGCACTAAGAATCAGCTTTCCTGTTCCAGGAAGACTCCTGCTCATCTTGTTAGGCCTTCATTTTCAGTGATGGAGAAAACTTTCCCTTTCAGATTCCATCACATTAAGTGGGGTAACAAAAATTATATGACAAAAGAAGTTTCAGGACTCCCACCTCTCATCTAATAAGATTCCCCAAAATGCCTACCAATAAAGTTGGATATAGACAGCTTTCTTCATGTCTCTTACTAGTGCATTCCTGATGTACTTAACATCAACTTTAAACATGCACACTCTTTCCCCAGGACATCCTGACTGCACACAATAGCTACTGACAACAATGGACTGTAGTAATATTTCCCTGTCTGGAAATGGCATCTATCTATCTATAGTAGTGCAAGTTTCAAAGGGAGCATGCAACTTAATAGCATTTGCAAGGGAAAATGTTAATTTTTTGAAGTCACACTATAAAGATAACATACCTGCCATCTAGTGCCTGAAAGGCAATACGTGTAATATATTAAAGGTGAGCTGTATTCTTGAAGGAACAAAAGGGATATGTATTGACAGTCAGCTTGACTAACAATATCAGGGCATTGTAAAACAGATTTCAGATTTTATATCTTCAAAGTCAAAGAAACCAGAAGCTTAATCCAAATAAAATGCCTAACACAAAACAGACTGTTTGGAACACTGATTATAAATATTTTTAGAAATAAGAATTCCAGAGATATTCCTGGAGATAGTTACCCATGCTTCTCTAAAGCCAAGAAAGACTTTGAATCTGCTCTTTTGAATGAGGAGATAGTCAAACTATGGTCTCCATTTAAAAGTTTTGCGAGTATAGCTATGTCAGTTAGGTTGTGATTTTTTGCCGATATAGCTATGGCTGGCAAGATCCTTAATGCAGACACAGTTATACCAGCAACAGTCCTTTTGCCAGTCTGTGTCCACGCTAGGAGGGTTTCCTGGTATAGCTATACTGACAAACCTTGTGTGCGATATTCTTCTTTTCAAAGGCTAATTCTACCATACCCAATTGAACAGACCTAACAACACTACTCCTTTTTCTCAACAAGATGTCTACAGTCCTAGCCTCCCTCTGTTGCCAAATTATTCAGTTAATTATTATCTATACAACAAGTTCATACAATTTTGTTTTATCTCCTTAACTGGATGACTGGCTTTTGTATTCCAAGGTCTTTAAATAACCACCTTCTAAAAGTAAAATCATTTTTTTCAATTACTTGAAGCCTTGTAGTTGTAGTTCTTCTGTTGAATGAACTTTCAGTTTAATCTCTTCTCCGAATGTAGGACTTTATTGACAAAACAAACATCAAAACACCATGAATTCCAAATGCTAGCTTATAGTCACCATTCCTTTCATAGGTAGTAAAATGATACAGTTTGTGTCCATAATTGATTCTTGGCTACAATTTATGCTTGCCTAAAACCCCCACTCTGCAAATTTATACTTTCTTGAAGTCAGTGAAAAAAATGCAATCAAGTTATACATTAAAGCAGAAGAGATGCAACAACACTATGCATTCTACTTTTGGCTACACCTGAAGCCCACTCAGAAGCTATAGCTCAGGGGTGGGCAAACTTTTTGGCCCGAGGGCCACATCTGGGTATGGAAATTGTTGGCGGGCCATGAATGCTCATGAAATTGGGGGTTGGGGTGCAAGAGGGTGTGAGGACTCCAGCTGGGGGTGCAGGCTCTGGAGTGGGGCTGGGGATGAGGGTTGGGGGTGCAGGAGAGTACTCCGGGCTGGGACCGAGTGGTTCGGAGGGCGGAAGGGGGATCAGGGCTGGGGCAGGGGGTCAGGGCGTGGGAGGGGGTCAGGGGCAGGATCTGGGCAGCGCTTACCTCAAGCAGCTCCCAGAAGCAGCGGCATGTGCCCCCTCTGGCTCCTATGTGGAGGCGCAGCCAAGTGTCTCTGCGCACTGCCCCTACGCATAGGAGTTGGAAGGGGGACATGCTGCTGCTTCTGGGAGCCACGGCACACGTGGAGCGGGGCAAGCCCGCAACCCTGCTCCCTGGCGGGAGCTTGAGGACCAGATTAAAAAGTCTGAAGGGCTGGATGTGGCCCCCAGGCCATAGTTCGCCCACCCCTGCTATAGTAGTGCATGTACAATGTGGTTGCTGGTCTGCTTGGTAGTACAGTAACTCCTCACTTAAAATTGTCCCGGTTAACGTTGTTTCGTTGCTGATCAATTAGGGAACATGCTCATTTAAAGTTGTGTAATGCTCCCTTCTAATGTCGTTTGGCAGCCGCCTGCTTTGTCTGCTGCTTGCAGGAAGAGCAACCCATTGCAGCTAGCTGGTGGGGGCTTGGAACCAGGGTGGACCAGCAGCCCCCCTATCAGCTCCCTGCTCCCCTAAGTTCCCTGTGCAGCAGCTGCCTAGCCATTGCAGCTGTCCCTCCCACCACTGCCATGTGCTGCTCCTGCCCTCTGCCTTGGAGCTGCTCCCCGAGACTCCTGCTTGCTGTGCGGTGGGGAGGGAAGGAAGAGGGGGGCTAATGTCAGGTGTCCCCCTCCCCCCTGCTCCTGCACCCCGCTTACCCCATTTTCAATAGAGCAGGGGGGGGACACACCAGGGCTCAGGATGGAGTGAGCTTGCAGCAGCTGCGGTCTCAGCAAGCTAATCTAATTAACAAGGCAGTGTACTTAAAGGGGAAATGTGCATATCTCCCTCCATTCCCACTGCCTTGTAGAGTGAGAGAGTTAATCCTTGAGGGCTCAGCCAATTGCTAGTTCATCATTTAGCAGTAAGGGAAATATCCCACCCTCTGACTCCTCCACCTCAACCAAGCTTCACAATCATCACCACTGTGTGCCAGTATTAAATTGTTTGTTTAAAAATTTTTTTGTCTGGTGAAAAAAATTTCCCTGGAACCTAACCCCCTCATTTACATTAATTCTCATGGTGCAATTGGATTTGCTTAACATCGTTTCGCTTAAAGTTGCATTTTTCAGGAACATAACTACAACGTTAAGTGAGGAGTTACTGTAATAGCCATAAGGAGCCTTTTAGACCTAATCTTCTGGCACCAGCTTCCTATTTACTTCTGAGCAAGAGTGGTAATTGTATGAGATTTTCAAGCCAACAGTTTGTAGATTCAGCGCTAGGACTTGGCATTTTCTGAGAGTGCCCTCAACACTGGAATTTGCTTCCTAGCTGATCTAAAAGAGGACTTGTCTGCACCTGCCTTAGTACATGTTAATTAGGGAACACTAGGATTAATTGTGACCGGCTGACAATTGTCAACATAACAGTATATGTCTACAGAGAGACATATCATGCTTGTGTTATGATGGCATTTCACAGCGTAACTGTTTCCCACTGCCAGTTTGTTACTTTTAGTAGCCGATGGAAAAGAATTTTTTCCTAAGCTTTTGATTTAGGATGGATGCATGAATACTGGCTTATTTGAGCTCTTTTTTACTTTGTTTCTTAACACAACACATGCTTACTGCACGCTGTACATCGACCTTGAAATGCATAACTAAATGCATTTGAGGAATATAAAATTTTTCATAAATGTTTAAGGACAAATGTGTATGGAAGAGTGTTGCAATATCATTTGCTAGAGGTCCTTAGGGCAAAAGCACAATGTAGCTAATGGAACGTCTAATCTTATATTGCAGTTAATCATGGCAGTTTTTATCTTGGTATATTGACTGACATAGGAAAAACCACTTAACTAAAAGTAAGCTGAACTTCCATATTCATATATTTAATTAGTTGAGATGCTGACATATTTCTATTATTAACATGATTTAACTGAGACAAAGTGTCCTGTTTAAAAAGAGCAGAAGTTGCTGCTAGAGCTTATTCTTTTGCTATTAATCTTAAAATTATTCAGTTGTGAACAATTCTCTACCACCATTTTAGGGCTGATTTTATCTTTCGAATTCTACCAATAATCCCCCAGTCCTTAACACCTCGCTGTACCTCTTTGCCATGTGTATAAACAAACATACATTGGCTGTGCAACAGCTGCAATCCATGCCTTTCTAGACATCAGCTACAAATGAAACTCTCACCAGAACTTTGCAATAAGATGTCTTTTTTTTTAAAAGCTGGTATGAAGAACTAAGGCTCAAATTCACTTGTGGATAAGGAAGCACAGTTCCACAGCAGTCAGTGCAGTGAATTTGGCTCCAAATTTAAAACATGTTTGCATCAGACTAACTAGAGGAAGAGAGAGGAAATAATTGGACAACTTGCAAACATGTCAACGGGGGAGGCAAATTGGAAATATTTGAACAGTTCTATGCATTGCATTGTTTGATCAGAGGCTTAAATTCAGGATTGCTTATGTACTTTAAAATTTTATCCCAAGTGGGAAAATTCTTCATAAAAAGGGCTTCAGCACTGAAGGCACTTCTCAGGTGTCTGGTCCTCTGCAGTCTGTTTGGGAAAGTGGCTCAAGAGGCAGCCTCCCCCAACAAGTGAAAGGATCCACTCCTGCAGTTGCAATGTCAAGAGAAGCTGATACAGACATTTGGCCTGCCCTACTCTGCTTTTCTGACCATGGGACAGCCTGCTGGATGTCTGAGCCAGCAGTTTGAGAACTCTCATCCTCAACTTCCCAAACTAGTTTAGATTAGAGCAACCATGGAGTTGGAGACTGGTGGTGAGACACGGCAAGGAATTAAGAAGTTGGGATGTGGGAGAGGAGAGTCCATCTACTTCATGACCACTGAACAGGCTGTGCAAAGACTCCTGTGGTTGAGAGCTCAGATTTAGATGCCTATTTCCTCTAAAATCACCTTCTGCTTCAACATTTGGCACAAAGCACATGCTGCATACAAAGCATACATGTTGTAAACATGCCTGTCACAGAATAGCTGGCTCCTGAGGGGGCCAGGCTCCCAGTCTACCTGTGATAGGCTCTGCTAAGGAGAACAAGCCAACCCAGATCCACCTGCAAGTAGTTAATTGTCTACTTGGCTGGGCAGCAATTAATTAGCTAAGGAACAGCCACAAGGTCCAATAAAGAGTTATGAGGCTTCAGACAGAGTTCCAAAAGACAGGAAGGAAACTCCAGCAGAGAAGGAATTCTCAGAGAAGCTATTTAGGGAGCTCACCAGTAAAGGGGACCTAGGAAACTACTCCTAAACCAGAGAGGTTCTGAAAGGGGAGCACACTAAGAGTGCCAAGTCCCTAAGGAGAAGGACCTTACTAAACAGCAGCAGGTTGTCCAGATCACAGAGGAACTACATGCCACTTTGGAGAAGAACTGCAGTGGTTTGAGCTCTGAGAGTCCTGAGAAGGAATCCTTCCCCAGGTGATGGTAAGAGTCCCTCTAGGGAAGGAAGGGGGCTGGGTTGAGAGCACCTTAATGATAAGGAGCCTGGATGGGGGAGATGAGTTGATTTAGATGGGACTAAGATTAAGATTAACTCTGCCCCCCACAAAGGATGCTGGGGTGAAGGCTTGCTTGCATGTCTGATTGGCCTTTGGATGAATAAATTACACTGAAGGGGCACACTTCACTACATACATGTGTCATTGGGGAAACTGAGGCAGTGATAACTGTAGTTCTGCACTTGGCCTCTGGAGAGGCCGTGAGGAGTGATATGCCAGCTGCCCCAGGATAAGTACCCACCTTAATACCACTCTTGTGGAAGACTCCTACAGAATTTAATAGTAAGTGATGCAGGTGGGTTTGAGCCATTCCACAGAACATAACAGAGAATTATATCTGTGCTAGAGAGTACTGCAGTGTGATTCCGAACCCAATGAAAGTAAATAATAAAGAAAGATAACCTATGGGTTTAAAGTACTTTCTGTAAAAGTCTATAACTTTCATGCTTTTAACTTCTAGCAAATTTTTCCATAGGGCGGATTCCTCCCCCTTCACAATGGAGTTGCAGAAAGTGGATCCTGGAACACTGGTGGGAAAGGCAGTCTCAAAAAGGTCCCTCAGCCCTCCAGGAATCTGGCAAAGTGGCTCAAAAGAGCTGAGCAGGACAAAGGGACTTTGCATTCAGCAAATATTATACTTTAGGCAAAGTGAGATCATTTTTATACAAGTGCAAATTCTTCGGGGGGGGGGGGGAGGAGCGGCAGGGAGGAATAAAATTGCAGGCACTATTTGAAAGAGCACTGTTCGCATAACCACTCATATTTAAATCCCCAGGCACGTGAGGAGAACAGTGAATGACTAAGACCAACATTAAAACATTTTTCATTGAAGTCTTTTGATAGCCAGCAAGTGACGAATACAGTATTTTATTAAAAGGAAGAGGGAAATCTAGTTAGGAAGAAGGTAGCTACACATTAGAATTTAATCAGGTCACCAAAGCAGATCCCCCCAAAAATGTGCAAAAAGTTTCATTAAATTTTAAATCCCCCAAAATAATCAGAACCTTGAGTTTTTAATCTCGTCTGAAACAGCTCTTGAAGAAGTGTGATGCATTCAAACTAGAAACATGCTAGAACTTTGGTTCCTTTCCAGCTTAAGGCAAAGACTGTTACATACTGTAACAACAAAATCACCGTGCACCACACCCATTTTCCCTGTGTAAAGGTCTCTCATTCCATCAGCCAAGTCCCTACTTAGGGCTTGTCTTAACATACAGTGCACTGGTGCAACTGCGCTGCTGTGGCGCTTTAGTGAAGATGCTACAACGCCAATAGGAGAGCTTTTCCTGTTAGCATAGTTAATCCACCTCCCCGAGAGGTGACCGTTGTGTTAACAGAAGCAGCTCTCCCATTGACATAGCACTGTCTACACAGGGGTTAGGTCGGTATAACCACATCGCTCAAGGATTTTTCACACCCTGGAATGACACAGTTATACCGATATAAGTTCACAGTATAGACCTGACCTTAAATTCTCTAAATGAGCTATGGCTGCATGCCAATTCTTCATGTGTACATAAAAAGCTATAGCCATGCTATTGGACCTAGCTGGGCTCACCTGCTGAAAAAACGACTGGATGATGCAACTGCACTGTTATACTCTGCCCTTTTTATTTAAAGCATGTTGATAGTAATACTTTCATATGACTCATTATTAAGGTGCTGGTTTGTCATGGGGGTAGAAGCATCATGGATACTGTACTTTTTCTGTTTGACGATGACTTTTCTGTCTGTGGTTTTAATAAAGCAGAGTTTCCCAAATGGTGGGAAACAGGAAGGTTCAAGGTAGGTCACCAGCCCAGTGAGGAGGGATGGAGAGAAAATCAACAACCCTGCACTCAGCTTGCAGAGGTGGCTCCTGTCCTGTGGGGGCTGGACAAGGCTTCCCACACCAGGCATTACACTTCGGTTTGACCAAGTTGGGATTAGGGTTGTGGTGCGAGGGTGGAGGAGGATGCTGCAGGTGGTCAGTGCCCCCCTCAGTGGAGTGAGGAGGTGATGGGATTTATATTTATTGTATTTAAAAGGGGTATAATTGTTTTCATAACTCTGACTTTACACACCATTTCCCCCTAAAACATGACTTTTATTAAGTTTAGCATGACTACTCTGCTATTTTTATAAAAAAAAAGCATGACAAATCTGCAGCACTACTATTACACAATATACAATTGTGTTTCACTAAAACAGTGTGTAGTAGCTCTATTACTCTCAAATGCTGATAAAACTGCCCATTTAGTTTCCAAATGAACTAACAGCATATGTTCTGTTTAATTAGCAAATGTACTGTTTAATTAGCACTAAACTGAACACTAGTTATCAAGTCTATTTCTGATGTGAGTGTACTAATTACATGGACTAAGCCAGGGCTTTAAAGATGACCTGCAAAGAAAGTCAAATGGAGTTTGTACCCATGCTATGATTACCAAAAAAATAAAATAAAATAAAAATAAAATAAAAAAGATTTTTGAGCCAGGGGACGAGGTGAGTGTTTTTAAAGCTTACTCTTCTGCTTGCTTTTTATATTAGAAATTCAGGTTATTTGCTCCCACAGTGCTGACAGCAAGTACAGAACCAGTGGAGTTATGACTTCACAGGAACCTTCATCTCAGGGAGAGCCCTACATGCTTGCATCATGAAGAGACAGAAGACTAGGGTTCTAGTGTCTGCAGTACTTCTAAAGCACAAGCAGGAGGAGCTACTTGGCAAGAAGAAAATAACCATAAGAAGCTTTACCTCCATGTATGAGAAGGATACAGATAAACCAAACAGCATTCTTAACTGACATAGTTAAGCAGCAAGTATCTATACCAGAGGGGAGGGGAAGAAATAATATGTTGGGCATCACTACAGAAGATTATAAGTAGAGAACAAGAGAAAATACCTAGAGCAAGGAAAAAGTTATATAAAGAAACACAAGCTGTCAACACAGAGAATCCTCCACTTGGCTCTTGACAGCGGAAGAAAAGCAGGTGGGATTTTTACCTACACCTCATGTAGGCAGGGCCTAGTGACGGCAGCCCTAGCTAGCTCCACAGTAGCATCCTGGAGGACAGGATGATCCCAGGACTAGACAGAAAGTTGTATCCAAACATACCTCCCACGATTTCTAGTGGCTAAAGTGGAACAAGTCTTGCCCCCAGGGGGTGGCAAGCCTGGAGGGTGGGGAGAGAAAGAGTTGCAGAGCAAGCCTGCCCACAGCCATCCGTGAGGGACACAAGCCACTAGTACCCATAGCAGTGACTCCTGTCCCTCATGGATGGCTGGGCTCAGCTTCTCACTCTGGGCGTCGCTCCCTGGACCCTGGTGCATGGAGTCATAGTGCTGCTAACTCAAATTTGGACTGGCTGTCCCCCGTCAAGGGGCCAGCCCAAATCTGAGTGTCTCTGCACCCATTTGCCAGGGCCAGGTCTCAATGCCCAGAATGGGGATCCGAGGCCATCCAGCCCTTCAAAAGGGACAGGAACTTTTGTGGGCAGTCCTGTAAAACCTGGGACTGCTGGAAGGTCTGTCAAAGGTTAAGAGTAGAAAGCACTGACAGTGCAGCAAGACCTAGAATGATTATGCAGGTCACCCTAGTGATCTCTTCCTGTCTGGGCTGGGCCTGGAGCCAGCTGGAGAACGGCAGCAGCAAGTGCCCAGAGCAGCATGTGCCAACATCCTCAGCTCTGATATTTTGTCATTTACGGACAACTTTAGCACATTCATTTTGTCCTCCAGTTTGGGGACTACAAAAACAAGGCCTAGCGAGCATTACCGTTTTGTATTACTGATCTGGAAGTTTATTCAATCAGAATATGATTTCATATCTTCTCTATACATTTATATTATGAACCAATTGAAATCTGATAATATTAAAGAGGCAGTCGCTGGAAGATCATAGTAAGCCTATTCAAGAAGGTAAATCTCACGTGATGACAAATATATTAGTGTTAATCTCAATTACATACATGTACAGTTAAACAAAGATTGATATAAAGAGAGCTTTCAAAGCACTAGGCATTATTAGTTTGCTTCCTGTAGTACTGTAATTCAATGTTTTCTTTATTAAAAATGGAAGAGCAAGCTTATTTAATAATACACCTGACTTAGGGGAGTGTTGGGGGAAGAGAGACTATAAAATGTACTGGACTACTCAGAAGTTTAAAATAATTTGTATACGGCTATTTTCCTTTTGCATATATGCAATCTAGGTTATAAAGTTTTATTTGTTTCATAGCTAATATACTGAAATAACAGACCCTGGTGTTATAAATTACTAGTTCCCCATTTTTCCTGAATTTGAGAGGTGATATTTCCTTACCTTTCACCTTTGCGATGACTGTTCCTGCAGCACTAAGAATGTCAACTGAATTGAGAGTCTGATGTTTATTTATCACTGCCTTTAGGACACGCAGCAGCTCCCCTAAACGTTCATGAACAACATGATGCAGACAGCCTTCATTTTCTGAAAGAGATTTTAAAAAATTGGGTCAAAGAAATTAGAAAACTATCCTTGATTTCTGTAAGTCCAGTCTCACAGTGACATTCAAGTCTTTTGGGTTGTGTTCCCTGCAGTGGTTAAGGTTGCACTGAAAGTTCAACTTCACTAATAAGTTCTAAGCTAACAAAAGTTACTTTGTGCGTCGGTATTTGCCAGTAGTTTTTTTGCTTTATTGTTATCTACAAGATTAAAAAATTAAATTTCCCAAAAAGAATTCCAACCAAATCACTAAAAGGCTAGGGATGCTATGATGGAGGTACTCATATGCAAGGAAAAAAAACAGGCCTAAACCATGTCCCTCTTGTTTCCTTACCACGGTATTAGGGAATTGATTTCATCCACTTCTATTTGAAGGAATTCAGGATAAAATATCAATAATGTCTAATGAAACAATATTCATTTTTTAAAATATATTTGAAATATGGCATCAACCAAAAGCATAATAGCAAGTTATTTAGTGCAAGAGAGCACATTAAGATTAGCTAGCTTTTAGTCTGAGTGTCAACCAAAAAGGTTTTCAGCATCCTATGGTGCTTAGTCCAGAAAAACTAGTAACTAACAAGCAGGGCTATGAAATGGCATACGTGCCTTTTCAAAGCATAGTTCTCTTGATATGCAGTTTTTTGTAGGTATTTTTGTATGCATGGTACAGGTTGAACCACAGACTCTTCCGTTCCATTACGGAAATGGCTTTGGTGCACAGAGTTTAAGTTTCACGTGCACTCGAGTGCTGCTTTGTAAGCTGTGGTAAAAAAAGCTGTCAGATTCATGAAAGACTAGCTTATAAAAAGAGGATCTAATACAAGCTGATTCACTTCCCTGTAGAGCAAAAAGGGATGACGACAGTTACTGTGAGGTTTGTGATCACAATAACAGAAATCAATATAATGTTACCTAAATGGTAGTTTCAGAACATCTGAACAGTTTTGGCCTTGCTGTAAAAGGTTGCTCTGGGTTAAAATACCAATATGTTGTTGGTGGGTCAGTGTGGTGTAACTATTGGGATGGATCAATTTTCTGTCACATAGTGGCTACAGGAGAAATCATAGCCTTTTATAGAAGGACATGGTAAGTCTTCAGTCCCAACATCAGGATAAAGAGGTTTCCAGCTCAAACACATAGATAGCTCTTTGCTTCAGGTTCCACATCCCAACTGAGCAAATCCCATATAGATGGTATACCTGATGACCTTTCTGACTGAGAAACTGCACTGCATTTGATCAAAGAATTTCAATGTTTTATGTTTCGGGTTAAGTGAATTACATACAGCTTCACCACAACTTCAGATCTTCCTTTTGTATTAGAAAAAATAACCCCTAAAATCTGAAACCTCACACACTTACCTGGGTCTGGAAAACCTTCCTGACAGTGAGAGTCTAAAGAAGCTCAATCTATTTAGTTTATCCAAGAGAAGGTTACGTGTTGGTTTGATCTTAGTCGACAAATATCTACATGAAGATTTCTCACAACAGAGGATTAAAAAAAGCAGGGTGGGGGGGAGGAAACAAAGGCATAACAAAATCTAATACCTGGAAGCTTAAGCTAGACAAATTCAGACTAGAAATAAGGTGAACATTTAAAAAATGTTAATAACCAACCATTGGAGCAAATGGAGCATCTTTCTAAAAATAAAGATATGCTCTAGCTTGAATCAAACCCCTAACTTCTGGTGAAGAACTGCTTGGCGAAATCCTTTGGCCTGTGTTATACAGGAGGTCGGACTAGATAATCACAGTAGTCCCTTCAGGCCTCAGTCTATGGGTTTGTCTTCACTACCAGGATAAGTCGACCTAAGTTACGCTACTCCAGCTATGTGACTAACATAGCTTAGGTCGACTTACCCCGGTGTCTACTCTGTGCTCTGTCAACGGGGAGACGCACTCCGGTCGACCTCCCTTACTCTTCTCAGAGAGGTGGAGTACCGGGGACAACCAGAGAGCGCTCTGCCGTTGATTTAGTGGGTCTTCACTAGACTATTAACTACTATTTGAGGTTGGGGGCAGTTATAGAAAAGGAGCAGCAGGAAAAAATAGATGGCAGTGCAATACTGACGTATACTGAAACTAAAATTGGATCACAGCAGTATCCAAACAATCCCAGGAGAGTACTGCATTATTAATATGCAACTCATTCTAAAGCAATTTGGAGCCTGAAGAATTAGAGAGTCTATAAAACCACATTCCATTTATGCATTAAAAGTAACATCTGTAAAAACAGAACATTTCTCAAGCCAAAAATTACAGACAGTTAAAGTACAACTGGTGCCAAACTCAAGTTTCAAATACATATTAAAGTCTACACTTTAATACGTTGGAGTATGAACACATTTTCTACTTAAGTCTCTCTAAAAAGGAGAAATTTGTCTAGGTCCAAAATTAGGCTCATCTAACAACATAAGTAAAAAAGCTCTGTTCAGTGGCTCAAACTGCCATCTGTTTGCATTATGATACTGCACTATTTTGTTTACAAAAATATTTGAAAAAAACATTTATTGTTTCCAGTGGCAGGAAAAGACAAAAAGGTCTGTGATGAAAGTAATGCTGACAGAAAAATGCCATCATGAACTACGGGTGAACTGCAGTCAGCAATTTTAATTTATCCAGGACAGGAAGTCTCTTGTGTTATTGTCCATTTGGGGGAAATATATAGTACTGGGGAAAGAAACAAAAGTGAAATATGCCAGGTTAATAAAAATAGAATTTCTATTACCAAGCTGCCCTATCTAGTTGAATTATCACCTTAGATGAGGAAAAAATACAGTTTACAATGAAAAGACAATACCCAGGACAATGTAAAACCAAAAAGTTTTATTGCTGACTCAATCTCACTCCACTTTCAAGAAGTCACGTGATCATATTTGCTTTCAATTTGCCTTCCTCCTTCTCTCCCCCACCATCCAATTTACCTTATCTATATGTATCAGGAGGTTATGATACATATATATGCCCAAATAAATCTGTTAGTCTTTAAGGTGCCACCAGACTCCTTGTTGTTCTTATCTTTATGAAGACAAATGAGAATTTCCTCCATCAATGAATATTGCATCAAGTTCAAGCCCTCCATCATTGTTCTAGGCTGCGATACCTAAAGGAACACCTAGGTTTCTAGAATGAGGACTGTGATCAATTACTCTGAACTTCTGCACAATCGAACTATTGCAGAGGTTAAGCTGGTTTGTGTAGGAGACAAGAGTTTTCTTGGAGACCTCCTGCAACAAACATTGGCTCTCTTGATCTCCTAAATGAAAAGATAGGGCTGTGAATCCGGGACTTTCTGCTTCCTTCACTATCACGCCTCATAGTGAAAGTTTTGTTTTTTAAAGTTGTATCAGCAACACAAAACCAGACATTTTCCAAAGGATGCCAGAAGCCTGGATTGGGGGAGGGTGTGTGTGGGAGGGTGTGGGGGTAAAATCCAACCCCAAAACCCAGCTACAGAGATGTGGAGGTTCTCTTTTGTTTTGGGTTTTTGTTTTTTGCAAGTAAAGTCTAAAGGTGTTCTCACAAAGCTAAGAAAGTGGCTTTTCAGACATTAAAGAGTTCAGTAGCTTGCCTATGACAGATAAACTTTGGTTTGAATTCAACATCTGCCTTTCTCTAGTAGAAAACAAAACCATCCTAAAATTAAAATACAGCCATAAGAAATGTCATTTTCGGACTAGGTGTGGAGAAGGGGAATGGGGGTGAGGAATCAGAATAAATGCATCAATCACAAATCAGGCTAAAAAGTGATCAATATTGCCAGCCAGTCTTTTCGCCAAAGTTTTCAGCAAGTCTTTAGTTCAGAAGGCAATATAAGATAAATGGCTGAAAAGCATATAAGAATATTACTAAAACTTAGTCAGCACATAGTTTAGCCTTCAGTTCCAAAGACACCGGGAATTCCAGTCTCCCATTGCTTTATGGCTACTCATTCATCTTCATCAGTGTCAGAATACCACAAGTTACCCGATTTTCAAATTTTGGACACACTTCTCAAAGGCAAGCTTTTTCTAATAAAGATTAGCTAGCGATAATGGCCTTGCTACTATGGATTCTGCTCATCCAAAACAAAATAAAGTTCTATAATCAAGCTTGTCAGCTTCAACACAACTTCCTGCCAAGTCAGTTTCAATTACATTACATACAGTTGGGAAAAGCACTGTGGTATCAGTGGGGTCAGGTATTGTTTTGTTTCCCGGGGCTTTTCACCAGGGCCAAATGTTTTATGAAAAGTTGTATGTTCCAAGAAGTGTTAAAATGCAGAGATTAAAATTAAGATTACATTACGCTTTGTTTAAAAGCAAAGAAAAAGTTATGTTAGCTGCCGCATTTCCTACATTGTTCTTTAAATCTGGGCAGGAGATCAAATATTAGAATCAACTTAACAGTTTCTGTTTATGGATTTTCTGCAGAGCTCTTTAGCAATATCACTTTGGACTATCATCCATGTGCACTATTATGGAAAGCACACACTAAATTATAAACTAGGTAGCAACTTCCAAACTATTCAGACCCAAAGCTTTTAATGAAGATTTCAATTTAATATGAAGTTGTACATGATAGATTCAAAGTTCCCACAAGGCCTATTACCTCTGCTCACTGGTATACCCCAAATGTTAACAGAGGATATATATCTGGGCAATCTATAGTTTTTTTAGACGCTAGCCCTCATGAAGTGAGATTTTAACAGATCTCTTTTTATCAGAAATGTATCAAATTTATCAGGAATTTCCATTCCAGAATCCTGGATAGTAGAGGCTGGCTCCCCCTAGACACCAATAGAGTAAATGCTGTTTCCATTAAATTCTTCAGAAGGATTAAAATATGTTATCAGCAATTACACCATCTAGATCACATGATTGAAAATCAGCATCAAAACAAAACAGATCTATTTAAAGACAACTTTATTCTGAAGTCTCATTCATGCCAACTCAGTCAACTCCCATACTGTTTAGTAAGAAACAATCAGCATTCTGATCTGCACTGGATCCAGACTATGAGACTCCCCAATGAGCATTGCAGACTAAGCAAAATGATCGTACAACAATGAACTGTGCTAAAACTGTCTAACCCAGGCATCTGCAGGTTTTGGAAGATGTCCAAGATTAGCCCATCCTCATTTTTGTATTTTCCATCACCAGCCACACTGACTGACAAGACTCTATTGCATTACTGTCTAATCTGCCAGAGGTCATGATCAGTTGAAGTCAAACATTGAAAATATTTCTTAATGTTCTTTAATATTGTTATAGATCAGCATAATATATGGCCAAATCAAAAAGTTACCATTGCTCTTTAGTTAAGTCCTAGGAGATATTCTTATTAGACAAGCAATCACAGCAACTCCTACTGGTATGTCTAAGGATAGTTATATTTGACATCATGGGGTTTCACTTTAAGATGCTTGGATGGATAGATGCATACAGGTAAACTAGTTGATTCCTAATGCACAAGTATGTTTCTGTACACCATACAACAAGTAGGGGAATATCTACACTTGAAAGTTAATTCAGATTAATGTGAGGCATGAATTTTAAGTGCAATAGGTATTCCTGTCCATGTGTAGACAAACCTTAACCAAATCAACAACATGCATTTAGCTCCCTAAACAGGAAACAGAAATCACACACAGAGGAAGCCACCGGAAATTAACAGCATAGAGAAAATATGTTAACACTGCCACAAGTTTAACTCTGAATTTTGTTGTTTAAGGCAATCTGTGATGTCTACTGTCGGTGTGGCATTTCAAAGGAGATCCTCGGTGATTAATTTAATATCTGAGATATTTCAGGATTTTGAAACTTCTGATCCTACACAAGCCTATTTTTCAATTTTAAAAATGTAATTATTGCTTTACTATCACCATGAGAGTGAATGGGTAAGATATCCCTCAACCAAGGCCAACATAATATTGCTGCTACCCAACAAAAACTCCCGTCAGCTGAAAGATTGTGACACAGGAGGTGTTATTCTGCTGTCCGTATACTAGTACACGGGTCATAGCTTGCTGTCGTTAAGGTTTCACAACAGTTGCCATTATAAGCTTGTGGTCTCAGCCAATCAAGTTTCTACTTCTGTCTTGCAGACAACAGTTTCCCCAGGGACTTCCCATTCTGCAACCCAAACCATCCCTACAGAGTCACACTTAGCTGTGTGTGTGTGTGTGTGTGTGTGTGTGTGTGTGTGCGCGCGCGTCTCCTAAGATACGCAACTTCAGTCGGCGTATCTTAGGTCGACTTATCTGGCCGTGAGGACGGCGGCAAGTCGACTCCACCACTGCCGCTCCTCCGTCGACTCCGCTTCCACCTCTCGCACGTTCGCGGATCGATTTCTCTGCGTCTAGACGAGATGCGATAAATCAATCCCCAATAGATCGATCTCTACCCACCGATCCAGCGGGTAGTGAAGACCTGCCCTGAGTTAAGGACTCATGAGGCAAGATCCCATTTCTGGTTTGAGGCCCTTGCCTCTGTCCCAAAGTGATTTTTTGGGATAGAAAGAAGCAAACAATTAACTGCTTTTGAGCAGAAGGAGGTTGAAGTGTAAAAAGAAGGATATACTTTCTATTATTATAAAAAAGTCTCTAATCACTCTTGAACAGCCCAACAGCTGAAATATCTAAGGGTTGAAAGGAAGTCTGGCACGGAAAAGCCCTTACTGGGAACAGAAACTAACCTTGTTCCAGAAAAAAAAGTTTTGATTTGATCAAGTTATGAGTCATTAAAAAAAAAAATTATCACATAACATGCACATTTCCCCCTAAGGTCAAAGAAACTGTGTAATTAATTGCATCTGAGAAACAGAATACAATTATGTAATTAGAGATGACTATAGTTGTATATTCAATAGGGCATGGGTTAAAGTTATGCACCTAACCTTATCTTTGGCATTTCCTCATTTCGGAGTACTTACCAGGAGGTCCCACACTTCTGGCTTGTCTATATGAATACAGTTTGTGGCAAGCTGGGGTGTAACTCTACCCGACACTAGACTGCCATGTACTACGTGCCCACTAAGTGATGCCATTCAATCTACTCCCATTTCAAAGTGGGGTAAATCAAAGCGCACTACAGATTTTTTTTAGTACGGCAGTAGGCTCCACACAGACATTTAGTGCATTGCACACTAGCATAGGGTAGACTTACACCCCAGCTTGCTGCAAACTAAGCATTTGTATAGAGAAGCCCTTTATAGATTGTGTAGGCTGAGCTTATTGCACACACTCAGGCATTTCTCCTCCCTAGTTCCCTGTGCATCTCCCATCACACTTTATTTCAGGAACTCCCCGCAACTTCCCCTACTCCATCCCCAATTCTTCCCCACATGCCAGGGTCTCATATTCCCTCCATCCTCATTTGAGGGGCTGCGTGCACATCCCCACTTCCTCCTTCTCCCCATCACCATTATTCTTTCTATCTGGGAGATAAGTCATTCAGAGTGTCAACATGTTAAACTATTGGGAGGATGGGAAGATATGAGATGAGGAACTATGGCTGGAAAGCGTTATTGGGTGCCATCAACCACTTCTTTGATCTTCAAAACAACTTCAGAACCAATAGCTGTGGTTCTGTTAATCAGATGGCCGGGCTACCTGTGTCTCCCATTTTTCCCCTTTGGGTTTTCCAATTTCCCTCCAAATCAATAGCGTTCTGTCCATTTATGCCTACAGCACTACCTGAAATTGATCAGATGCAGCATGAAAGGGTTACTCATCTTGAGTATTGATCATCTTGAATAGCATGGTCTACTTCCCGTTTTGTGTCCCTGAGAAAAATTCCTGCTGTGGTGTTCTGTATGCCTGAAAGGTAGGCTGCTGCTACATTGATGCTGTGCTGAATACACCAATTTCATAGTTTCATTGCCTTGGCACAAAGGGAAGATGATCTTGCTCCTCTCCCTAGAGATTTATGTAAAACATACATGCTGTGTTGTCTATCACAACCTTTGTGTTTGCCTTTAGCTATAGGAAATATGAACAGGCATTCCTTACCACTCTGAGCTCTAGCAGGTTGCTATGCAGTGGGAATTCGAAGGGGGACAATTTGCCTTGAACCATATGGTTGTCTTGATGAACTCCCCAGCCCACCAGAGATGCATCTGTTGTCAGTATGAAAGTCGAAGGTGGCTGAGTGAAGGGAACCACTGCACAGACATTCTGCAGATCTTTCCAGTATTCAAGAGAATTTTTGACCGTCAAGGACATCAACAGCAGTTTGCTCAATCTGTCCATATTTGGTGCGTAGGAGGAGACACATGTTGAGTCTTGTATGACTTATTACAAAGGTGCTTGCCACCGTGTCCCAGTAGCTGAAGTCAATTTCTGGCTGAGGTCTGGGAGCTGGCCTGGATTGTGTAGATTAAGTTAGTTAAGGTACTGAACCTGTGTAAGGGGAGGAAGACATTGGCCTTTACTGCATCTAGATAGGCGCCTATGAATTCTAGATGTACTGGCATTGGTCAATTTTTGAACATTTAGCTGCAGTCCCAGCTGTATGAATACATCAATAGTTTTTAGCATGGCTGACAGGGCGTCGAAGAATAGTGCCTTGAGTAGACAGTCATCTAGATATGGAAATATAATTCCTAGTTTGCAAAGATGTGCTGCTACCACAAACAGGACCTTCAAGAACACTCTGGCTGCGGATGATAGTCCAAATGGAAGTACCTTGTATTGAAAATGATGACTCAAACTCCTGTGGAATGTTGAATCACGATAGGAAAATAAGCATTTTGTAGGTCAAGGGCTGAGAACAAGCCTTCGTGGTCCAGCGATGGAATTATTGCTGCTAACAACCAACTTGAATCCTTGTGTCTTTACATAGCTGTTGAATGATCTCAGACCCAGAATGGGTCTCCATCCACCATTCTTTTTCAGTATCAGGAAGTATTTGGAATAGAAACCCTTTCCTCTGTGTTGATTGGGAACTGGTTCTATAGCACCCAGGTTTAGGAGATGCTTGATCTCCTGATGTAAAAGGTGCTCGTGGGAAAGGGTCGCTGAGAAGGGGGATGGGAAAGGAAAGAAAAGTGGATTGAATAACCATTGGAGATGATCTCTAGTGCCCACTTGTCTGTTATACGTTTACAGTTTTGTCAAAAAAGAACAAGGTGGTTTCCGAAAGGATGTAGATGATCCAAGTTCTGCAGCAAGCAATTGGGTAGCTCAGGGCCTCGACCAATGCATCAAAATCGGTGTTTTGGTGTTGAGGGTTGTGAAGCTGAGGTTTGGGGCTCTGTCAGTCTTCATTTTCGTATTCGTTGCCTTTTCCACTAGGGTTCATAGCGTCTCTGGGATGGAGGGAACTGAGCAGATCAGGATCTTTGTGATGTCTGAGATTTGCTGTATTTCCTTTTCTGTGCAAGTGTATAAATCCCCGGAGAACACAATGTGGCTTGAGTCTTTTAGTGTATGGAGGGGGGAGTCTGTTTTTTCCACAAACAGTTTAGATCCTTCGAATGGAAGTGTAACGTTGCAGTCTATATGGTTTTATAGAAATATGCTAATGAATGAATATAATGTAACTGGAATATGCTTCATGCAAAATGTCTCTTGTAAGGTATCATTACAAAGCTTATAATCTACTGAGTGTGATCATCCTATACGTATAAATGTACCACTCTTGTATCTGAAACTAGAAAAATGAAATATAACTCTGAGGGCCTATTGCAATTATGCAAAGCGTGGGCCATTAATGGTGGTTTGGAATCTTGACTCCCATTAACCAGGACAATTGTCTGCAGATGGCTGTGTTTACCTGTAAGTCTTCCTGTATACGTGTGTGCTGGCAAGTGGACAATGAAGTCTTGCAGTGACATGTGATCATGTCACCTGAACTGGAATCCATCTTTAACCTGGTGTCTTTCCATTGAGAAGGAGGGGGTGGGAACCCAGAGAGGGACAAAGGATTCCCACCTTATGCAAAAGATATAAAGGGGTGGAACAGAACAAAGGGATGGTAAGAGCCATCATGAAGAATCCCCTAGCTACCACCTGAGCTGGAACAAGAGCTGTACCAGGGGAAAGAATTGTGCCCAGGCCTGGAAGGTGTCCAGTCTGAGGAAAAAACTTAATGAAGCATCTCTGAGGGTGAGATTATCTGTATTCAGTTTGATTAGACATAGATTTGCGCATTTTATTTTATTTTGCTTGGTGACTTACTTGGTTCTGTCTGTTACTACTTGGAACCACTTAACTCTTACTTTCTGTATTTAATAAAATCACTTTTTACTTATTAACTCAGAGTATGTATTAATACCTTGGGGAGCAAACAACTGTGCATATCTCTCTATCAGTGTTATAGAGGGCGAACAATTTATGAGTTTACCCTGTATAAAGCTTATACAGGGTAAAACAGATTTATTTGGGTTTAGACCCCATTGGGAGTTGGGCATCTGAGTGTTAAAGACAGGAACACTTCTGTTAGCTGCTTTCAGGTAAACCTGCAGCTTTGGGGCAAATAATTCAGACCTCGGGTCTTTGTTGGAGCAGACGGGAGTGTCTCGCTCAGCAAGACAGGGTGCTGGGGTCCTGAGCTGGCAGGGAAAGCAGGAACAGAGGTAGTCTTGGCACATCGGGTGGCAGCTCCCAAGGGGGGTTATGTGATCTAACCCATCACAGGAAGGTCCTCCACAGTAGTTTGGATTTCTCTTGGGAGACCAGAAACATGAAGCTCTCCTCATTACTATTGCTGTTGATATGGAATGGGCAGCTGTGTCAGCAGTATCTAAAAAAGTCTGCAACTATGTCCTCACATGAAGTTGATCCTCAGCGATAGTGGCTTAGTACTTCTCTCTCTGATCATTTGGGAGATGTTCAATAAAGGCGTTGAGCTTTGAGTAATTGATATGATTATATTTCGCTGTAAGGCTTGATAATTAGCAATCCTAAATTGTAGGGTTGCTGATGAGTGCGATTTCCTGCCAAATAGTCCAGTCATTTCCAGTCCTTGTTGTACAGTGTTGATTTAGTGTTGTGCTAAATGTCTGCCACATTTATTTACAGCATCTACAATAAAGGAATTTGGGGATGGATGGGAAAATAAAGAGTCCACATCCTCAAAGGGGACATAATATTTTTTATCTGCCCTTGTGTGTGTGGGCGGTATCGTGGCTGGTGTTTGCCAGATATTTTTTGCTGGGTCTAGAAGGACCTTGTTGATAGGGAGTGAAATATGAGCTGATGAGGACGCATGCAGGATGTCAAGCAGCTTGTCTTGCGATGCCTTCATTTCTTCAAGGGGGACCTGAAGTGAGTCCGTTACTCTCTTAGTAAGGTCCTGGAATTGTTTGAAGTTGTCTGCCATGGTTGGTGGAGGAGACATAATGGCTTACTCGGGAGAGGATGAGGAGATGCTTGTTGTTAGAGTAATCGCCTTGTCCAGTCTTGCTTCCTGTTCCTCAAAAGTCTCCTCTTGAGGATCAGGGGATTTAGAAAGGGAAGCTGAGGGAGATCGTCTTCCTCTATCCCGGTGAGAGACACCTGAGGTCCTAGAGAACTAGTATCCGTAGAATGCCTATGGGTCCCAGTACAGTCACTGGGGTGGTGCAAAGGGCACAGGTGGTGTTACCCAATGATGTCCATATCAAGAGGGTGGGCCTCGTCTCTCATGGCAGTACTGTGTCTCTGTGACTGTTTCTAGGTGACTAGTCCCTTGACATTGCCCTGGGAAGCTCCCCACTGAGACTGAATATGTCATTGTCATCTTCCTCTTCTTTGTTGCTCGATAGAGGTAGAGCAGTTAAGGATGCAGATGGTGATTGTCTTGGTACCATGGGGAATTTAGGGAACCAAGATGTTGTTGGAACTGAGTAACAGGGATTCTGGCGTTTCTGAGACCAACAGGTCTTTGTACCATGGTACCGTAGGAATTCCATTTCTCCATCCTCATCAAGTTAGTAAATCTACAATGGAACTAACAAGGTTTACAATTTGCATATCTAGAGTTTCTGGAAGGGATGTGCCATTAGAAGCAAGGAGTAAAGTTGTTTTCTGAAATACTATGGGTGCAATTTGACAAAACATTACCACCAGTAGCAACTCTACAGCATTACCTGTATTTCCTATTCCAACTATAAGAACTACCATTTGACTTATTTTTGTTCCTGTTTCATACCCACATGCCCAAATGGCTCCCACTGCAGGAGGGCAGGAACCTACTTTATTCAGCACTTGGGGTTTTGACTAACAGTGGATTGCAGATTTGAAGGAGCTACAATATAAGAAATTAACAAGAAAAAATGTTTACTTTTTATATCTTAAATGTACTATTATTATGATGAAAGAAAGTCAGACTATTTTGTAGTTTCAACATTAAAGGCATTTTGTTTTGTTTTGAATTTACACTGTAACAACTCTGCCTAGTGCCACTTAAAGGCAACCGAGCTACAAGATCCTGAAATGTTCCAAGTACACTCACCTTTATATTAAGTCAATGGGAAATGCTGGTGCAGAGAGTTCAAAAATCATGAGATCTGACAAATTAGTGCTGAGTTATTTTTAATTTGCTTTCTGGTTTTTGAACCTTTCATATGTGTGTTTTCAAGTTTTTTCTCTGCAACTATGAAGACTAGAACCTTTTTACCATGAGGTTTGCTGTTTTTGGGGGGGGGGGGGGAAGTCACATGTTGGCAATGTTGTAAATGGTGTGCAACACCTGTTAGGATCATATCCTTAGATTTGTAGTGGAAACGTAACTAGAACACATATACTATTACCTACTATTTACTTGTTAAGATAGTAATTTCACAAGTACACTGCTACAACTTAAAATGTACTAATTGTAGTTTTACAAAATTCTTATGATCCAGCACTGGACATTATTTTAACATCATACAATACGTATGGGCCAGCTGGTATTAATCAAGCCTTACACCATGATTTATGCATTAATGCATTCTTTTTGCTGAAGCCCCTACACACCCCAATCAGAGATAGATGCCTCACTGTGGCAGTCATAACAAACAACAAAAAGATGGTTCCTGGCCCAAAGAGCTTGCAATCCAAGCTCAGGATAAGATAACAAGTGGATATAGTTAAGACAGAATAGTAAAATTAGCTGTAGTCTCTACTGCATCCTTTGTACTATTTTCAGCCATTTGCTTGCACGCTGTATGCTTTGGTACTTTAGGTCCACACATTTCTCTGATATTTACAGTTTTTCCATCTTTAAATTATGATTCTCTATATCAACATAATATATTCATCTTTATCATCTTATCTTTACCTTTGTATGGTAATTACTGAAAATTTGAATATGTTCATTCAAAAGAAGCTTAGCTTCTCATTACAGTGTAACATTCCAAGGATCAATCTGTTGGTTATTGGCTTATGCTTACTTCTAAATTAAAAATGAATACTAAAGAAGAAATCATACCTAATTTCATAGGAAAAAAACCCCAAGAATACTGTGTACAATTTGTTCCAAAACAGGATGAACTTTTCAAGCTGCCTTAATTCAAAGCCAGTGGCTTGTAATTTTTCTTTTTATATATATATATATATATATATATATATATATATATATATATATATAAAAATAAGTGACTATAAGACTCCTTTTAAGGATGATCTATGCCGATTTTGATTTAACAAATGGCCTTTCCACTATCACTGATCAGCTCTGTAAAGCCATATCTTTATACACAACATGCAGCCATTTTTTGTTTTCAACTCTTCGTATTCAGAAAACCTTCAGCATACTGAGAAGCTGTCTGCTTTTATGGATTTGAAAGAATAAATTGCCTTAAACAGATTTTATACCTACAATTCAGCTTGTAAGCTACAAGAACAGAAAAGCCACAAATAGCAAGCTGGCCAATGCCTCATTTTTGTTAATTAGTATCATGGCAACCATTAATTCAGCCTGCTCGTTGTCAAGGAATCATATTTTTAAGAAGGTACCACAACAAGCTCATACATTTTTGTTTCAATAATGTATACCCCATAATTCATAGCAAAGTTCTAGTATACTAAATTGTAGCAAAGGTAGTAAATTCAAGCCAGTGAAGCATTATATGGAAAGCAAATGGGAATCAAGTATGATACAGATCTGTTATCTAACACACCAAAACAAAAACGTTATTCTCTTTGAAGGAAAGGACGAGATCTGATGAGTAGGGAGAGGGAAAACCAGAAGAAATCAAAACAAGAACAGAACCTAGATTTGAAAGCAGTTTGCAACATGATGCATCCGTCTCAGGAGTTTACCTCTAGAAGGACAACAAAGATTTAATTCAGTGGGGTCTACAGAAAACATTTTCAAATTACTCTTCTTAAAAACAACACCCCAAGAAAGGACAAATTAAATTTGTTACTAAGATAGGTAATATACAGAAGCTACCAATGTTTACATACAGTTATGGTACAACTATTTGGTACCATAAATACATTTTCTAACAGGAAAAGTATCAGAGGGGTAGCCGTGTTAGTCTGGATCTGTAAAAAGTGACAAAGAGTCCTGTGGCACTTTATAGACTAACAGACGTACTGGAGCATAAGCTTTCGTGGGTGAATACCCACTTCGTCAGATGCATGTAGTGGAAATTTCCAGAGGCAAGTATAAATATGCAGGCAAGAATCAGCCTAGAGATAACGAGGTTAGTTCAATCAGGGAGGATGAGGCCCTCTTCTAGCAGTTGAGGTGTGAACATCACGGGAGGAGAAACTGCTTTTGTAGTTGGCTAACCATTCACAATCTTTGTTTAATCCTGAGCTGATGGTGTCAAATTTGCAAATGAACTGAAGCTCAGCAATTTCTCTGAAGTCTGGTCCTGAAGTTTTTTTTGCTGCAGGATGGCTACCTTTAAATCTGCTATTGCGTGTCCAGGGAGACTGAAGTGTTCTCCTACAGGTTTTTGTATATTGTCATTCCTAATATCTGACGTGTGTCCATTTATCCTTTTACGTAGGGACTCTCCAGTTTGGCCAATGTACATAGCAGAGGGGCATTGCTGGCACATGATGGCGTATATTACATTGGTGGACGTGCAGGTGAATGAACCGGTGATGTTGTGGCTGATCTGGTTAGGTCCTGTGATGGTGTCGCTGGTGTAGATATGTGGGCAGAGTTGGCATCGAGGTTTGCTGCATGGATTGGTTCCTGAGTTAGAGTTACTATGGTGCGGTGTGTGGTTGCTGGTGAGAATATGCTTAAGGTTGGCAGGTTGTCTGTGGACTGGCCTGCCTCCCAAGGCCTGTGAAAGCGAGGGATTGTTGTCCAGGATGGGTTGTAGATCACTGATGATGCATTGCAGAGGTTTTAGCTGGGGACTGTAGGTGATGGCCAGTGGAGTTCCATTGGTTTCTTTCTTGGGCTTGTCTCGCAGCAGGAGGCTTCTGGGTACACGTCTGGCTCTGTTGATCTATTTCCTTATTTCCTCGTGCGGGTATCGTAGTTTTGAGAATGCTTGGTGAAGATCTTGTAGGTGTTGGTCTCTGTCTGAGGGGTTGGAGCAAATGCGGTTGTACCTCAGCGCTTGGCTGTAGACGATGGATCGTGTGGTGTGTCCGGGATGGAAGCTGGAGGCATGAAGGTAGGCATAGCGGTCGGTGGGTTTTTGGTATAGGGTGGTGTTTCATATTTTGGAAATCAGTGATTAAATATTGAGTTGTAAAGTATCTAAGATTTTGTCTAAGTTTTTTAGGGAGGTAGATACCTTGCTCTGCTGTCGCCCAGAAAGACTTCTGCAGCAAACTGCTTCAATACTTTGTCAGCCCCATACTTCAAATCATTATGCCAAACAGGCATTTCAAATCTGTGCCCAGAAGCATTACAGTTCCAGGTAAAATTTCTAGTCCAAAGAGGTTTTGATAGGCCTCTGAACTTTTGGGTGCATATCCAACCCAAACCTTTCATGTTTGCCTCTCACGAACTGGTATTGGCTAGAACAGGGGTAGGCAACCTATGGCACGTGTGCCGAAGGCGGCACCCGAGTTGATTTTCAGTGGCACTCTCACTGCCTGGGTCCTGGCCACCCGTCCGGGGGGCTCTGCATTTTAATTTAATTTTAAATGAAGCTTCTTAAACATTTTAAAAACCTTATTTACTTTACATACAACAATAGTTTAGTTATATATTATAGACTTATAGAAACAGACCTTCTAAAAACGTTAACATGTATTACTGGCACGCGAAACCTTAAATTAGAGTGAATAAATGAAAACTCAGCACACCACTTCTGAAAGGTTGCCGACCCCTGGGCTAGAATGACTTTCATATATAGATTGTGTGAGCTAGATCTTCCCGGTTGCAGTGGTTACATGGAAGTTCTGCTAATCTATTTCCCCAAAAAGTTATTGTTTTTTCTTCTTGATAATCTTTCTAATCCATTGTAGAGGACTGAGAATTCACACACTTGCTCATCCTGATCACTGGAAGAGGACAATCAATGGGACAGGAGCAAAAAAAAGTTAAAAGAATATTGGGATCCAACTCTGACTTGCAGCCCTGATGTAGCATACCTCCTCTTCCCTTATCCCTCCACAATTGTGATACAGTACATTTTATATTGTATCAGGGGGTAGCCATGTTAGTCTGTATCCACAAAAACAACGAGGAGTCCGGTGGCACCTTAAAGACTAACAGATTTATTTGGGTATAGACTGAAGAAGTGGATTTTTTTACCCACGAAAGCTTATGCCCAAATAAATCTGTTAGTCTTTAAGGTGCCACGAGACTCCTTGTTGTTTTTATAAAATGTACTGGAATCCATAGAGTACTAATATAATTACACTTTAAAGCATAAATAAGAATCTGAAGTGAAAGAGGAACATTAATCCAGATTGATAGATCTGAGCAGCAGACTATTACAGATTTAGCTATAAGATTTTAATTAACAAAAGTATGAGATTATATATTTTATTCCTCCCCAAATGCTTAGATGTTTTATCTGATGAAACAGATATTTTCCATTCTGGAATTGGAAGCACAATTTAGGAAAATAAATATTTGCAACGAAGTGTCAGATCTCCACTTGAGTGATTACAGCCTGATCTTTCTGAATATTCAGCTTTTGCAGGAAGACTCTAGAAAATCTCTCATTTGTATGCTTAGGACACTTAAAAGCTAAATTGATGCATCATTTTTAAAAGGAAAACAAAGTTGTCAAATCAAAATGTTTGCATTACTTACGTCTCAAAAGAGATACTAACACATACCAAATGTAGTTTTTGTCCTAAAAGCAGCAGTGAC
Source organism: Terrapene triunguis (assembly GCF_002925995.2). Taxonomy (NCBI): domain Eukaryota; kingdom Metazoa; phylum Chordata; order Testudines; family Emydidae; genus Terrapene; species Terrapene triunguis. The sequence continues at coordinate 34,830,226 of NW_020664561.1, read as the reverse complement.
AGGTATGTCTTCAGAAATGCGCACATATTTGTACGTGAAACTGTCAAAAATCCTACATTTTCACATTTCTTTAAAGCAGTTAAATATATTCAGCAAGTTGACTTGTCAACTGACATCAGCAAGCCAGTTGTTGCTTTGCATCCATTTCACATTTAAATTCATAGATTAACTCTCCTTGCAAGGGGAAAGGGGCCTTTGGAAAAAGCCTACCACAAAGTAGCTTTTCATCATCTATTTCAATATGCCAAATGCCACATTCCTTCAACTTTTGTATTTTATTAGACTTGAGATTCCAGTCTCAAGAAACCTAGTTGTGTTCAGCCATGCAGTTTAATCTTTAGAATATATTAATTTTTTAAAACCAGATTTAAAGCCTATATTTTGTTTTTAAAAGAGAAGTAAATATAGTACAGATAATTATTGGAATCTGTTTACCTGCTTCTGAAAAGGAAGACTGAACACAATGCTTGGCCCTATTAACCGATAACTTGCTAATTTTCCAATGTCTTCCAATAGTTTGACAATATACATTTCAGGGAATAAAGTTAAATGAATACATTGCTTTGGAGCCTTTACTTTTAGCACATTTTAATCATTACAGAAACACTAAAATTGTTTTGATATTGATGTGCTCATAATCCTTTTGGAAAGTCAGAAATTAATTAAAAATAGATTTTAAATAGTTATACATTATTGGGAACATTATGCTGTAATTATTTCAGCGCCTGAGGTGCACATGAGATTTCACAGAAATGTTGACAGTCCCTTGTTTGAACAGTTTACAATCCAACGTGTTCTCAGAATATCATAGCTTTTTCTAATTCTATTTTAAGTAAATAGCTACCTCACACGTTGGTCCAAGTTCTAAAAAAAATGAAAAAAGTCATAGTGTTACTTCTATACTATAAATATATGTAAAAGAAGTCAAGAAGAAAAACATTTCAGAAAGACTATCCTCAGAAAGTTGATATTACCATCCCCTGATAAGGAAAACCCCATTCTTGATGATAAAAAACAAAACAAAACCTTAAATTGGAGACTCAAAATTAACCTTTGCTAACCCATATCAAGAGATTACAAAAATCACTTAACCTTTCACTCATTTTACGTTTTAGCATCCTGATCTATCATTTGTTCTGCACAGCCAATCCCTCCTCTTTTGGCCTAAGCAACTGATTGAACGAAGAAGCTATTACTTACTGACAGCCCACCTAGTCAAAGGCCACACAAAACCAGGATTATGAGATTATAGGATGTTAGCAAAGAGCATTAAAAAATACACAACAAAAGAACATAAAAAAAAGGAACCTTACTACTTTCTACACTTTATTATTAGTGTTTTAGATACTGCGTGGTAAAGTTCATTTTTCTTTTGATAATAAAAAAATTGAGCAAAATCAACTTGAACTTTAAGTAGGATTCAAATCAATATAGTAACCATCAGGGGGTATGAACTGGACAAAGAAGTGCTAAATCAAGACAAGTCTCAGTTTCATTTTACATAGGCTCAAGTACTAAGATATACAGAAGTGTATGAAAATTTTACTGTGGGTAGAATTTCCCAACTAGCATTAGACATAAAAACCTGGACATGTGACTAGTTCAGTTGCCGTGATGCAATGTGACCGCAAACAGGACATACAACGTAGCTTTTGAAATAGAGAAAGGACTGAGACACTCAAGACCAGTCCTTAGGCTATTGCGTAAAGAGCACTCAATTGCACGAGGTGCTGAACATATGTAATTAGACATGATCCCAGCTATGAACAGCTTACAATTAAAAATGACACAGAATATATGGCAGGAAGAGGCCAAATCTGTACATACATTTACTTTTTGGCTATGTATGGGGACAAGACTGTCCCCAACTGCCAAAAAAGCCTTTAGCCCAGCTATTAAACACTGACCAATACCAAAGAACATGTGGGGCTGTCCAAAAGCTACAGAATGGGAAAAGGTGATGGCCAGACTGGGGGAAGTATTTTTGAATAAGCTACATATTTAATACCCCTCCCCCATTCCCAACATAAGGTGTATGTAAATTAAGGTTACATTTCCATCATCAGTCAGGGCTGATGTCAATAAGCACTTTAGCGGCATCTGACTTGACAATTTTTTTTTTTATTATTAAAATCTACTTCTTTATTCCAGACCTGTCTTTACATCCAAATTAAAATGTTGGCCTCTATTACATCTCCATGTGGATATCTAATCAGCAGATCTGACTAAAACAGAGGTCTTAATCTTTCCTCCATCCCATCTCCTTTTCAGTTATTTTGGACAACAGCACCATCCTGCCTGTCATTCAGGCCCACAACCTGAGACTCATCTTCAACTTATAGTCTAGAAATGAGAGAGAGATCTGTCTAAACATTGCAGATTCTTTCTGCATAACATCTAAGATACATCGTTTTCTATCCATCCACACAGCAAAAATTTATCCAGGCTCTCATCTTGCATCTCGATTACTAGAGTATCACTACTGTACTCTGGCCATGATATATGCAGTCTTGCCCCCTCACATCCATTCAGAATGCTGCTGCACCTATTCTCCTAGCCCAGCGGTTCTCAAACTGTAGACCAGGACCCCAAAGTGGGTTGCAATACTGTTTTAATGGGGTCGCCAGGCCTGGCGTTAGACTTGTTGGGCCCCGGGGCCAAAGCCCAAGCCCCACTTCCTAGGGCTGAAGCCGAAGCCCGAGGGCTTCAGCCCTGGTGGCGAGGCTCAGGTTACAGGCCTCCCAGCTAGGGCTTCAGCTTTGTACCCCCTCCCCAGAGCAGCAGGGCTCAGACTTCAGTTCCCCCCTCCTGGGGTCATGTAGTAATTTTCCTTGTCAGAAAGGGGTCACGGTACAATGAAGTTTGAGAACCCTGTCCTAGCCTAATGCTTTGACCATATCACCCCTTTCTTTGATACAATAGAGAAGGGGGAGCCAGTGGAGAGATTCAAACATAAGCTACTTGTCTCCACTTCCAAGGCCCACATGACCCTACCATCATCTTGCATTCACTACTGACATGTCGATTCATGCCTCCCATCGACCAATGATGTCAGTCTCCACAGCCCACTTGTTAATTTTTGAGCATGCACCTTTCCACTTTCTCCCATAGCGTCAAAGGTCAGAAGGAACCACTGTGATCATCTAGTCTGACCTCCTGTATAACACAGGCCAGAGAACTGCCCCAAAATAATTCTTAGAGCATATCTTTTAGGAAAACTTACAATCTCGATTTAAAAATTGCCAGGGACAGAGAATCCACCATGATCCTTAGTAAACTGTAATAATCCTCACTGTTAAAAAAATGTATGCCTTATTTCCAGCCTGAATTTGTCTAGCTTCAACTTTCAGCTGTTGGATCTTGTTGTGCCTTTGTCTGCTAATTTGAAGAGCCCATTATCAAATATTTGTTCCCTGTGTAGGTATTTATAGAGTGTAATCAAGTCACTCCTTAACCTTCTCTTTGTTAAGCTAAATAGACTGAGTACCTTGAATCTATCACTAGAAGGCAGTTTTCTAATCCTTTAATCATTCTTGTGGTTCTTCTCAGAACCCTCTCCAATTCATCAACCATCTCCTTGAATCGTAGACACAACTGGACACAGGACTCCAGCAGTGATCTGACCAATACCAAATACAGAGGTAAATAACCTCTCTACTCCTAGTCGAGATTCCTGTTTATCCACCCAAAGATTGTGGTAGCCCTGGCCACAGTGTCACACTGGAAGCTCAGGTTCAGCTGATTATCCACCATGAACCCCCAAATCTTTTGTAGAGT
>NW_020664561.1:34785637-34826439 GCF_002925995.2 Terrapene triunguis | reverse complement strand
AAATTATTTTAAGTCAACAAAACTGAAGTTTTCCATAAAAGTTTATTTTACATTTTGTACATCCACATGTGCTCAAAACACACACCCCTACTGACTGTTGATCTTAGACTATAGCAACAAGTGAACATTTGTTCTGAAGGAATGCAGACTATGTGGCTGGGGGAGGGGAAGTAGTATCAACCACAAACCAGTTTGCTAATCAAAAAGTCCATTTGGTTGTTATTTAACCTTAAAACTAACAACAAACTAATTGAAAGAGTAGTATTTAATATCCATCATTAACAATCTGCATTAGACATTCTGCAGCCAACTGTAAAGACCCAGAAAACAACTTTGCTAGAAGTGAACTTCACAATTTCTTTTGTTTACTGAGTAACAGATACAGCAGTATAATTTTTCCATGCATGTGATATTTTACAGTTAAGATAAAGAGTTCTGCAATGAGCTAGCAACATTAATATGGCAATTATTTCCTGCCTAGTTAAAGTCTTGGTTGCAAGATTATTATTTTTTTAAATACACTTATTCTTGAAACTCCATCCCCATCTTCACCTATTTTTGACAGTCCCATACCACTTTCTCTTTGGCAGCCATTTAGAAATCTATACATATGTAACACAACATACCTTAAGGTGAAGTTAAAATTGCAGGCACATCAGTGGTTTGACGGTATATTACCTTTCAAGAACTTTATTGTTGATAAAAATCCAAAAGTTAAAAAATCCAGAAAATGTAAAGTTAGCAAGTTCTATGCCTGTGTGTGTTTAAGTGGTCTTAAGGTCTGCTACCCAACAGAGGAACAAGGAATTCTGCTCCTCTCCAGCAGATCTTAGGAGCCTGGTGAGAGTGGGGTATCTATTTGGTCTGATGGCTACAAAGACTCCTATTAACCACCTTGTAAAAGGAGAGTTCTGATGGTGCAGATCTGAAATCTGCACAAAGAGCCCTACTCTCATGAATCTCTATAAGGTTCTAATGTCTGAATACCCAAGAGTCTGCAAGAAATGGAAAAATATGGCAAGCAGGATGCTTGGGAGTCAGAACTACAGGTACTTTGCAGGGAAGGGGTGGCAGAGCACCAAGAGGGATATTAAAGTCTTACCTCACATTCACCACCCCAGGTTTAAACTAATATGAGCTCAATTATTAGGTACAGTATTGGTGCTGCAGACCCCAGAATCACTGCAGGCCAGATGGTCACTCATACATAAGGCTAGGTTTTAGTCACAGGTATTTTTAGTAACAGTCATGGGCAGTAAACAAAAATTCATGGCCCATGACCGGTCCATGACTTTTACTAAAAATACCCCTGACTAAAACAGGGGTGGGCTGGGTGGGTGCCGTAGGTAAGCAGCACGGGTGCTGGGGAGAGGGATTGGTAGGAATGGGTCAGGCTCCTTACCCAGCTCCTGGGAAGCAGCACAGGGCCGCCCAGAGGATTCAGGGGGCCTGGGGCAAAGCAATTTCGGGAGCCCCTTCCATAAAAAAAGTTGCAGTACTATAGAATAGTATATTCTCATGGGGGCTCCTGCGGGGCCCGGGGCAAACTGCCCCACTTGTCCCCCCCTCTGGGCCGCCCTGAAGCAGCAGCCTCAGCTCACCAGAGCTCCACATGCTGTCTCTGCTCCGCCCCAGCCCCAGTTCTGCAGCTCACATTGGCTGGGAACCATGGCCAATGGGAGCTGCAGGGGCAGTGCCTGGCTGTCGGCAGAGGCAGCATGTGGAGCTAGAGGACCTGAGGGAAAGGAGCCCCCCACCCCCCCCAGGGTAAGCAGTGACCCCAACCCCCAGCCCTCCCACACCCAAACTCCTGCTGCTGGGAAGTGTGTGCGCGGGGGTAGGGGGGCATGAGACTGCCCCAGAAGCAGCCAGTGTGACTGACCTTGGGACTGCCCGAGCTGCTCAGGTGGCTCCTGGGCCAGCCGCAGGGCTGCTGCAGACATGACGGAATCTGTGACTTCCGTGACACAGAGTCTTACTCATACACAAATGCAGTCAAATGCATTTAAACATACAGTTAGTCCGTTATGGATTAAGTTTGGGCAGCAGCTATGGAATATAAAAAGTCATCTGAAGCACCATGTTTCAACCCCAAATTGGTTTTATAGTTATACCAAAAACTATCAGAGAAATGAGACAAACTAATGATCCTAGAAGTGATAACACTAATAAATATTGCTGTACAGGAACTCCTCACTTAACGTTGTAGTTATGTTCCTGAAAAATGCAACTAAGCGAAACGATGTTAAGCGAATCCAATTTCTCCATAAGAATTAATGTAAATGAGGGGGTTAGGTTCCAGGGAAATTTTTTTTCATCAGACAAAAGAATATTATATATATATACATACATACACACACACACACACACAGTATAAGTTTGAAACAAACAATTTAATACTGGTACACAGTGATGATGATTGTGAAGCTTGGTTGAGGTGGTGAAGTCAGAGGGTGGGATATTTCCCAGGGAATACCTTACTGCTAAATGAACTAGCAATGGACTGAGCCCACAAGGGTTAACTCTCACACTCTACAAGGCAGCAGGAAAGGAGGGAGGGCATACAGAGAGACACCACTGTGTGTGAGAGAAAAAAAATGTGCATTTCCCCTTTAAGTAGCTGACCCCAGGCTTAAATCAACTTGCTGAGATCTGAGACCCGCAGGTACTGCCTAGAAGCTCCCTCCATCGTGTCCCCCCCCGCTCTATGGAAGATGGGGTGAAGCAGGGTGCAGGAGCAGGGGGGAGGGGGAGATACCCTGACATTATCCCCCCTCTTTCCCCCTCCCCCCGTACAGCAAGCAGGAGTCTCTTGGAGCAGCTCCAAGGCAGGGAGCAGCACATGGCAGTGGGGGTAGGGACAGCTGCTGCACAGGGAACTTAGGGGAGGGGGAAGCTGATAGGGGGACTGCTGGTCCACCCTGGTTCCAACCACCCACCAGCTAGCTGCAACGGGCTGCTCTTCCTGTAAGCAGCGTACAAAACAGGCGGCTGCCAAATGACATTAGAAGGGAGCATTTCACAACTTTAAACGAGCATGTTCCCTAATTGATCAGCAACTTAACATCGAAAAAACATTAACCGGGAGGACTTTAAGTGAGGAGTTCCTGTAGTTAAAGGGTTTGTCTACACTGCAATCCAAGACCCATGAAACGGCTGTGGCTGGGCCAAGTCGGCTAACGTGGGGCTTGGGCTGTGGGGCTATAGAATTGCAGTGTAGAAATTTAGGCTTGGGCTGGAGACTGGGTTCTGAGTCCCAGCAAGGAGGGAGGGCCTCAGAGCCAGGCTCCAGCTGAGCCTGACTGCCTACACTGCTATTTTTAGTCCCACAACCCAAGCCGCAAGAGCACAAGCCAGCTGACTTGGGCTCTGAGACTCAGTGCTGTGGATTTTTCATTGTAAAGTAGACATACCCCAGGTTGCCAGCGTCCTGAAATTCTGCAGTTGTTGTAAGAGGATTCAATCATTTAATGGTAGATGTTAGTTTATTTTTCCCCTTTGTTCAGTGTTATCTGCCATGGCAGAATCAATTTGTCATTCTTTACCTGAATTGTTCTGACCTTTCCCCAAGATACATGAAGGTTACTTAATGAGCAAATTAACTGCTTAGGTATATGACAGCATTATTTTATGCTCCTGTGGCCACTGTTAAAGATAGATGCTCTGTAATAAAGTAATGATTTACTTTCTGTACTTCCATAAGTTTCTTTATGAATTTAATTTAAGACATGATCAACGAGGACGTCAACAATGGCAGTCTGAAAACAGTCTGAGAGGCAAGAAACGTAGCTAATCTTGCCTCTCGCAAATTCATATGCTGCCTCCATAATTGGTGCTGGGCAAATTCAACACTTGGGGGGGAGGGGGGAAAACACATCCAAGAGCTTGGCTCAGAGCAGCTAAGTTACCTGCCATTCTCACGCATTCAGATCCTCAGTTGCAATTCAAGGGAGTCTTGGATGTCATCAGCCCAATCCTCCTATTGGGAAAGCAGTAGCTTTCATTGACATGCCAGAACTATTCAACTAGAAAGGCACTGACAAGAATAACAGACTTGAAGATGTTTACTAAAGGAATACAAACTATTCTTGGTATTATAACAAGTGATCACTGTATTTTCTCCTTAATTAGCCCATGCATGCTACAGCCAATGGTTGCTGTCAGATTTCTGCATTGATTCAAGATAGGCAGGCTTTCCAGTCAGCCAGGCTCTAGGAAGCAAATGTGGAAGTTAATGTTTTGGACTAAGAAAAAAATGTCCGTAAAGAAACAAAGTTGAATGCAACAATGATACTACAATAGTTTTAATTTGACTAAGACATTGACCACGACAGCACCATCAAGACCAAGAACTAAAAGGGATGCAGGAAGCAGAGGATCTTTCATCTTTGACTCTGAGGCTTCATCTACACTAGATTAAGAGTGGGAAGAGTTTTAGAGCTGGTAGCACTAATGCAAGATTTTCAGATAAGACCTTAAAGGGGCCCAATTTTTCAAAAGAGCTGGATATCCTTGCTCTGAAAATCAGGACTCAGATGTCTGAAATTAGGCAGCTCTCAAAAAATGAGGCACTGGATCACTAGTCATTTTAAAAATCCTGGGCCCAGCGTAACTAGGGTGCAGGCATTTCTAACCAGTGTCATCCAGCTGCACAGATGCCGGACCAATGGAAAGTCCTAATGCAAATACTCCTTCATGGAAGTCATCTTCCCAGCTCCCAAACACAAACAGGAAAGTAGGTGCTCTCCCTCCTATACTATTTCCCTTCCTGTCCTGCAAAACCCACCTTGTCTTCCACTTGTTTGGGGGCAGAGGGCCCCTCCATAGGCATCGTTCCCTCATGGCTGATGCAGCAATTCCCATAACGTGGCACCTATTCTGCTCTGCCTGACTGAACAGGAAAGAGCCATAATTGGTGCTTTAATCTCTCTGGCAAGGCTGCTTTCTCTGCTCTGCCCTTGGCTGGCTGTATGACAGCAAGGAAAAGACACAAGAGTTGTGATCTGCAATGTGTAAGACACTTGATTTTACATAAGTCATAAAATATGCCAGCCTTGACCAAGGCAATTCCGCAACTACCCCAAATTAACACCCTCACTTTTCATCAGAACATAAAATACATGAGCAGAAGAGGTACCCGCCTATATTTCCCCCGCACTGAGAGGAAAATAGAAAAAGTATGGTACTGCATAGAGGCTAACAAATAGAAAGTTTTTATATGTAACAAAATAAATGAGGAAAGCCTGCTACTCGTTCTGATACGAAATGTAACACACTTCTTTCCAGCCCCATGGACTCAAGTATTCTAGTATCTACTTCAATAGTAGCTAGTATCTGAGACCAGGGCGTTATCAGGCTCTTAGAAGCCATACTGCAGAATTTGATCTTTAGAGACATTTGATATTTAAGGGTGATAATTCTATTTTGTAGTTATACAAGAAAGCAGAATTCCAAGATACTACATTACCATTTTAGAGCATAACTACAAACATTACTTACAGTGATTGGAGACAAGAAGAAGCTAGGATGAATCCAGAAAGAAAGAAAGAAAGAAGCCATTGTTCATTAAAAGAACTCAGAACCACACATATAGCATATAAAACTATACTTTCAAGGTAACGCTTACCTCAAAGAGTAACAAGTGGTTACACTTGAAAGTACATTCAGATATACTAGAATTAAAATCTAAGCACATAGTATAGCTAATTTAGCATTTTAATACCCAGATGTGAATTTTACCCTCGTAATTACTCAATATACCATCATGATACTGACTAAAAATGCAAAACAGTAAATTTCAGCAGGTATAGTCATGAGAGAGCTGTACACTACACATTTCTAAGCAGTGGAAACGGCAGAAATATAAATCCCTGTCATTTACTACATCAAAGCCAAAGAGCAAAAAAAGTGCTTCTTCCTTCTCTAATTTGATACAATTAAGGATCACTATTGTAACAAAGTGAAACATGGTTCTAGTAGAGTTTCCTGAACATCCTATATAAGCTGAGTTAATGGAACTGGACTCGCACTAGGAACAGAAACTATGCTTCTATAAGCACTCCCACCTGGTCCCCTGAAGTCAAACTGATGGGGATCAATCTCAATGAGATCATTCAGAATGATGCTCTACCATGCACTATGTCGGTGACATCACAACAAAACAACATGGTAGTGGCACCAATCTACATAAGTTTTTTTTTTATTTTAAAAAATGGCATACTGCACAAATTTGCAAAGTTAAATATTTAGGATATTTTTTGGTCAATATTAAACTTTGCAAGCTCTGTCCCATGCTTTTGGTTCGAACGGGTGAGAATGTCCACTTAGTGGCTATAAATTTTTCCTTTACAAAATGAACAAGGTGGATTTTTTCTAATCTCTTGGAGAAATTGGATAATGTAGGGCAATCGCTTCTCTTTCAAGAGCAATCCTGTGCCTCTGAGGAATCCTATCCTGTCCTCCCTCTTGTTCAACATGTGAGAAGCAAATGGGCTAGTTGCATGGGTTACATGAGACGCCTTCAATAGGTAACCACCACCAAATTTGGTTCCCAACAGTACAGCTCATCAACTTTCTCAGAGTCTATTTGAGAGCAAGCTGGCTGAAACTCAGTCCAGATAAGAGGTGATGTTGGTGGGCTGAGAAAAGCAACTGGATGGTATGGTAAAGTTTATACTTGTTCCTCTGGACCAAAGGGGTGTGTCTGTAATTTAAGTGTTTGGTTAGATCAGGAGTAGCCAGAATAGTCTTTGCTCATTTAAGATCATTGATTAGGAGGTTGCAGCCTTCTCTCCCAGATGCAGACCTCACTACTATGACTCATAACTAGTAGTAACAGAATTGACAATTAATTTTATCTTTAAGAAATTTATTCTATTTTTAACCACTTTAACTTTTAAAGTTGCATGAAATTAAAGGGGGGGTTGGACAGCACTGACAGCGAGGCTGCAGGGGATTCCCAGAACCAACAGCAGGGCTACAGGCGGCTCCCTTTATGGCTGAAGGGCCCAAAACACCCAGCCACAAGAAGCAGGGGAGACTGCAGTCCTGGCCTGTTGGGGTAGAGATCCCCAATCATGAGTCCAAGGAGGATGAGCTCTCCGGCTACAAGGGAGGCCACCTGCTGCTGAATGACTCCTGTTCAGGGACAGCGCCTGGACTCCCAGATGGTGAGAGGGTGAAAGAGAGAGCACATGGCTGCAGTGGGCTCCCTGCGCTGCTGCAGTGCTGAGGACACCCGATCCCTGCAGGCACAAGTTGCAGGGGGAAGGCTGCACTTGTGCAGGCCTGCTACCCATGGATTTTTTCATCAATTTCAGTGTTTCAGCTGAAAGACACTTAACTTCAACTTTAATCAAATCCTGCCAAGCCTACTCATAATATTGTCAAGCCAAGATCAGATTACGGCCATGTGCTCTGCTTGTGGCTACATATTAAACACATACTGAATCTGGTACAGAGCGCAGCAGCATAATTGTTAAAAGGCCTCTCTCACTTGTGCACCTACAACACTTGTGCTATATGAATTGGTCATCTGCAAGTTACTAGGTATAGTTCAATGCATTGGGGTACCTTCATCCCCACACTATATAGAAAGCACAATGGGGAGATTTTTAAAGTTAAAGGACAATCAGGCATCCAATTCTCATTGATTTTTAATAGGTACCTGACTGCCCTATGCCTTTGAAAGTCTCCCCCTAGGTGTCCTGGAAGCCTCCTACTCAAGGGTTTGCCACCCTCTCCCGGCATTACTGCTGCAAGTTACAGTCCGAGGAGGCAGCTTTAGGACACACTTCAGAGCTGACCATCATACAGGTGCTTTTGAGAGAGGGATGCGACTTAAATGTGGGTCATTTTTCCATTTGCTAAATGGCCTACTGACTTATTTTTGGGATTTTTAAAAAAGTGTTTTGCTGTGCTTTTAAACTCTTATTAAAGCTGTCTGGAGTTTAGGATTGGCACCTGTTTTGGTATGTTTTAAATGTACATAAAGAAACCTGAAATCTGAGGCACCACTCAAGTAAGAATATAGCATCTCCACTGCTTGATGCAACTCTAAGTGACCAGATCAGGTCCCAGAAAAGATGCGTAGAAAAGGGTTACTTTTTTTTTTTTAAAAATCACTAGAGGAAAGGGATTCCTCTAGGTCATTAACAGACTTTAAAAATCTAGTGTGATAATTTCAAATTAAATTCACGCAAATAGCTCGTGTGTCCATTTTCATTCCATTGTGTTAGAAGAGTGTTGATGTCTTTATACTGGGTTGGCCATTATTTTGATTCCCTCAATGCAGGAGAAGTACCTTTAATCCCACAAGACCCTAACGCAACTGACAGTGATCCTGAGGGATGACGGAATCTATTACTTCAAGACACCAGAGAAATGTAGGTCAAATCTGGAGAGTCAGCTGTTTCTGACACTACCCAACAAGAATAAGGATGCCTAACCCTAATTTTGAGCTAGGTGGGAAATAGCTGTTTTCACCAAGAGATCTACTAATTTTGATTTATGTAATTTAGCCAAAATAGATTCAGTCTTGAAATTTTTACTCAAGTGCAGAACTTAGACCAAGATGTTCCCCTTTAGCCGCACTGATTTATTATCTGGCCAGAGAAGACTGATCTTTTAACAACATATGGACAATGATAGAGCTGAGAGTTGGGTAAAGTCCCTCTCAGGGAGGCCCTGCTTCAGCTGATCCTCACATCTCATGAGCACAACACTCACTTTGAACTTAATGCTTGGACTCAAAAGGAAGGGGTATTCAGAGAGAGGGATAGACACCAGGTTAGTCTGTATACTGCCTTATAAAGTTTGACAATTATGTGCCACAAGAGCTATTCAAAACCCTCTTCTGATGAATTTAGAGCGAAGGCTCCATTTTTGATCCACTCAAACAAGCTGCCATTTTCAGTTTCTCCATATAAGTAAACTATTTCTCTAGCTTGCTGCCTTAAGCCTGGGGCTTAAAAAATGGATCAGGTATCTGCTAACTGGAAGACTAAACCTACTAAATAGAGGCAGACACAGAAACAAGAGGAAGTGGTCCCACCAGTGAAGTCCCTGGGCACCATGCTGGTGAGCATCTCAGCCCCCATAACCAAAGCTTCTGAAAAGAAAAAAAGGCCTTGGTTTACTTCCCCAACCTGGAGCCTCCTGGCTGTTGTAATTTTCCTTGACAAGTATCCCTTACTCTACAGCTACCAGGCTGCTGTGAAGGGTGGAAAAGAAGACCAAAATTATTCTTTCCCTCAACTACCATTTTTTGGTTCTTCTTATTCTGTGAATAACTCCAGAGGCTAGCAGTGCTGCTGCTCACAAAGCAACATGAAACTGACATGATTCAAAAGTTTCGAAGCCTCCCAAATGATTCTGAACAGCCATGCACTGATCAAAGTCTGATTAATATTGCCTTGGTATATCACACCTGATACAGCTATGAACCAGAGCAAAAGTACAAAAGCTGTCTGCATGCTCAGGAAAATGGCACTGGATAGTTTACACACTGTTCATGAGAGAACCTACCAAGCACTATCCATAAGCACTAGAAACAATTTTGCAAGAGATAAAACTTCCCACTCCTACCAGCGGAGTAGATTTCGCAAACTCTGTTTAAGTCACACTTTATCTAACAACAACAACAACTGCTAGATAGGACAAAGTTCTGACTAAAGCTCATTAGAAACCATGAAGAACAGTACTGCAGTGATTTGCCAATTACTTTACCTTAGGTTAAAAGCAGCACTCTCCCTGAAGTCCAAGCAGCAAAAATAAAAAATGTTGATAAGTCTGTATCAACTATCAAGTCTGTATCAAGTCTGTATCAAGGTTCATTTAATTAGTGCAAATGGAAATGCCACTGCAGTGGACATAAAAAGTGAGAAGACTCAAACACGCAGCATTCTCCTCTCTGGAAATCTCTGCAGTTCAGTATTCATGTAATTATTTATTGACCACCAGTATGTTTGCTGCTTTACAAAGCATTAGATAAAGTCCACATTCAAAAGGAGTTTATGATCTAGTTCAGACACAAATACATTCTTCAATGCAAGGTAACTTACCTGAATAGTTTACCCAGGAGTACACCACTACCTCAGAAGAACCAGAAAAATGATAAAACTGAACCATGGGAATAACTGCCAAACCCTTCCAACAGGGAAAATAAATGCTAATCCAGTTGGAAATTTAGCGCCTAAGCCTATTGAAATCAATGGGACTTCTGATATTGACTCCAATGCAAGAAGAGTCAGCCCCTGAAGATTAGCTGAAGCAATCTGTGCCAGGTCAGGGTACTGGTTAAGTGAGCCTTTGCATTATATAACCTTCCTCCTCAGGTCAAAGCCCGCAATATTAGCACTAACAATAATAGTTGCAAAAGAAGTTGTCGATCTGCATTGAAAAGGCAAAATATTTATGGAGTCAAGACATCACACTTAATAGAATCGGGTAATGTTTGTCAGATAAATGGAAGACTAGTAGGTAAAACACAGCAATGTTGAAGTGGCAGAGGCCAATAAATGGTTGCCTGCTATCAAGTTAACACACCTATGTATGCTACTGAACACAAATTTTCATTTGGCAAAATAAACACTTTGCCCAGGCCTGCCCTTCCAAGAGAATTCTGGTACTATTTAAGCTATAACTTATTTTACCTTTTCAATGTAAAATTGAGAGATCCATTGGCAGCAACAGGGGAAACAGCATAAAGTACCTACACTCAGTGTCTTTTGACTTCCAGTCTTTGCATGCACAACATGAGGTTGTTCTATTGATCGATGATGCATTGCTACAGCACACTGTATGACAGAGAAATAGTTGACAGTAGCACAGAAAACTTCAGCAAGTAGGCTTTGGGTTCTCTGAAAGACTGAAGTTTTCCAAGGATAAAAGTCTGCAAAAATAAAGCAGCTCTTCTCATCCTCTCCAGGAAGACTGGCGGAGAACTGGAGGAGGCTCCTTAGGAACTGGGGCTCCATAGTACAATACTATGGTTGAGTGCAGTACATAAATCTATTTAGATGGCTTCAGAAAGCCTGGACACAGCAAAGAAGAGCATATAGGATGGTACACAGTGACCAAGGTTTGCCAACTGTCTGAGGGAAGCATTAACTCAAGAAGGAGGAGAGACATGGACTTTGGTTGCCTGCTTTTAAGTCACATCATGAGGTCACCTGGGGGAATAGAAAAAGCAGCAGTTGAGAGCTGCATCTCCAACTGTGCTGTTATGTGCTATAAATGCAACTGCCTGTCCCCAAGGGAACAATGTTTTGGTGAATCTACGCACAATAGGCCACATTTTTAAAAGGTATTTAGGGACCTTAGGTGCTTTTGAAAATCCCACCAGGCACCTATATACCTCAAAAGTCTGGTCCAGTGATCTTAATTAATCTCTGAAGACAGCATAATTTTGAAGAAAGTTACACCAACACCTCCAACAGGTTGCTTTACAGCTGTTTGAAGATGCACACAATTGGAAAATTATAAATTAATTACAGCTTCACTGCTAGTTGGAAAGATATGATTTGACATACTAATCATGAAGTCCAGTATCCTGACTCTGGCAGTACTAATACCAGACAATGCAAAGGAAAATTTCAAATTTTTATATATATATAAAAAATGCACCAAGTCACCAAGTAATGATATCCAAATGAGTCAGGAGAAATTCCTTCCTGGCCCATACAGTTGATTATTTAGTTGGATAATTTCAGAAGGTGGTAAATCATAAATACTATTAGCAACCAAAGTTATCCATCCTTTTATATGTAAACAGTGTGTTGTCTCAGTGACCTCCTGTGTCAGAGATTTTTTACACATAAGTTACATGTTGTGTGAAGTTGCTTTTCCTTGTTTACTCTGAAATTTGCCAGCTGCTAACTTCAGCCTAAATGCTGGGCCAATTTATTGGTCAGCAGTACAAAGAAGAGCACCTCAGTTTGAAAGAAAGTTTACCTTTGCATTATTCAATATCTGAGATTTTATTAGAGAATTTTTTTAAAAAATAAACGGTACAAAAGATTTGAAGAGTCAGTTGTCGATCATTGGGGGAACATACAGAGTATGGGGAGGATGTTATGATGTCAGGGTTGGCAGCACACATAATACATACAGACTGTAGTGTCTCCAATGGGGGGGGTGGGCGGTGGGCGAGATCAAGACACAGTTGGTAAGCAGTGAGGGTCAATCATCCACATAGGGGGTATAAATAGTCCTGGGTACAAGTAGGTGGGCTGGGTAATGGTGATGGGGCGACCCTCATGTGGTGGGATTCAGTTAGGTTGGGTAGGTTCGGGGTTCAGGGAAAAAGGCCCAGCGGGGGGAGGGGGGGGTGTTTAATAGGTCCCTTCCCCCTTGCGGGTGGGCGAGGTCTCCCCGGCTCACTCACGGAATTGGCGGTGGCCGGTGAGGTTGGGTGGGTTCGGGGCTCCGGGGGTAAGGTCCCTTCCCCCTGGTAGGTGGGTGAGGTCTCCCCGGCTCGCTCTCGGAGTTGGCGGCGGCCGGTGAGGTTGGGTGGGTTCGGGGCTCAGGGGATAGGGCCCCACACATTCTTAGTCTGTGCAGATGTATTCTGGACAAAGTGTCAAGTAACAGCACCCAATAGATGCAGAAAATTTTTAAAGATCCATCCTTTTAAAAGATCATTAATTTAATAAGCTGACAAAAGTGAAAACAGTTTAATAAAGTTATTGTGTGATCTAGACTAAAAGGAGATTGCATAACCTACCTTCCACACTATATTTTGGGGCCTTTGAGTTTATTTATTAAAACTGCCTCTGTGGCTGCTAGAATACACTTGTGTTCTGGCATTTGTTTCCTGTGGACTGTCCATTCAGATGTTAAGAGGTGCCAGACAGACATGTTTGACCACATCAAATGACCACATCTACCCGTGTGTCAAGCTGTGGTGAACAATAGTGGCGCTTAAGTCAGTATTAGGCTTCAAAGTTACCTGTACGTTTAAGACTTGTTCACCACTTTTCTGGTGCAATTCTTTCACTGTAACTGCAGACTCAAAACAGTATATTGTTTACAATATGGTGGCTACATTCACATCCTGAATCTCTCTTTTTTCCCCTGTCTAAATAAAACTTAGATCCTGGAGGCCACCTCAACATAAGTGGGAATACCTCAAATGACAGGAAAGTAGCAGTTTCCATTCTAGCTAAGGTTTATTATCCTTGTTTGTAACCAAAGGCAGTTATTGGGGTGATGCTAAGTCAGAAATCCTCAGAATATTTATGTGACAATTGTTACACTGACCCAAAATCTAAACAGGAAAGTAGAGGACGCCCCACACCACAGATAAATCTGATCTTTGGTTATGTTTGTAAGAAATCATAAGCCACATTAGTAACAGCAATAATAATGTTTTTCTCAGTGAGAAACCACTTGAAGCTGCAAGTATTAGACCATATCCACAAACTAGCTCTAGCTATTATACAGACTACTGTGTCTTACTAAAAATGTTTAACGTGCTACAGGCTTCATGAAAATTAGAACTTCAATGGATTTTTCCTTTCCTTAAAGTAGATAATTAAGTCAACTTGCTCATTACAATTCTAGAATTGCAACTAAGAGAAAAGGGACAATTGGATGGTAGTGGTGGAAGGAGGAAAAGGAGTTGCAACTATCTACAGGTAAAAACAGGTGGGAGAAACTGCTAATAGCAGTCAATGGATCCCATACCAGACTAGTTTGGACATAGCTCATAGTTTTAACAAGAGAACACCTCTTCAGAAAAGCTTTCCTGCTGTTGACCAAGAAAAACTGATAGCATTTCCCTTTCAGGAAAAGATAGGGTGACCAGACAGCAAGTGTGAAAAAACGGGACAGGTGGTGGGGAGTAATAGGCGCCTCTATTAGACAAAGCCCTACATATCAGGACTGTCCCTATAAAATTGGGAAAGAAAAAATCCCTAAGAAAAGAAAAAAAAAAAAGTGACGTGTTCCAGGAGGATGGGCTAAGAAAGCAAATTTGTAGTTTCCACCTGCTAGCAGAAGATGGTAAACAAAAATACCTTGGCCTGGAAAAAGCGAGCTTTACAGAAAAGTTAAAACTCCATTAAAATTAGACCAGTAACAGTTGTAATAGCATGGAAAACTGGATCTTAGCCAAAATATCAACAGTATACTTTGTAATTACAAAAACATCAGTCAGTTGTTTAAAGGACTGATTTAAAGTTTCACTATTTTTCCAGTGTCAGTTCAGTCAGTCTGATGGGAACCAGACTTTCCCCTCCTTCCTTCTACTCAAGTCTTACCAACCGTATCAGCTCTATATGTTATGTCTCATTAGGAAATGGAATGCACTGTGTTTGATGAGGAAATGTAGCACCCAAAGTAACATCCACCACTTCCTGTAATCATGCAAGTATTTGGCAGAAAGAAAAAACACAAGTAAAAACCACAGTAATGTTTGCTACTGTTCCTACTGAGTATGGCTGTGTGTGTGAATTTCAAATCAGCTAAGAAATAGGATAAAGTAGCTGACATACCTTCTGAAAGAATGGCTTCTTTCAAATACAGTAGCACATCTGCAAATTTTCTGACATCATTCACCAACTGCATGATGTATTCTGGATCCACAACAGGACTGTCGTAGCAATCAGAGTTGGAGCTAATACTGCTCAGAGAGTTGCTCTTGGTGCTGCGCCCCATTCCCCAGTTTCCTGAATTGGAGATGGTGAAGAAATTGGATGTAGACAGTCGGGCTAATCCCAAACCACGCTTGTTACTTCCACCGTTCTGTCGCAACATCCCAGCTGATGCAGTACTTATAAAATTCTTGCAGCTAACATTCAATGTCACTTAATGTCCATTTGAAAGGCCAAAGACGAAGCCCTTAAAATTAATAAGGGGGGGGGGGAGGAGAAAAGAGGGTGATATTTTAATGGAAGAGAACAACATTGGAAAGGTAAAACTTTCATACTGACAATGCCTGGAAATATTTTCAATGTTAAATTCTTGGATATTGAAACATTTAAATCAAATTGTTTTAAAATCCTTTGATTATCTGAAGTTATAAAGCAAATAATTAATTAATGCTAGCATTACCTGAAGACCAGGTGGAGGTGGTGCATGAAGGTAGTCTATAAGCTTTGTCCTGGAGCTACACAAACTAATCTCTAAATTTACTCCAAAGAACTGTTCTCTTTCCTGAACATGTGTTCATGAATCCCTAATTTAATACACTCTATAATGCATACCCTGAGTCTGGGTCTACACTATAAAATTTTACCATGGCTGAACAGTTCCCAACAACCATAAAAAATTGGCATAATGCTGAACAAAAACACATGGACAACTAGGCCATGTTCAACACCATTTCAGTTAATAAGATTGTTGGTTACCATGTTTAAACATGGTAAAATTTCATAGGGATCCTATTGGCCTACCACAGTTGGATGGAAAAAGGAAAACAGTCTGAAAAAGGCTAAAGTTTAATTGCAACATGGGACTTTAAGACAACTGCCATTTTTTTGTTTTTAATAACAGTAACTCACACTAAAAACAAAGGAAAGCAAAGAAGCTACTGAGATTCCAAAAATGTAACTTCTTTAGTGTGTCAGATATTGAGATTCAATCTGTAAAACCTACAGGAGTTAATTTCAGGGGGTTCTATTTTATTTTAGTTTTAGCACAGCACTTTTTAGGAAGTTCACTCCCAAAGAAAGTTTATACTTTGGAATGAATAAATTGATATAGCTAAGCAGCCATCTCTATTCATTTAATTTAAGAAAACCAGAGTCATTCCTACTTCATTGTGCCAAGTGAAGTAATTCACTTCAAAGGATAAAGCTCCAGGTAGCAAAGGCAGGTATGGTTCCATTTTGATAAATGACAACATTTATCCTCTAAACACTAAGAGAAGAGAATTTATGTTTACATTGTATGTTTAGCTCAGAGGAAAAACAATTGTAAACAGCATTATAAAGGCCAAATGGTTAAGACTTTGAATTGCAGAGATTACAATACATTTGTTTGCACCTCAGTGAAGTTGCTAATTTAACTATTTTTATTATAAACATGAGAAAGCAAGAATTTATTATAATATAATCGTAGGTATTCACTGCAGGTTGAAAGGGGTATTGCATACATTTTTCAAAATCTGTTTAGACAATTTAAAGAAGCCAGTAACTCCTCTGTTTTGAATACTCCCACTATATGTTCTGACAGGTAGTATTCTCATGCATTTCCATTACTTTTCTCCATTTTGTTTTAAAACTACCAGGAATAATAAAAAGGAGGAAATTAGGTCAAAAAAATTTATGCTACAGCATCACTGGTTTGTCAGATGCTTAAAAAAGAAAGAAAATTTAGAGTTTAACTAACCCAGTTTAACTGCCTTGATAATATATATTGTTTTGAAGTAGTATGTATAACACTATAAGAAAATATATAAACAATGCTGAAAATGAAATTAGTAATTCCAACATAACAACTACATTAATAGAAACCTGCTAAAGTGTGTGGAGGAGGTGATTACAGGTGAAGTTTACATTAAACAAACACAGGGTTGAGCAAAACATTTGTGCAACCTTCCTCAGTTCCCATGTGTTAGTCTCCTAGCCAGAAAGCTACTTTGCAATCCTGTCTTTCACATAACCGCTTCCTTCTTTCAACAAGTGTAACATCTTCTACTACTGAGACATAAGCAGAATTTTCCACATTATTTAAAAAGGACACATTGTCAAATTAAAGACAGTCAGTTTCAATAATGAATTTAACATAGTTTTGGGTATTTGACCAGTCCCCCTTAATATGACTATGCTTTTACATTTCCCTCTTTTGAAAATGTTTTTCTCTCATCTACTACTGTGTGACTAACTCGCACAAAAAGGGGAAGACAGCAATGACTATTCAGGGGACACAGTAAGACATGTATAAACACTAAAATACACAAAAATTTAAAGATATTTTCCTATACTCTTTCAGTTGTAATATTAGGAATTACATAATATTTATCCCCTTTAGTCAAATTTTTGCTGTAGATACACTCTTCTATTTTTTCCTCACTTGTACTTGTCACAAGACAGAGGTAGGAGAAAAAAAAAAAGTTTTCCTCCCAGAACACGCATATTTCATTACTAGAAAAAAAAAGTTTCATGTTCATTCGTATACACTTTTTTTTAGGCTAGAATCTCTTGAAGAAAGTCCAAAACAACTCTTATAAATATCTCCAGACTTTGGTTAAGAACAAGTAGTTCCCATCACAAACCATCCTTCCCACCCCCAAATAAACCAATCCACACACACACACCCCAGACCAACTATTTCAGAAATCTGCTCTCTCAGCACAATTTTCTCTCGCAGACGATAAAGTTCCCTACCAGGCCACATTTTGAAGAGTTCCTTTGGAGCGAAAATCTACAAATCTGTTTTTAAAAGGAACAGTAAAAAGCTCTCAACCCGGATTGTTTATAAAATGCAGCCAGAGCACACAGCAGTGCTGCCCGTGTAGCTCCAACTGGGCCCGATTGCAGCGAGGGTTTGCCTCCCACGCCTCGCACACGGAATGTCTCGCATTCCTAGCAGGACTCTGTACGGCAGGCAGGGGCCCCCTCGACCAGCCGATGCAGCCAGCTGCCAACTCGCACGTCCTCGCCCTCCTGCCCAGGATTTACATACAATGGAGAGGAGCCGCTCGAGCCGCAAACACACCGCAGGGGAGAGGGGGAGGCTGAGCGGCAATGGGCGCAGGTAGCAGCCCGGCCGGGGAGGGGGTTCACCGAGGGCCGAGCCGAGGGGGACGAGGCACTTCATGGGGCAGGAGATTTAGGGGACGCTCCTAGCCGCCCCTCGGTCCCTTCGCTGGCCGCAGACAGGGAGGATGCCCCAAACAGAGGGGCCCCCGGGCGTGGAGCCCTGAGCGGATGGGGACGCAGGGGGCAGACGGACCCGCCTCGCCGAGGGCGCACTTTGCCTGGCGGGGGGGACAATCGCGGGGAGCCCCCACTCCCGCGGCGACAGCCGAGTCCCGAAGCCCCTCAGACCCCCCGGCCGGACCCTGCTCCCCCACCCAGGCTACGCCCCCGGCTCCCCTACCGCTCCCCCGAGGCCGCCCCTCGCGGCGCCTGGCACGGCCCCTGCAACCCCATGTGGGCGCCCAACGCTCCGGCCGACAGCAGCTGTCCGGGCCGGACACCAGGGACGGGACGAGACGCGCCCCCGGGCGGGGTCCTTACCGGGCTGAGGGCGGCGGGGGACGCCGTGAGATGGCAACAGAAGCGAGTCCCCGAGCGCAGGCAGCAGCCGGGCCGCGACGGGCCCCTGCGCATCCCTCCGCGCTGCCCATTGAACTCACACCCTCCGGCCAGCGCCGCAGCCGCCCGTCCCCCGACCGCTCCCAGCCCCGCCCCGGGCACGCCCCCTCGCGCCCGCCACCTGCCATTGGGCAGCTCCGCATCAGGGGCGGGGCTATGCTAATAGCGCAACAGGTTGGGAGCGGGACTGGGAGTGAGGAGTCGGCTCTGAGGTGGCGGGCGGACTGGACTCAGCGCAGCCCGTGGTGGATGAGCCCCGCTGGCCGAGAGCACCGCTGAGGGGGGAGCACGCAGCGGGCAGCACAGCGTGTGCCTCAGGCGGCGGCACCCGCAACGCAGAGTTCAGCCCGTAGCACCATGCAACGGGCCAGACAGCAGCGGGCGTGCTGGGGTTCCCGCTCGTGTTGCAGACACTGGCCCATGCGGCCCAACGTGGTGGGAGGGGGCGGCGGCGACGACGACAAACTCTAGAATCTGGCGGCGAAAAGCTCGGGTGTGAGGGGGCTGGAATAGGGCCGCTGCTGTAGTGTCAGAACTGAGGGGGCACGTTCATCCCCAGGTGAGGTTGCCCCCACCCACCTCAGCAATACTAGAGGGTCGAAAGAATCTGGTGGCCTCTTTCCAGCCACAAGTTTGCAAACCCAGCCACAATAATAATATAATTTCTGGAAAAGCCGCGTTGTACTGCAAGCCCCTCATCAGGCTTCTCCATTCCCAAGGCAGCATCACCGTCATCTCTGCTGTCACCTCTTAATCCTCACTCTCCAAAGAGAGGATCCTGGCATTGTTTCAGCGATCTCCCAATCCTCCTACTCATTCCTGATCTCCATTGGGGCAATGGAGACATTGTTGTCTTCTTCCTTCTCTCCCTCTGACCCCCCTCACCATCACGGTACATGATGCCTTGGTGCTGTCCTCAGTATTTCAGGTGGCATTGATGGGTAAATCCCAAGAGTATGGTTTAGTTCCTCATAAAAGAATCAGA
The DNA here is from genome assembly GCF_002925995.2 of Terrapene triunguis. NCBI lineage: Eukaryota > Metazoa > Chordata > Testudines > Emydidae > Terrapene > Terrapene triunguis. The sequence goes on along the minus strand of NW_020664561.1, from coordinate 34,807,191 downwards.
TTTTCCTCACTGCCTTGTGCCTTGCTTCGGCCTCCAGCCCTTTTAATTTTTGCCCCGGTATTGATTAATGGACCAAATGATGCTGTATTCAGCATCCACTTGGACGTTTGGGCATAGGCCCACAAACACTTCAGCCGCAACTAGATCTTCTTTTTGCCCCTGTGGGTCATCACTGCCAAAATGTCTGCCTTATACCACCAAGCATAATTGGCAAACAACACTGCCAAATTACCAGGAGGAAAAAAAAAAAAAAAAAGCTGCACCACATGTGATTGTAAGGAGATGTCTTCTGAGTCGCTGATGAAAAATTGTCTTGCTACATCAATGGAGAAGTCAATGCTATGGTGTGTATAATACTATTTGTTTGGAAAAGGGGCTTCCACAAACCTTTACCGTAGGCCTATACAATTCAGAAATTAGGCCAGACAGACCTCTTAAGCATTAATTGGTGCACTGTTGGATAACAATGGGAGGAGTATTGGGGCACTAAGTTAGCATTTGTTGTTTATGCTGGTTCTGCATTAGTGTATATTGGGATGGAGGAGGACTACAAGGTGGTTAGCCTTGCTTGAACTTAAAATGTTGGTGTGAGTGCCTAGACATTGTTGGAATCATGAAGACATGGTATATTATAGTCATCTTAGGAAGCACCAATAGTGGTTAACATAACAAATTTCTCCAATGTATACAAGGCCTAAGACAAAGACTTATTTTAATGTAGCATACTATTATATACAAAAATAAGTTAAATAAACATTTATGTTGCAAAGTCAAGCACTCAGAAGTTAGGAAATGTGAGAATTAAAGCTGTCTGGGCCAGGTTTACCTGTGAAGAGTTTAAGTGATTTGCCCAGCATTACCAGGGCATTCTGTGGCAGAGGCAAGGATAGAATCTAATCTTTCAGGTAGGGTGACCAGACAGTAAGTGTGAAAAATCGGGACAGGGTGTGGGGGGTAATAGGAGCCTATATAAGAAAAAGACCCAAAAACCGGGACTGTCCCTATAAAATCGGGACATCTGGTCACCCTACTTCCAGGGCAATATTCAACTTCCTAAACCACAAGAACGTCCCTTCTGTTCCTGTAATTCCCTGTCTCATTCACTACACACCTTTCAACATCTGCAGTATATTATGTAAGGGTCCTAAAAACAACAACTTCCTTGACTACATAACCCTGATTCATCCCCAGAGTATAGTCCTTCCTGTGCTCTGAATGAGGCAGGGGCATTTTGGAAAAATATTATGTGATCATGGAGTTAAAGACTATCATAATGCATATGCAAAAGAGAGCCAAATTAATATTGCAGGGACAACTTTAACTCTAGCATTCCCTAATTTCTGAGTACTTGATTTTGCAATCTTAATTTTCTTTTAATGTTTCCTCATGTGGCATAATATTGAAACCCATATGGTTCATCAGCAAGATTGTAACCTTTAGATAAACTGCACAGATCTCTATGACTGTAGCTAAAGGAATAACTGATAGCAGATATAAATTGTCATCCTCTATCTGGTCCTGTGATTAGAGGGGAAAGACACACATTTTGCTAGTAGTGACAGCTATTTGCTGACAACAGAGGAATGTTTGGATTTAGGAATTTGGGGTTAAATTCCAGGGTCTGGAGAGGATCACTCCCCATTTTACCCCCACACAAGCTTTTTCTTCCAGTCTCAGTCCTAATCTCCTAGCCTAGCTAGTCCAAGGCTAGGTCTACACTGCGGGGGGGGGGGGGGGGGGCTACCTAAGAAAGCAACTTCAGCTATGCGAATAGAGTAGCTGAAGTCGGCGTATCTTAGGTCGATTTACCTGGCCATGAGGACGGCGGCGAGTCGACTGCTGCCGCTCCCCCGTCGACTCCGCCTCTCGCCACGGTGGAGTTCCCGAGTCGATGGCAGAGCGATCAGGGATCGATTTTATTGCGTCTACACTAGACACGATAAATTGATCCCCGATAGATGGATCACTACCCGCCGATCCAGCGGGTAGTGTAGACGTACCCCAAGTCTCCACCTCCCAAAGCTCCTCATCCCAGTTCCAGTCTCCCTTTCCAGGCTCTGAGTCCAAGGGCCAACAGTCCCCCCACCAGGGGTAGTCAATTATTTTGCCAAGGTCCAAATTTCTTGGTTAAGGTATAGTCAAGGTCCAGACTCCAGAGAAAAAATATATATATTAAAAAAAAACCTCCAACAATAATGATAATAAGTAAATAAAAAGATTTTGGGGTCCTTCCAAAAGTATCTGGCAGTCTGGATTTGGCCCGTGGTCTACCTATGGACTACTCCTGCCCCACACCTTGGTGCCCAGTCCCAGTCTCCCTCCCTGTGCTCCTCATTCCTGTCTTTCCCCCTTGGGGCTCCATGTCGCAGTCTCCTTGCCCAGCCAGTCTCAATCTTCCCTCGCCAGCTCCTCATCCAATCTGTCTTTACTTCCATTCCCACAGACTAGCTCCCAGTCTATCATCTCACCTGAACCCTGGTCTCAGTTTCCTCCCCTGGCTCCCGATCCAAGGCTCCTTGTCCAGCAGTCCCAATATCTCTTCCCAGCTGCAAGAACCAGTCTTCCCCCAGGCTACTGGACCCAATCTACTCCATCCATCCTCCCCCCATCCTCCCTCAAGTCCCAGCTCCTTATCCTTCTGTATTTCAGTCAGCCTGCTTCCGACTCCTCCATGCTGCCAGGTCACCAGCAGGGGGAGCACTGGGAGCACAGGAGAGATAGTCTTCCTCCTCTCAGTTCCTGTGCCCAGTACCACAGTGGCCCCTGGCTGCTGAGAGGAGAAATTGAAGGGAAAGTCCTGCTCTGCCACTGCAGTCGTAGGCTGGAGCATGTTCAATATAGGTGGAATCTTCAGAGATATTAAGCTGCCAGACTTTAACAAGTCTCTACTGAGCATGTGCAAAATAATTTTTTTCAGAACCTTATAATGTAGCCAAATTTAGGCAAATTGTCATGGAGATGATAAAAAAGCCAGCCCTGCACCCCTGCCAAATTTCAAGTCCCTGTTCCAGAGCATGGGGGTGCTAGAGCTCAACAAAATTTTGTAAGAATTTTGTTTAACTTGGGCAAAACAATATATTTTACCCTAATCTTATTCTCAGAAATGGTTGAACTATTTTAACTGAAATTAAACAAAAACAAAAACCAGCCTGATGCAGACACCCAGCATGGAAAATTGCAGCCCAAACCACAGAATTTTGGCAAAGTTATAAGCAGCTGGAGGAAAAGAAGGGTCTTGTAATGGGAAGTGTCTGGCAAACTTAACTATAGGAGGCATTACCAGCTCCAGCCATAATAATGGTGCCTAGAAAAATTAGAAGAGTGACATTCATGGATTTGTGCAGAATCAAATTGTTTTGGTTAGAAAAAAACTCACTCCAAATATGATGATCCTGTGGCTGCAGAGCGCACTGTTGAACTCTGTGGACTGTGGTCCACTCCTGGAGCAACAAACCAAATTATGACATTACTTATCTCTCTAATTAGCTGTCCATCAGCATACGACAAATAACAAAGTCTTTGAAATCCCTTGGTAACAATAGTTTTACTGGGTTAAATTTCAGCACTGTTAATCAACATTTTGTTTCTTTCCTTTCCTGTAACTATTAACCTAAATAAATGTTAATGTAAATTTATAAATCTATTAAATGGTTACAAGCTATGCAAGTCTGCTGATACTAAATTTGGAGAAAAAGCAAACAAAGAAGAACAATGCAATGAGGTTCAAAAGGATTTGGATAATTCAGGGGATTGATCCAGCAGATGCCAAAATCACAGAACGGTAAATAACCGTAAAGTAATTTAGTGGAAGAGCAAGAAACCAAGTTAGGGAATATGTTCTAAATGCTACAATGATCCATCATAAAATAAGGAAAAGGACTTGAGGAATTATGGATAAGTCATTGAAACCATCAGCTTAGTGCACAGCAGTAGTAAAAAACGCAAACAAGAAATTCCACCTTTATTCACCAACAGATAGGACCCAAAAAAGTTGAGACTGTTACTCTCTAAGGCCATGTCTTTGGATGGTTGTGGGGGAGATACCACAGTGAGGGGCAAAATATATACTTATTATCATATTTAGCCATGATAGGCTACATAGAATTAGTGGCCCTGAAAATCATAAACTGTCCCTCGAAGATGATGCAAGGCTAGAGGTATTTTGTGAGAAATGCAACTGGACGTAGAATGACCCAGTCTGCAATCAACCTCAGATAAAAAGATTGCAATGTACGTAGCCAGTGCTGTGTTTCCAAAATTTTAACAAGTCGTTTCTCAAAAATGTTACCCTTCATTTGGTAATCAACTGCAAAGCCGGTGGATAGTCAGGAATAGGAGGAAAGATTGTGTGAAGTAGGCAAATCCCAGAACCTCCTTCAGTTACCAGATGCTCCACTGACTAGTATATCTCACTCAATTCCAGAGCCCTTCAGAATCCTTCTAGAAGTACTATTCCCTGCTTTAGTTATTGCCCTCAACATTAAAACAAAGTGCCATTTGGACACTGTGCTGATCAGCTTTTGTTACCCTGATGTCAGATAAAACAGTTATGAAGCAAAAATTCCACACTAGGTTAGCAAAGAAACTGATATTTCACAACAATGATGAACATGGATATGGTGACAGCTACAAAATATGCCCTTTTAAGTGTGAAAAAGGATCCATTATATCTTTTTACAATAATTGAAAAGGGGTCTCTAGAGAGAGATGGCTTGTGGAAAAGGTTAAAAAATTAATAAATTGAAGAAAGAAAATATGGTGCTTTTAGTGTCAGGGGAGATCAGGTGGTGAAGCAGGACTCTTAGTTTTTGTGCCAATCTCAAAAATGTTGTTTGGCATCCAAAAGCAGTTTTATTGCCAGAGCTCCCAATTATGCTGGGGACTGCACTACTATATCAGTAACAACTGCTTTTGGATGCCAGCAAAGGCCTAGTGTACACACAGATTTTGAGCAGTGTAACTATTTTGGTCAGGGATGTGATATTTTTACCAAAATAATTACAGTATACTAGTACAACCCCTGAATGCAATTACTTGCCTGTAAAGGTTCTTTATTATTCCCCTCTAGTGTGGGAATAAATTGTTGGTATAACTGCATCCTTACTAGGAGGTTTGTAGTGTTTTAACTGTACCAGTATAGTTAAAGCAGTACAATTTCTGTGTTTAGATAAGGCCTTAATTTCAACTCTATTGCCACTGAAAAACTGTAATTTACATTGGGCCCCTGATTTAAATTGACATACCCTCTGGAAGACCTCTGCATACCCTCAGGGGTACGTGTACCACCACTGGTTGAAAACCACTGTAACAGAGCCATACTACAAATAGCATTATGTAATCTCACTCACATATAACTCAATCCTACCATCCCTTACTCACTCAAGTAGCCTCTGTCAGAGGGTGGCTGACCCCTGTAAATGAAGTAATCCAGCACCCCTGTGCCAGAACAGATGCACTCAGTTTGGTCAATTGGGAAGGTGGGGCAGGACCCGGAGGCTATAAAAGTCCAGGAAGTGATGCACAGGGTTAGAGAAGATTGAGTTAGTCAGGGGAGGATGAGAGTGGCTAGCACCTGGAAATTATGCAGTTCCTCGGAGAAGGCAGGAGGAAAATAGTAAGATGGGCTTTCTGGCTGGTGTCTCCAGGCCAGACAAGCAGTGTTGGAGGACTGAAAGCCAGTGACCAGCAGATGGAGTTCTTGGCTCTAAGCTGGAGAGTTGGGGATGAGGGCTGAATGCAAGAGAGCAGTGGCGGAGCTTACTTGCTAACATCTCTTGGGCTGAAGAGCTGAGCCTAAAGGAACTGTGACTCCAAGGGGAGTGAAGGATGTTTCCCTGGTAAAGATGATCTCTCAGCAGAGAGACTGTGGGGCTTCCTGCTGGGAAGAGTAAGATTTCACTCCAGTTGGAGGGTGTGTGGGTGTTGTCCTAGTACAAGGACTGGAGGGGATTGCATTGGAGAGCTAGGACATGAGAGATTTGGGAGCTGTCGTGGAAAATCAGGGTATGGTGAGAGATGCCAGAGATAAATGTTGCATGTAGTGTTTACACTATGGTAGTAGAACTTCTGTTATGATTTATACATGCATGGAACTCTTAATAAATTAATCCCACAAGGGCTACCATTAGACACTGTGGACTATTTTTTGGGACTTTGGAGGAGGGACCCTGTGCTAGGTGTGCCTCTCATACTGTGGCCTGCTGATAGAAGGTGCTCCAGTTGAGGTTGCCCAATGACTTTATCTCACAAAAATAATTGCATTGTCAGGATTGCAAGATCAGACTCATAAGACTTTCAATACCAGCTCAAACCAGGTATCTGTGATGTCCTTCATTATTCAAGAGGTAGTGGCCAACATGTGATACTCCAGAGAAAGTTAGGGGTTGGAGGAGTGAACAGGTAACTCACCTCAGCAGTTGTACAAGGATGTATGTTGTGGGAAAAGGCAAATCCTCCCTTAACCCCCGCACTAGTTCTTACTTCTAACAGCTAATCATCCTTTTTTGTTGGTGGCTGTTTAATGTGGTTTGACTAGGATATTGGGAACAGCAGTTCTTCTGAATTGCAGAGAAATACATCAGCATATTGACATGCAGGAAAGATGTGTGTTCTCTCCCAAGCCAAGTGTTTCATATTTTAGCAGCTGCAGAATCAGGATTACGATGTGCATTATTTCTAGTACAATAGCAGCCAGAGACCCCAGTAAGGATCTAGATCTTATTGTAGAAGGTCCTATACAAAACATAGGAAGGTGAGCATTCTCCGATAAAGGGTTTGTCTTCAATGAAAAGTTAACTTGGGCTCTTACTCAGGAGTGCTTTCAACAGGATTAACCTTTTGTGGACCTGTCGCCAAACATATATGGGGGCAGTGGAGCATGGCACGGTGGGGGTCGGTCCCCATAGTGAGGGGCTGGCCAGGGGCCTGGCATGGGTGGCCCTGCTCCGCCCAGTGCGAAGGCACTATTTACAAACTGGCAGGTGCCAGACGCACAGTGGCCTGCCCAGTCCTGTGCTGCCAGCATGCTCCTTCCCCTCGGGGGTGGGCCTATGCCACGCCACAGAGCGCCCCCCCCCATCCAACACTGGAACAGCCCTCCGATTCCCTATGGCCAGAGCCCCCCTGGATTTACTATGCCCAGCGGCCCCGCCCAGACCCTGCCACAAATGCACAGCGCCCTGCACAACACCACCCCTGCCCAGCACCCCCTGCCCACAGCCCCACCACAACTGCCCAGCACCCCACACAGAACCGCCATTCCCTAGTGCCCGAGCACACAGATTTTTGCCACCCCCTCACAGCCCAGCACACCCACCCACCCTCCAGACACCCCCTCCCCTATGCCCTGCCTCCCGGCCGCATTCACCGACCCTGCTGGAAGGCGACTGTCTGCCGGGCTGAGCTGCCAGTGCAGTTCCCGGGGCAGGGAATTGCTCTGGCCCTGGGAGTGGTGCGATCAGCCAGGCCAAGGCCTGCCCCTGCCAGCCTCCCTCAGGACCCTCTTGCCTGGAGGGGTCCAGCCAAGCCCTCCACACTGTCCCCCCGCCCCAACTGGCTGAGACTGGCCAGGCTTCTGCAGCAGTCCCAAGCAGCTCAGTTCCAGGGAGACAGGTGGGGCCCCCGGGTGCTGGAAAGCAGAGACTGCCTGGAGCCAGAGGTGCACTGGGATCTGGCCGGGGGCAGAGAGAAACCGGTGGGTGGGGCCAGGGGGTGAAGAGGAGCCCTCGGCGGGCAGGCCGAGAGGAGCAAGTGGTGGGCAGGGTGGGGCGAGCCAGTAGGCTGGTGGGGTCTCAGGGCTAGGGTGATCAGATGTCCAGTTTTTAAAGGGACAGTCCCATTTTTGGGGGACCTTTTCTTATATAGGCACCTATTACCCTCCACCCCCGTCCTGTTTTTTCACAGTTGCTATCTGGTCACCCCATCTCAGGGTGCAGTGCAAGCAGAGCAGGCTGGGACCCCTTCTGAGCATGGGCCTGGCTCCATGGCGCCACTGGCGCCATTGTAAACCTGGCACTGGCTTTCAACCTGGACTACCTGGGGGTATGAATTAGAGCAGTGATTCATTTTCAATCAGGCTGGTAAACCATCTACTTTGCAGTGAGGATGTAGGCTAAATCACTTGAGTGCTGATGGTCCTCCAGTGCCTTCCCACAATTCTGTCTGTGCATCCAGAAGGACAGATAAGTCTTAGAGACAATCCTCTATGCCAATGTGGGGCAGCCACAAAACCATGAGACACATTGTTGAGGACTGCAAAATAACTCAACTTCCTGGAGATCTTCGTGCCTTGAACATAATTGATAAGAATGCTATGGCTTGGCTTGACCAGATTGCATACGCCAAATAATAAAGAAATAAGTTCTTCCACAATTCACTTGGGAAAAAACATACAGAAAACCATGGGATGTGCCCCAAGAAGTCCTAGGTACACACACACAAGAGAGCACACCCGTGAGGATGCAGTAACTCAGGTATGACTGTGTAGTGCGATAGCTCACACCGGGCTAAATTAACTTTTATACTCAGACTCAGGTGCCAATCATCTGGGCTAACTCAGTAGTGACAACATACACAAAAAGCTTGCAAGCTAAGGCCATGATCCTGCAAAGACATTATAGAGGCCTAACTGCATGCTGAAAGTAGTTCCAGACCTCAGTTGGATTATTCACTGTGCAGAAAGTTAAGCATGGGTGTAAATCTTTGCATGATAAAGACAAGCAAGGTATGAATTGTTGGGGAGAAGGATATAATCAAATGCTATTATATGTAAGAGTGGGATGCTGAAATCCCTGCCAAAAAAATATTTTATTGGTAGCTCTATAGAAGACAGAGCTGGTGTTTCACCAAGGAAGTAGAATTGTATTTTCAGCTGTTTGGTCACGATTGTAACAGCATCATCCATGTCATCTCGTGGCTACTGTTGAGTCAGATAAACAGATTGTGGGTATTACTATTTTTAGAGAGTATTCATTGTGGGATTGCTTCTTAGAAGAATTTTAAATGATAAAAACACCACCTCGGAAAAAATCACAAAGTTGCTACTCCAAAAGCAATGCTGGCTTGGCTCGCTCTTGTTTTGTTTCTGCTAGTTTGAATAGTGATGATGAATTTGACTAGTTTGAGGACAGTAGATGCAATGCTGATGTCAGATTAGAATAATTTGGGAATAGAATCTGGTGGCCTCAGTTTTAAATGAGATCTTTGTTGCTTAATACTATTATTTAATATTTTGTTATACAACTTGAGCCAGCTCCTTCATACCTTATTTAAGTAAAACTGTCATAGATTTTAGATAGATTTCTGCCTGAACAAGTACAAGATCTGGACCATTATTATTAACTAATGTAAGGAAATCAAAGATTACTTTATTTAATAGAGCAGGAGTGAGTAAATAAAATTCATACTTGAGAACATGACTGGGAGCGTAAGAAGGAGTCAGGAGAATAAGGGAGGATAACAAGATAGTGGAACTAATCCATTTTTGGTTAGTTTGCTTGAGTTAATAAATCCAATTTGATTCCAATGGGCCTGATCCAAAGTCAATTGAAGTGAATAAGAAAACTCTTGATATAGTTTCAAGAAATGTACATGGCATAAAAATATACTGAGTATGAATCTACTCTTTTTTAATAGTGCAGTAATTAAAATGAATTTTTGAATGGATTTTATGCTTAAATGGACAAAAATTACATTTGTATGGTTCTCACTTACTTGTAAAGTGTTAATATTTGTTGAAAATTAACTCCCCTCAGTTCTTGATTGGTATAAATTGATAAGAATGAGATATCAGTTCTACAGCATTCTTAAAATAGCAAAAAATAGTTGTATTCAATAAAAAAAACCACACAAACAAAAATCCGACTGCTAAATAGTGTTAACATTGTCACTTGTGCACCAGCATCACAGTAAACAGTGCGGTTTAAAAGTGAAAAGAATAGTTTGTGCCTACACCTCACATCTTTCAAACTCATGTTAGGGTGTTATTGTTTTTTTAAAAACACAGTAGTAGTAATATAATAGTGGTTAGAGGCCACAGTCAAGGGTCAGAGCCCTACATGCCACTCAACTTGCCAGAGCCCAAATGTGTGATGCAATGTGTGATGAAGACCCAAAGTGAGGGGCACAAAAGTGTATTTATGCAGGAAACTTAAAATCCTGTGAATTAATTCCTGTAGTATAATGAACTATTTTTTAACCTCAACTTTTATAATTCTTTATTTTTTATGTAAGTTCAACAATTAAAGTGAGGACACACTTTATGTAGAAGGGACTGAAATTAGTGACATGCTTCAGAATGAGGGAACTGAGAGCCATGGGGACCCGATTCTGCTAAATGCCATATAAACATTTAGTTAGACATGTCCTTGCCCCAGCTTACAATGTTAGGTCCCTGTCCTACTTTTCTGAGCAGGTGTCAGGGTTCAGGCCTTAGTTAATGAGAAGGGGCAACAATTGGATGCAACAATCAATCAGGGAGGCTGAGTAGCAGTGATATGACCTTGTGTATGGAGTAATAAAGTGCTTTCCAGAATAGTTTTAAAAACTTTCATTTGGCACACTATAGCGTGTTCAAAATTAACGTAGCTTTGTGACAAGGTAGACATGGCTTCATTTACAATCTTAACAAATGTTTGGGTTTAATTTCATTTGGAATTTAAAAGTTATAGTAAAAACAAATCATCTAAAATATAATTCCCTTAATAGAGTTTAAAACTTGCAATGGGTGGGAGAGAAGACTTCACTATTTGCCACTGGGTGGAAAAAAATGATTTCTAAGGACCTCTGACAGGTTAGCAAAGTAAAGCATTTAAAGAGTTCGGGGGCAGGTGGTTGTGCTACATCAAATAATTGTCCTGCTTCACAGCCACACAAAACAATACAACATCAGTCAGTTTAAGGTTTAAAGGGAATTTTATGGTCTATTGCCAGATATACTAGAAAAGGGTTAAATTGTTCAGATTATCCTTCTCCCAGGTGGAACATAAAACCACACCTTTTCTCCCGGGGTGGAAAATAAATATTTCCCTTGTCCTCACTCTGATAGCAAGTCCCAACAAGGAAAATCAGGACACATTCCTTCCTTCCTTTATAAGCAGTCATTTGATTGCTCCCAGCACATTCCAGATCTGCTAGGAAACCTTAATTGTCTTCACCTGGAGACCCTTGCCTGAATTCCTGTCCACTACTACAACCTTATGGAATGGAAAATTCTTCTCTTCCCCCAACCCCTCAAAGCCAAGTCCTGAATCGGGTTATACACCCTGTCCCACAGTCATATGTAATTCCATAGCTTCACTTATTATGTAAATATGTGTGAGCTATGTAGATGCAAATGGCTCTCTAGAAGTACATGTTTTTAGGTGTGGTAAAATATGTTGAGTACAGTTTATCATCATAGATTTAGAACTGATAAAAGATCAAGAAAAATAAGGGAATTTTGTACCATAATGGGGAGAGGTGATGGGTGAGATTATTTAGTTGTTGATTTTATAATTAATCATAATTATTCCATACAGAGTTGTCTGAGGGCAAAAAAAAATAAAGGCTATTTTTGCTTGTGGTTTTGCAGAAGTACAGTAAAGCATGACAATGCACTATTTGGTGCACACTATTATTGCAGAGGGTAAACCAAATATCTCAAAGCCATCTCCACAATCCAGACACCAGTTAATTCACAGGATGGGTCAATAAAAGACCAAATTCAGTTCTCTAAAGGTGTGAGTTGTCTTAATGACAAAAACTCACACAGAATAATTTGGGGGAGTCATGAGATCTAAATCACAGTGGAATGTAAATAATTCTGGAATCAATAATGTACAAGAAAGTTTATACTCATTTCCAAACAAAACTAGAAAAAGGGGATAACTTTAGCAGACTACAGTATACAAACCTAATCAAAGTAGCAGCACTTATGCCTGCTCTTACATTTCTACATCAGGTAGTAGTTCATGATGAGTCTTGAAACGTCCTGGCTCCAAGAACTCAAAGCCTGCCAAGGACGAGGAAGAAACCTCTGGGGCTGATCCTGATCTCATGCTAGTTTTACACCATATATGATGTTACTTCTGATTTACACCATTGTAAGTCATATCAGAAGTAGGCTCACTATTTTTATTTGAGATTCTCTAAATTTGGGACTAGTGCATTTTTCGAAGCTCTTGTCTGTTTTTCCTTTCCAGATTTAGTTATATAACTGTTTGTGATGGCATCAAAGTGGCATTAATTATTTGAATGAGCAGTTGTATTGAGCATATAGCATGGTCTTAATATATTGCTTCATGGAGTGCAACTTTCAGAGACCAGATGTGTGCCTGAAATGCCAATGAAATGCACAGCTAGAGAATAGGGAGGAAAAAAATCTTTTTTGCACACTAACATAACTGACCATTACCTGAGGGAAAATGAGAGGTTCATTGACATCAGCAATAAGAACATGCCACAGATAGATGAGCAGAGCCCAAGACAGATGCACAGACAGTCTTGTAAAACTGTCATGAGAATGAACCAATCCAGGCACAAAATCTACTCACTCTTACAATGATGATGAACCATCAAAAGTTATTCACCCCATGCAAGCAGAATTTTGCAAGGGCATGGCATGGGTACTCTGGCAGAATGGCATACAGGTGCCAGCAGGTTTGCAGCACTATCTGACCTTTACTAGGACAGGCATGTTATGAAAGATGCAGGAGTTGGAACTCTGTGACTGAGCTTGGAGCTCTACCCCATGCAGGACAATCAACAGGAAATAGGATTAAAAATAAGGTGGCAGTAGCTGTGAATTCCTTACAGAGCCTGGTAGACTTCATATTATGCCGTTGCATTCCACAGTCTGGAATGGTATGTTACTCTCCATTTTACTTCTTGGATGATCAGAATGGGGAGACAAATTGTCAGCAATGGAAGGGGATCATCCAGTGGTCATGATTTATGGTAGAATTAGCCACATAAACAGGTAGGATTAAGGTCCTAGTGCACAATTGCAGGAAGTACAGATGGGAAATTTTCAGAAAAAAAAATCCATCATTACTATACCAGTGCAGCTCCACCACTAGCGTTTTAACTATTATATAATCTAACTCTGCACAGATCAGATTTAGGAAACATTGTTATGAGGAATAAAGACTTTGGAATAGCTTTGAAAACAACTGCCTCCACCTAGAAAAGCTTTCTGGCAGTTTTGTGTAGGTACCTAGAAGTTCTCCAGGACAAATCCGTATCCCACCCGTTGCCAGCATAAGCTTCAGCATAGACCATACTAATGAATAACAATGTCAGCTCTTTATTCAGACATCCAGTTGCATAAGAGAGTAGATGTTGACAAAGCTTGTGACAGATATTGCAACCGCAATATCTTTGGGGACCATATATATTAATTTTATGAATGTTTTGTGTATTAGTGTGGACTGATGTATTAGAGTTTGCAAGATTGCAACCATGTGGATTAGCAGTGGATGGAGGGAACTGAAAATATTAATGTATCCACTTTTTCTTGCTGACTCTTGCTGACTGGAAGTCTGATTTTGGTTCAGAGCCTCAATCAACAAATTGGGGTGACGTACTGCTAGGAGCCTTATGTGATAATAAGTGGATAAAATACTTCTGAATGAGGAAGGGCATCTTTCAAGGGCACCGGAGCCTTCCCAAAAGTGGGGGGAGTTCAGGGGGCCCCATCCCTGGCCAAGCCACAAGCTGGAGTGAGGGGGCCACCCCACCTGCGGTGGGGGTGGGGCAAAAGCAGCCCCCTGCCTCTGTACCCACCCCCTGGACCCGCCGCCCAGGGTAGGTGGAGGAACCCAGGCTCCCCACAGCTGGCCACATGGCTCTAGCCGGGCTGCAGCCATGATAAGAGCCGCGTGGGTAGCTATGGGGAAATCGATGTAGACCCTTCACCTGCCCACGGTGCAGGGGGCTCAAGCAGCCCCTGGCACATGTTCCCATCCCCTGGGCCCCCCTGCCCAGGGCAGGTGGAAGGTCCGTAGGTCCCCTGCCTGCGCGGCTCTTACAATGGCTGGGCTGTAGTTCTGAGTCCCCCTCCCCCTAGGCCAGAGCCAGTTGGGGGAGAATCACGTGGGGAGCTGGTGCGGAGTTGCAGACCCTCCACCGGGCCGGGCAGGGTGCCTGGGGAGCGGGGACATAGGCCAGGGGCTGAGAGCAGCCCCCCCGCGCAGGGTTGCCAATTTTGGTTGGATGTATTCCTGGAGATTTCATCACATGACATAATCTTTAATTGAAGATTAGTCTTTAATTCCTGGAAACTCCAAGCCAATCCTGGAGGGTTGGCAACCCTAGTGACCGTGGGCAGGTGGAAGATCTGCGTGACTCCCTGGGCAGGCTCCATGCTGGCCTGGCCGGGGGGTGAGCAGGGCCGGGTCCAGTGTTTTTGTCGCCCCCAAAAAAGCCGCGATCGGCTCTACCGCCGCCGCTTCATTCTTTGGCGGCAATTCAGCGGCAGGTCCTTCCCTCCGAGAGGGACTGAGGGACCCGCCACCGAATTGCTGCTGAAGACCCGGACATGCCGCCCCTTTCCGTTGGCTGCCCCAGACACCTGCTTGCTGCGCTGGTGCCTGAAGCCGGCCCTGGGGGTGAGGCCTCGAGGGGGAAGAGAAGAGGAAGAGGGCATGGTCTGCCCCAGGCCCCCAGGAAAAGTGGAAAGGCCATGCCCCCCTCCCCCCCCATTCCAGCACCACTGGCATCTTTTCACTAACTCTATACAGTCTACATTTGAGTGAGTGCTTACCCAAATAAGAGCTTTAATTCATATGGGAATTCCTCCTATATATTGTGGAGGTTGGCTACAAGTGTCAAGTACTTCTCAGTGGTGTATGTTTGGTGTGGGCAAACTGATGGTCATGTCCAGTAAGCTAGAAGTGTGTTTTGCAATAAATAAAGTCTTGCAGAGTCATGTGACTGCAATGAAAATAAACGTGGCTAATAGAAGGGTTTGAGTATGATTAGGGCTTCCATAACAGTGGTGGAGCCAGTGATGGAAATCTCTTCTCATTCTCTGCCCAGCATAGAAAACATCAGAATATACTAGTCAGAAACTCTTCTACACATAGAGGTAGATCTTAAAAATCATTCTCTGATTATTTATATGATCTAACTTGGTTAAGTATGTGTTACCAGTAACTCTTCCTTCTATATGAAACTCTTCCCATTAACTCTGTGTTCCCAGTAACTCTTCCCACTGCACCCCACAGAAATTAAATAGAATTTGCTCCTAGATGATTTTTAGCAATTCTGCCTGTCCTTTGCTAGTGAAACTTTACCTAGATTGTAACAACAGAGAGATCTGTATTAGTTCAACTACTGCTGCAGCAAGACTTGTATGCTGCTTAAATATGCCTTGGAAAGGTTAAAAGCAAAGTGAAGATGTCTTCTATAGCTCAATAATAAGTCCACTAGTTACATCCCTGATATTATTTCAAAATGTTGTGTTTTGCACAAATTTTGTGAAATCAAATCGAGGAAGCAAAAAGCGCTACTGCATTTTACCCACTGAAAACCCCTAGCACACCAGAGTTCACCACTGCTGCAAGTGCTAGGAAGACAAACAAAAGGTATGCCACCTGCCTGCACTTTGTCACTTGAACAGCAGCAGAGGAGGGTGGGAAATATTTCCTGCAATCCAGCACCAATAACAGCAGTTGAGAGCAACAAATTAAGCAGTGCAGTAAGGGATCATCAGTATTCTTGATTATACATTTTTATGGTTTTCAGCAGTCAAGAAGAACTTGGAATACAGGAATGAGTTGTTTACTTGTTGGGAAAGATATTCTTTCCTAGTCTATTTTTATTTACAGTATACACAGACTGGTATTACTTTGAGCAAGGATGGATACTAACAGTAAAAGCAACAGCAATATGAACACAAATATAACATCAGCATAAACATTCATCCTCAAGTTCCCTGCCTGGCTAGGACATCTGGAATGAGTTCTTTATCTTGAGTTTGGTTGAAACAGTACAGTCTACAGTTAGCACTGACCCCCCAGTTGGTAAGGCAACTCCCATCTTTTCATGTGCCATGTATTTATATCTGCCTACTGTATTTTCCATTCCATGCATCTGATGAAGTGGGTTTTAGCCCACAAAAGCTTATGCCCAAATAAATTTGTTAGTCTCTAAGGTGCCACAAGGACTCCTCGTTGTTTTTACAGTCTGCAGTGATTTCTCCAAAGTGCAGATAGCTGACAGCAATGCAGCTAGCCCTGCTCAATTGATTGCACTAACTCTATCCCACAATGCAGTGCCTCCTGGTTTCCAGTGAATGTTCTGTATTAGGGTCACCTAGTATACTGTGTCCTTTCCCTAAGCAATCTATGGGTCAATTCTGCCTTATATAAAAGTGTGTTTCTACCAGTTGATAGGACTTGATCCAATGCCTATTACAGTTAATGGAAGGCATGGCCTTGAGCCAGTTTTTTCTTCTTTATGGTGGATATTAGAGGTGTTTTTTCTGTTTGTTTTTTACACTAGAAACGCAGGTGTTATTCACCTTGAGTTTCCTGGGAGATCACAGATGACTGAAAACACCATGGGATTATGACATCGGCAAAACCATGCAGGTTCTTTTAAAAGCAGCAAAATGATGCACTCACAACAGTCGAGAAAATTAAAACATTGACTCAAAATACTCCTGCTCTCTTGGGAAATGTAGCCTTTAGGTCTCAGGCTAGTTCTGAACCTCAACACTCAGACCCATTTTGAAGATGAAAGAAGGTCAAAACTGATTGTCATCTTCAGGGCCGGCTCCAGAGTTTTTGCTGCCCCAAGCGGCGAAAAAAAAGAAAAAAAAAGAAGCCACGATCGAGAGGGACTGAGGGACCTGCCGCCGAAGAGCCAGACGTGCCGCCCCTTTCCGTTGGCTGCCCCAAGCACCTGCTTGCTGCGCTGGTGCCTGGAGCCGGCCCTGGTCATCTTTAACTTAGTGAGTGGCAGAAGGGGGGAACTAAAACAATGACACTTTAAATGCATAAAATGGAACTGAATGACCAGGGAAGCTGCTGACAACTAAGGAGCAGCAAAAACAAACAAGTTTATTTTGCTAATGGATGGAATTTAATGGCATTAAATTTGATGGTGGGGGGAGGAATGACAGTGAGAAATTAAGGACATTAGCAATTCCACCTGAGCAAATCTTGATAGTCTTTCCAAAACCAGATCAAACTGTGAATGGAATGGGTTACACCCTATAATCCTGAAAGAGATGGCTGAGAAGATTACTGATGCATAATGGATACTTCTGATGGCTCCTTGGAGAGAAGGGAGGAACTTTTTGAGCAAGACAAAGTACATGTACTATTCACTCAGAAAGGAATTACAGTAGGGAGAACCAGGAAATTAAAGACTAGTAAAACTGGCCTTGGTGGGACATAAGATTACAGGAGCATTAGTAAGGGATAAAATCAGATAATATTTGGAGCAGTATGAACTGAATACATTTTCTAACTTTGATTCATAATAGGTAAAGCTGATCTGACTTGGTGATAATTTTTTTCAAATAGATAATGTGGATCAGATAAGACTGAATAATCTACTTTCAGAGTAGTAGATTCTATGCATCCGAAGAAGTGGGCTGTAGCCCATGAAAGCTTATGCTCAAATAAATTTGTTAGTCTCTAAGATGCCACAAGTACTCCTGTTCTTTTTAATAATCTACTTGAATTTCAAAAAGATGTACTGTTCTATTTATTTTTAATTTTTATATTGCTGCCTCTCACCATAGCATCTGAGCTCCATCCATGTAAAATCCATAGTAACAGTGAAATCCCTAGTGAATTTCATGGAATCTCTTGCACTTCTCCCTTTTCAGAGTCAAAACACTGCTTGGGATAGGTTTCTTTGTTTTGCTTGTTTTTTTTAGGAGGTGGCAGTTGAGGGGTTTAGGAATAAAAGGAGTAGTCAAATAGTGAACATCACTCATGGTGAAAAAGCAACATTTCCTAAAGTTGGTCAGACTCTGGATCACCTAATCTTTTAAAGACTGTTCCATAGCTGGATGCCCTTGATCGAGAATGCTCTGTCCTTAGCTCTCACCAGCTTCATCCTGAGTTTAGTGATCTCTGCATTGTCTCAGAGGAGTGCAGTTGTCACAGCAGTTCACAGATCAAAATTTGGTCTTCACTGTAGCTGGCACTAGATCCATTTTTTGCTTTGAAAATTTGCACTAAAGCCTAAAACTGCCATTGGAAGCTGACTGGGTGCCAGTGGAAGGACTTGAACTCACACCTGATGTACTTAGGGTGGCCTGCACCATGGAGAAGGTGTGCAGCTGCATTTTATATTAGCTGGAATCTGTGCATCATCTTCACATTCAGTTTTCAATACGAGTTACAGTAATCTAGCAAGGAGGTAACAAATGCATGGATTGCTGTGACTAGGTCCTCTTCTGTAAGGAAAGTATGAAGTTTCTTAGCAAGTCGGAGTGAAAGAAAACATTTTTGGAAAATGATGGTACCTGGTCATCCAAGCTTACTGAGGAGTCAAACAAGATCCCAAAGCTTGGCACCACTTTGACAAATTAGGACTTTATGCCTTAGTAGAATGTGGAGACAACATCTTGGGCATTTCTTGGAAGCATTTTCCCTTCCAACCTGCTTCATTTTGGTCTTGCCTGGGTTTTGCTTGAGCCAGCTACTTTTCACCCAATGGCTAATTTTCTGTAGGCATTCTGACATTTTGGAAAGGAAGCAGTGCACACCTCAAGAATGGTTGCAGTTTTGGTCAATTAATGGGACCCTCCAATAATAATTTACTTTATCCATTCCTTCTTCATAAAATTCTTCCTCATTTATTTGTTCATTCTCAATATTTTATATACTATATGCACCCCTCATCTCTCTCTCTCAGCATGACATTGCTGAAGAGCAGCACTGTACCAGATTAAAGTAAAGAAACAATCATGTGTTGGCTGGTACCCATTTTGTTCGCCAAGTTTCCACTGCATGGAGGAGTTTAATTTGAAAGAACAGTTATTATTAGCTTTGCCATTTCTGCACATAAATAAATTCAACATGATTTTAAAGAAAACAGTTTTTAATACACTTTAAAGCTAGCTAATTGCTCTGTTACAAAATGAAAAGTATTTGTGTATAGTATGCAGAAGTTTAAAGAGACATTGAAGGGTAAAATTAATATAGATTTTTTTATTCTTTTCCTGTATTATAATACTTTATTATAATGAGAAGAACTTTAGAAATGTAGGATTTGGTACTACAAATCTTAACTCAAGCATGTAATCCATAAGGATAACATGCTTGAGGCTGGGTTTGTGGGCTGGGGCTTGGTTTACTTGTTACTGATTATTGCTGGGCTTACATTTTGGACTTCTTGTAGTGAAAATAGATTACTACATTTCTTTTTAGTTCTAGTCAGCTTCAAAAGAGTTTAAAAATCAAACAAAATACCGGTTCCATTTGTTTTACTTAGTAACAGTACCATAGGGTTTGTAAAGCTTTTTTTAAAAAAAACCCCACAACATCTAAATTTTCTATCTAAACTATCTGACAACGTCTCTTTAAGTAGATGTGGTCCAATTTCTGAGGGCTGCATAAATGATTAATGTAGTTGTCACTGTTTATAAGTTTGAATATACTATTTTCTTTTCACTTCCTGCAACTATAAACAGAGTAGATAAATCTTTTAGAAAAAGTCTTAGTTTATGCAATTAACATGTTTTATGTTTTTGTTAATAATGTTATATTTTTATGTATGTTTTGGAAAATAAAATTTTAATATTTTTTTAAAGTCAGGAAAGCAAATTAAAAGCTGCATGGTAGTGACAGATCTTCACAATGTCAGGAGCTCAGCAAGTGGGAAGCCTATAAGAGCATACCCTCAACTAATGGGTTTAATACTGGTATTGACCACTTCTGTTACCATTAGCTTTTTCAAAATAACTATTCTCAGATTCCCTCTGAAAGGTTTACAAAACTAAATTGCTGGCACCATCCTGTGGCACACTCAGGAATTACATTAATTTTGGAAACAATCCTTCAGCTGCTGGAACTGACTGTGGCCTTTCCTCAATGAATGTCTAGAATCCCCTAGTCATGGGATTAGTGTCTTGCACTCAGCCTTGCTGCCCTTCCTTGTGGCCACAGGTCACACCAACTACTCATCAGAAGAGGAAGCTCATTTACTGGCTGCTGGCTGGGAGGAAGCTTGCTCTAGTGCCATAAGTGGTAGCCTGTGACCCTCTTCTCCCGTTAGTGTTAAACTTGACCTGGGGATCTTCTCAAAAACAAAAGGACCCATGATTATGGTTTTCCAGATGCAAAAAAAATTGCTTATTTTTTTGTCTAGACAGGTTCTAATGTGGTTGGTAAAATCAGATATTTTTCTTAAAGGCTTATGATATACTTTAGTCTATGGATGAGGTGACTTGTTAGGTCCTGATCATACAACCATAGTAATCAACTGAAATTCTGTCTTTGACTTCTTTGGCTGCAGGATCAAATTGTTATTTTCTCTACTTTACGGATCAACCCTAGGTTTCTTTTCAAAATGATATTTATTTTCATATTATGGAAAGAACATAATATGATACTAGGAGGTTACAAAATTTAATTGAAGTGTTTGTCCTAAAGTAATTCATGCAGTTACTTTAACATTTATAGAGCCCCATCCTAAACATATTCAACTTGATTGTAAAGTGATATACCTGCCACTTTCCATGTTAATACTACAATAATTTACAATATGACAGTGCTTTGCTATAGAATCTTTTCACATGAGATGCACATATTGTGTGATGTTGCAGCAGATATGTTATGCATACTCACTTGGAGTCTTTCCCAGCCCCAGCTGATTATAATACTGTAATTCTTTGAGTCCCAGTTTCCCCATCTGTCAAACAGAGATAATTAGCTAAATTCATAAAGAGGACTTAGGCATTGCAACGCTGAGCATTAGGCTGCTACCCATCTCTGGTAACTTCAGCGAGAGCACAACGCTCACCTCTCTGATTCACTATCTTTGTGGCACCTTTTCTTTCTCTCTCCAGCCTCCCAGCAGTCCCTCTTCCTATTTTTTTTTAATTCTCTCCCTCCGAGATCTTAATTACTTCTTTCTTTCCCTTCCTCACCCCAGGTAAGATTAATTTGTCTGCTTCTCCACTCCCAGATCCCACTTCACCCAAAGGTCTGGAATCCTTCTTTCCCACCCCCCCAGGTTTTGGCTCCCCAACAATTGGGCAGCTGGGGTCATTGTTCTGGTTTCTACTGCTAGACTGTCTGACAATCATCCTCTCCTTGGCCAGCTGTGGCTCAGGTTTCTCTCCACCTTTGCTGCTTCCTCTGTGAAGTCAAAACATGGAGAATTGAGGAAAGTTTGGGGAGGAGCAGAGACAGATTATAACTGGGGGAGAGAAGACTCCTCAGTAATCAGAACAGCTGCCTCAAGCTGCTAGGATGGGACAGCAGGACAGGTGCCTCTGCTGAGCTTCCATCCTGGAGGTCATGTGATTTCAGTGGTGGGTGAAGTAATCGCTGTGCAGACTGCAAGGCACTGTAGGACCCTTTAGGTTGAAAGGTACTTGTAATGGGATG
>NW_020664561.1:34739555-34775637 GCF_002925995.2 Terrapene triunguis | reverse complement strand
CTGAAAAACAGAAGCCCTATTTATATATTTAATGATAATATATGTAATGATCTGGAAATGGAGGTGAGCAGTGAGGTAGTGAATGATTTAGTTTAGTAAAGATCAGAGAGGGCTGTGAGGCAGTTCAGAGATCTAACCAAGCTAGATGACTGGGTAACACAATGGCAAATTAAGTTAAATGTCGATAAATACAAAGTAATGTATTTTGAAGGGGGAAAACGTAAAGTTCTCTTACACACCACATAAGGTTCTAAATTAACTGTATTAACTCAGGAAAGGGACCTGGGCATCATCGTGGACAGTTCAATGAAGACCTCTGCTCAATGTGCAGCTGCCATCAAAAAAGCAAACAAGATGTTAAATTCCATAAGGAATGGGATTGAGCATAATAAGAGAAAGTATTACAATATTTGTATTTAAATCAATGGATAGTCTTTATCTGGAATACTGGGTACAGTACTTATTGCCGCATCTCAAAAAAGATATTGCAGAATTTAAAGGGGGTTAGAGAAGAGAAATAACTATAGCGGCATGGAATAACTCCCATATGAAGAGAGACTGGAAAAACTGGGATTGTTTACCTTAGAAAGGAGACATATAAGAAGGGACATGATAAAAGTATATTAAATAATGAATTTTATAGAGAAAGTAGATCAGGGATGTTTCTGTCTCATAAGTATGGATATGATTTTATCATGGTAAAATTATGCATAATTCATGGTACTGTCATGGCAAAAAAATAATTCATGACATAGTCATGGTAAAAAAAAATAGATTATTTTCATACTATGGTCATGGTAATGGCATAGGCCATGCTGAGGTGCATTAAAGTTTTGTTAGTTTGCTTTGATCTAGTCCTCTGCGTTGGTCACGATGATGTCAGGTCGCAGTCGGCTCTGCCACCCAGAGCATGACAGCCGACTGCGACCTGACATCATCGTGACCGACGCAGAAAAGAAGAAGGTCCTCATGGTGGACATCATGGTGCCATTTGAAAACAGGTCACCGGCCTTCCACGAGGCCCGAGCTCGGAAGGTGATGAAATACACCCCACTGGCTGACACCCTGAGAGCCCCTGGCTACGAGGTCCAGATCCATGCCCTGGTCGTGGGAGCCCTGGGCACGTGGGACCCCCACAACGAGCTGGTGCTGAGAGCGTGCGGAGTCGGTCGGCGCTATGCCCGGCTCATGAGACAACTCATGGTGTCCGACACCATCAGGTGTCCAGAGACATCTACATGGTGCACATCACAGGACACTGTCAGTACTAGGACGAGTAAACGAGACCGCCAGTCAGGGAAATAACCCACTTCCTTCCCTGACAAACCAAGGGACACATCCCACCCATGTACCTATTCGCTACACCAAGACTGACTTGGACTCTAAATACATTCTATGGGTGGCATACCCGAGATCACTTATTCACTTTAAAAACTCCCGCACCCCAATCTGGGTCTATGCTGGTTATGTACTATGTATGTATCTTGTGCACCTTGTAACTGATACTTGTAATCTCTCATAACTCAAGCCTGATCCTAGATGTACAGTACCTTCCTTCTTAACTTGTGTAAACTTGATTTTAAACATGAACTGTTAATGTGCAGCACCAGGGTGTACATGATACTGGAATGGCATTCTGGCATGTTCCAGCTTGACTACACCATTGCTGTTGGGTGGAGTTGTGGGAGAGGGCTGTGTGTAAGTAACTAGGGTATCTCGGGGGGTCAGCACTGGTTCTGGAGGCCTGAGGTGGGCTGAGAAGCCCCATTTCGGAGAAGGGGTGGCAGACTGTGAGTAAATGTGCCAGAGGCCAAAGGAGGAACCACTGCTGCAGCCTGCTAAGGCTCTAGAAGTTTACTACTCCCCAGGGCACAGATGCCACCTTTCAGCTTTCCTTGGGGATGCTCCATCCCCGCTCGGCCCCCACTCTCCTTCTTCCCCCAAGGCTCCACCATCGCCCCGCCTCTTCCTGCCCCACTCCGCCCCCTGCCCTGAGGTTCCACCCCACCCTTGCTCCACCTCTTCCTGTGCCCGCTCCTCCCCCCCCCAGCACCTCTGTGACGTTCCCCTGGTGTTATCTGGACCAGTGATCTGCTAGGTCACGCCAATCCTCGACTCTGGGAGCCAGCTTTACCCTGCTCTGCTGTGAGAACCCCCACTCCCGGGTTGTTCATGCACAGCCTGTAGTATGTAAGCTGCTCCCAGCTACTTGCAACCACATGACACTAGCTAATATCTCTGGTTCCAGACACAACCCTAGGAACCTCCGTCTTGCAGTGTCCAGTTATGCCCGCTGGACGCTGCAAGCTTATAAGAGCTTGTCAATTTAACAAAGAAATTGATATGCACCAGGCTTCATATCCCAAGGGGAGTCTCTAACATGCTTCAAACCAAACACACTGCTTCAGGTAGAATAAACAAACAAATTTATTAACTACAAAAGATAAGATTTTAAGTGATTATAAGTCAAAGCACAACAAGTCAGATTTGGTCAAGTGAAATAAAAGCAAAATCATTCTAAGCTGATCTTAACACTTCCAATGCCCTTACGAATTTAGATGCTTCTCACCACAGGCTGGCTGGTTGCCCTTCAGCCAGGCTCTCCCCTTTGATCAGCGCTTCAGTTGCTTGGTAGTGATGTCTGTAGATGGAGGCAGAAGAGAGAGGAAAAGCATGGCAAACGTCTCTCCCTTTTATCATGTTCTTTCTTCCTTCTTGGCTTTGCCCCCCTCCCCCCCGTTCAGGGTCAGGCGAGCATTACCTCATCGTAGTCCCTGACTGACCAAGAGAAGCGGGGTGACTCACTCGAGAGTCCAACAGATCCTTTGTTGCTGCCTAGGCCAGTGTCCTTTGTTCCTGTAAGGCTGGGCTGGGTTTGTCCCATACATGCCCTGATGAGGTGTGAACTGCCCCTCTGTTCCTGGAGGGTTTTGCTTGGGCTTGTTTTAAGCCACGAGGACACATTTTCAGCCTCATAACTATATACATGAAATTACAACCTATAACATTACTATAACAACAATGCTCAGTGCATCATGAGCCTTCCGAAGTCACCTGACATGACAAACTTTGCATTGGATACCACACAATCGTATTATAAGGATGAACATGGGGGTGTTCCCCCAAGATACAGAGAGTCACAGCCTCCCACCCACTGCCGAACAGCTGATCAGCGGCGGAGGCGCTGCGGGGGGAGGGGGAGGAGCTGATCGGCAGGGTCTGCCAAACAGCTGATTGGCAGGTGGGTGCTGAGCACCTACTATTTTTTTTCCGTGGGTGCTCCAGCCCCGGAGCACCCATGGAGTTGGCGCCTATGCCCCAAGGAATCCAGAGCACAGAGTCTTGGATTCTCTTCACAATAGTACTAGTGGGTGGCCAGGAAGAGGCACTCACTAGTGTTTCATTAGCAAAGAGTGAAACTGAATGCAGGTTAAGCTTAACAAGTAGAACTTTATTAAACCTTGTGGATGGCTCTGTCCATGTGGCTGAGTTGTTCCCAGCCTAAATCATCTTGTTCCTGTCTGCTGGCATCCCCTAAATAATAGTCCTTCCAGGGACTATGGGTCCTCTAACTCCAGTTCCACTTATCATGATACCTCTTCCCTATTTTACAAATATTTGAATATAAACATGATAAACAAATAATTGGTGCCCAGACCCTTCCGCTTTCGGCCAGAAGCTGCTAACACATAGCCAAGCTGGAGTCTTGTCTTTACCACAAAGTCAGCTTGTTATGTAGTCTTTGAGACAATTTGGCCTTTCAAACAGGTCACTCCTGCTGTGGTTGCCGATCTCTGTCTCCCTGTCTCTGAGTCTAGCAAACCACCTCTCTGTGGAGTCTCCTCACTCCCTGTAGGTTATCTTTCTGTTTTGTGATGATCTCGGTAGGCTCTTTCTGAGTGTTGTGTCTGTTGGCTCATAAGGGCTTCCTTCTCCTTGGATCACTTGTCCCTCTTGTGTAGTCACTGCATATGACCTAGTAGCACAGCACCCCTCCTGACTCCTTTAGTCCACTCCTCTGGTTTCTCTCTAATGGCTGGATACTCATAGGAATGCCTGTCTTCAGGGCCGGAGCCCAGTCATACTTTGGTTGTTGGCCACCTCCTCTTGATGATGTCCCCATCCTTCTGGTTGCAATAGGTCTCCCTTTGTTGATAGAAGGGGTTTGGTCCTTCATCCCATCAGTCCTACACTGGACTGTTTTGGCATCCTTGTGAAGGGTATTCCTATGTGTCAAAAATGCATCTGAAAAAACAACCATGTGTAACAGTCTCTTAGCTGTTTTCACAGCTACTTCCACCGTACCATTATTGTGTGTGTAAACTGGAGAGGAGGTGTAGAAATTGCTTTAATTCATCCTTTTTCAGTGAATACAGAGTCTGGAATGCCACGTTTCGCAAAGTGGGCATTCAGTTTGCCAATCACTGACTTGCTGCTTGTATCAGGCAGGGCACCGACCGGCCAAAAATTTTAATGGTAATCCACTATAATCAAATATTGCTTTTCCTTGAAAGTAAATAAGTTCACGCCGACCTTTTATTATGTTCGGGTCAATAGCTCATGTGGTAACAGTCTTTCTGCTGCTGTTATCACATGACCAACAGGTGTCAGAGCCTTTTATCAAGGAATGTAGTTGTGTGTTCATTCCTGGCAAGCTGACATACCCTGGAGCCTGTCTAATACAGCTGTCAATGCGTAGGTGTCAGGCATGCTTTTTTTTTTTTGCATGACAACCTTACATAATGAGGTGGGGACATCAGCTCTCAGTCCCCAAAATGATTCCATCATGCACATACAGCTCATTTTAAATTTGAAAATATGGTTTTGCTCCTATTGGTACTTGGCTTCTCTCTTCTGGCTGCCCTGCTGTTATTGCTTTCATGACTGCCTTTAGTTGATGTCCTTTTCCATAGCCTCTTTGATTTCCATCAGCTTTGCTACTGAAGCTGGGAGATAATACAGCATGTTAATGGATTCAATGTCCTGATTCCCTTCCACAAACTCACCTGTGGTGGGTACATATGCTCTGCTCATCAACTAACATAAGTAATCGTCCTAGACAATATCTCTATGGTAGGACCGGAGACGCATCAACATATGCTGCAGTCTCTTTGGAACACTAAGGGCTGGTCTACACCCAGCTGCTAGTTCGGCGGCTGGGGATCGAAGTTCCGGGTTCGACTTATCGCGTCTGGTCTGGACGCGATAAGTCGAACCAGAAAGTGCTCGCCGTCGACTGCGGTACTCCAGCTCAGCGAGAGGAGTACCGCGGAGTCGACGGGGAGCCTGCCTGCCGCGTGTGGACCGCGTCTGAACCGCGGTAAGTTCAAACTAAGGTATGTCGAATTCAGCTACGTTATTAACGTAGCTGAATTTGCGTACCTTAGTTCGAATTGGGGGGTTAGTGTGGACCAGGCCTAAGAGGGAGCTTTGCCATGATCTCCTTTAGACCTAGGGATCTGTAGTCTGATTGCACTATTCTTGGGTAGCCACATGTATACTGCTGGAAACATTCCACTCCAGATATCACCGCCAGAAGCTCTTTTTCTATTTGTGTATACCCCTGTTCAGTCTCTGCTGGTCTAAGGGATTCTTTGCTCCTGCAAAGGAGCTACACCCAGTCCATTCTCTAATGTATCATGCTGGAGTATCAGTGTCTCTCCTGGCTGGCAGTACTTCAGGATAGGGGCATCCATTATCATTGGTTTCAACATGTCAAATGGTTGCTGTTGGACTTGTCTAGTGCCACTCAACAACCTGCCTTGTTAGCTGACATATGGGTTCTGCTATTGCAGCCAGGTAACTTGGACAGAAAATATATCATTCCTATGAAGCACTGTATCCCTTTCACAACCACTGGAGCTGACGCCTTGATCTTGCTGGGATCCACTTTCAGTTCCTCCACTGTAAGCAGATGTTCAGGGTGTGTCATTTCACACTGTTTGAGTTGCATTTTTTTTCTGGGTTGAGTTTTGTGTTATTTTCTACAGTGATGCAGGGACAAGCTTGTATTTTCTCTCATGGTATCATTCAGCTTCTGTATCATTGCTCCCTTCCCATATAATGAGGATATCATCTGCAATTATTTTCACCCCACCTCTGACTCCAGTTCCACTGATCACGATACAGGTAGGATCTGTGACAACATTTAATTAAATTTAATTGAACTTCAGACATATAATTTAATTCAATACCAAGGAAGAGATTGATACACAACAAAGCAACATAGACAGTGCGAGAGAACACTGAACAGGGAGAAGGCTGGATACATCCTGGGAATTACTTCTCACCAGTGTGAGAGAGAAATCAAATGTAGCAGTTCATCCACATCTATTTTAGTTTGTAGATCAGAGCATAGTGGTGCCATTTTAAACCCGGTACTGTCTGAGGCTGGAGCACCCAGCAGCCGCCCTATCAGCTCCCCCCACCCTCCCCAGTGTCTCCTGTCTGCTGGCAGGCCCCGCAGATCAGCGCTGCCACCTCCCCCTCCCTCCCAGTGCCTCCCGCCCACCGCAAACAGCAGTTTCGTGGCGTGCAGGAGGCTGGGAGTGAGGGGGGAGGAGCAAGGACGTGGCGCGCTCAAGGGAGGGGGCAAAACTGGGCGGGAAGAGGCAGGGCGGGGGTGGGGCCTTGGGAAAAGGGGTGGAGTGGGGGCAGGGCCTGGGGCAGAGCCAGGGGTTGAGCACCCCCCAGCACTTTGAAAAGTCAGCACCTGTGGATCAGAAATTTAAGATGAGCTTTCTACTCCTTCTTCCATGTAAGTTGAAAGGTCAGAACTGACCTGAGATTTCAATGGTACAGCATAACAGCCCTTTTTTCTCTGCTGATCCTGTTCACCTATGGTTCTGTATGTGAGGAGCAAAGTAAAATTGGCAAGATCTTGACAAGATAACACTAAATTCCTTATTAATAAAATAGGCTTAATCTATTGATTATCCTGCAAACTATATGTGAGCCACGTGTAACTCTATAGCTGGGATATACAGGAAAAGAGTGTAGGGAATGTGGGTTTGGCACATCACCATTTTAGGCCTCATTAGGATGAAGGGTGAAGCTGAGGCGGGCTGGGGGGGTGGAGGAGAGGTATTGTTATGAGCTGGGTGAAAATTTGTTATGGGTTAAATTACAACCTTGTTTAGACTGATGTGGGAACACATGCTTCACTTAAGATAGTTGTAAGAAACACTTATGGGGCCACTCCTAAACCAAATCCTAATAGAATCTGCCTAGAAACTAGGGTTATGTCTAAACTATGAGTGCTACAGTGGAACAGCTGTGGCACTACAGCTATGCTGCTTCAGAGCCGTAGTGTAGATGCTGCCTATATTGACAGAAGGGGTTTTTCCACTGATGTGGGTAATTCACTTCCTTGAGTGGTGGTAACTAGGGGTATGTCTACACTACGAAATTAGGTCAAATTTATAGAAGCCGGTTTTATAGAAATTGGTTTTATACAGTCGATTGTGTGTGTCCCCACATAAAATGCTCTAAGTGCATGAAGTCGGCGGACCGTGTCCACAGTACCAAGGCTAGTGTCGACTTCCGGAGCGTTGCACTGTGGATAGCTATCCCACAGTTCCTGCAGTCTCCGCCGCCCATTGGAATTCTGGGTTGAGATCCCAATGCCTGATGATGCAAAAACAGTGTCGCGGGGGGTTCTGGGTACATGTCGTCAGGCCCCTCCCCCTCCGTCAGAGCAACGGCAGACAATCGATTCACGCCTTTTTACCTGGGTTACCTGTGCAGACAACATACCACGGCAAGCATGGAGCCCGCTCAGCTCAGCTCACCGTCACCATATGTCATCTGGGTGCCGGCAGACGTGGTACTGCATTGCTACACAGCAGCAGCTAATTGCCTTTTGGCAGTAGACGGTGCAGTATGACTGGTAGCCGTCATCGGCTATCTGGGTGCTGGCAGACGTGGGGCTGCATTGCTACACAGCAGCAGCTCCTTGCCTTTTGGCAGTGGATGGTGTATTACGACTGGTATCCGTCGTCGTCGTACTCCTCAGTGAGTTCGGTCAGAGGTACCTGGGCAGACATGTTTTGTCTCCTGGAGACTCAGTCCTGCCAGCAGTCCTACTGAACCATCTTGACGATGATGGTTATCAGTCGTAATACAGCATTTTCTGCCAAGCACCCAGAAGATGCCGATGGCTATCAGTCATGCTGCACCGTCTGCTGCCAGCTTAAGATGTAAAAAATAGATGGACCGGATTTGTTCTGTATTCATTTGCTTCCCCCTCCCTCCGTGAAATCAACGGCCTGCTAAACCCAGGGTTTTGAGTTCAATCTTTGGGGGGGCCATTCTGTGTGACAGTTGTTTGTGTTTCTCCCTGATGCACAGCCACCTTTGTTGATTTTAATTCCCTGTAAGCCATGTCGTCACTCGCCCCCCCTCCCTCCCTTCATCAGACAATAGTTTCGCGCCTTTTTTCAGCCCAGACGCCATAGCACTGGGATCATGGAGCCCGCTCAGATCACCGTGGCAATTATGAGCACTATGAACACCATGAGCATTGTCCTGGAGTATATGCAGAGCCAGAACATACCAAAGCAAAACCAGGCAAGGAGGGGATTGCAGCAATTGCAGCGCGGCGACGAGAGTGATGAGGAAATTGACATGGACATAGACCTCTCACAAAGTACAGGCCCCAGCAATGTGCAAATCATGGTGTTACTGGGGCAGGTTCATGGCGTAGAACGCCGATTCTGGGCCCGGGAAACAAGCACAGACTGGTGGGACCGCAACGTGTTGCAGGTGTGGGATGATTCCCAGTGGCTGCGAAACTTTCACATGCGTAAGGGCACTTTCATGGAACTTTGTGACTTGCTTTCCCCTGCCCTGAAGCGCCAGAATACCAGGATGAGAGCAGCCCTCACAGTTGAGAAGCGAGTGGCGATAGCCCTGTGGAAGCTTGCAACGCCAGACAGCTACCGGTCAGTCGGGAATCAATTTGGAGTGGGCAAATCTACTGTGGGGGCTGCTGTGATTCAAGTAGCCAACGCAATCAAAGACCTGCTGATATCAAGGGTAGTGACTCTGGGAAACGTGCAGGTCATAGTGGATGGCTTTGCTGCAATGGGATTCCCAAACTGTGGTGGGGCGATAGACGGAACCCATATCCCTATCTTGTCACCGGAACACCAAGCCACCGAGTACATAAACCGCAAGGGGTACTTTTCAATGCTGCTGCAAGCCCTGGTGGATCACAAGGGACGTTTCACTGACATCAACGTGGGATGGCCGGGAAAGGTACATGATGCTCACGTCTTCAGGAACTCTGGTCTGTTTCAAAACCAGAGGAAGGGACTTTCTTCCCGGACCAGAAAATAACCGTTGGGGATGTTGAAATGCCTATAGTTATCCTTGGGGACCCAGCCTACCCCTTAATGCCATGGCTCATGAAGCCATACACAGGCAGCCTGGACAGTAGTCAGGACCTGTTCAACTATAGGCTGAGCAAGTGCCGAGTGTGCATTTGGACGTTTAAAAGCGCGCTGGCGCAGTTTACTGACTCGGATAGACCTCAGCGAAGCCAATATTCCAATTGTTATTGCTGCTTGCTGTGCGCTCCACAATATCTGTGAGAGTACGGGGGAGACATTTAAGGCAGGGTGGGAGGTTGAGGCAAATCGCCTGGCCGCTGATTACGCGCAGCCAGACACCAGGGCGGTTAGAAGAGTACAGCAGGGCGTGGTGCGCATCAGAGAAGCTTTGAAAACGAGTTTTGTGACTGTCCAGGCTACGGTGTGAAACTTCTGTTTGTTTCTCCTTGATGAACCCTCCGCCACCGCCCCCCCCCAGGTTCACTCTACTTCCCTGTAAACTAACCACCCTCCCCTCCCCCCTTCGAGCACCGCTTGCAGAGGCAATAAAGTCATTGTTATTTCACATTCATGCATTCTTTATTAATTCATCACACAACTAGGGGGATAACTGCCAAGGTAGCCCAGGAGGGGTGGGGGAGGAGGGAAGGAAAAGGACACACTGCAGTTTAAAACTTTAAAACTTTAACACTTATCGAAGGCCAGCCTTCTGATGCTCGGGCAATCATCTGGGGTGGCGTGACTGGGTGGCCAGAGGCCCCCCCACCGCGTTCTTGGGCGTCTGGGTGAGGAGGCTATGGAACTTGGGGAGGAGGGCTGTTGGTTACACAGGGGCTGCAGCGGTGGTCTCTGCTCCTGCTGCCTTTCTTGCAGCTCAACCATACGCTGGAGCATATCAGTTTGATGCTTCAGCAGCCGGAGCATCGAGTCTTGCCTTCTGTCAGCAAGCTGACGCCACCTATCCTCTTCAGCCCACCACTTGCTCTCTTCAGCCCGCGATTCAGCCCGCCACCTCTCCTCTCGTTCATACTGTGATTTTTTGCACTCTGACATTGACTGCCTCCACGCATTCTGCTGTGCTCTGTCAGTGTGGGAGGACATCTGGAGCTCCGCAAACATATCATCCCGAGTCCGCCGTTTTCTCCTTCTAATCTTCACTAGCCTCTGTGAAGGAGAAGCATTTGCAGCTGGTGGAGGAGAAGGGAGAGGTGGTTAAAAAAAGACACATTTTAGAGAACAATGGGTACACTCTTTCACATTAAATTTTGCTGTTCACATTACACAGCAGATGTGCTTTCGTTACAAGGTCGCATTTTTCCTCTTATATTGAGGGCCTGCCGGTTTGGTGTGAGAGATCACTCACGCAGTGCCAGACAACAGATTTCGTCTTGCAGGCAGCCATGGTAAGCCACAGTCTTTTGGCTTTTTTAACCTTCTTAACATGTGGGAATGGTTTCAAACAGTAGCGCCTTCATTTCCCATACCAAGCACCCGTTGGGTTGGCCATTTAAAATGGGTTTGCAATGTAAAAGGAGGGGCTGCAGTTTCCGGGTTAACATGCAGCACAAACCCAACTACCCCGCCCACACCACACCCAATTCTCTGGGATGATCACTTCACCTCTCCCCCCTACCGTGTGGCTAACAGCGGGGAACATTTCTGTTCAGCCGAGCAGGAACGGGCAGCTCTGAATGTCCCCTTAATAAAATCACCCCATTTCAACCAGGTGACCGTGAATGATATCACTCTCCTGAGGATAACAAAGGGAGATAAGGAATGGATGTTGTCTGCATGCCAGCAAACACTGGGACCATACGCTGCCATGCTTTGTTATGCAATGATTCCAGACTACGTACTACTGGCCTGGCGTGGTAAAGTGTCCTACCATGGCGGACGGGATAAGGCAGCCCTCCCCAGAAACCTTTTGCAAAGGCTTTGGGAGTACGTGAAGGAGAGCTTTCTGGAGATGTCCCTGGAGGATTTCTGCTCCATCCCCATACACGTTAACAGACTTTTCCAGTAGCTGTACTGGCCGCGATTGCCAGGGCAAATTAATCATTAATCATTAAACACACTTGCTTTTAAACCATGTGTAATATTTACAAAGGTACACTCACCAGAGGTCCCTTGTGTACCCTCAGGGTCTGGGAGCACGCCTTGGGTGAGTTCGGGGGTTACTGGTTCCAGGTCCAGGGTGATAAACATATCCTGGCTGTTGGGGAAACCGGTTTCTCCGCTTCCTTGCTGTGAGCTATCTTCATTGTCTTCGTCATCATCTTCCTCGTACCCCGAACCCGCTTCCCTGTTGCGTGATTCTCCATTGATGGAGTCAAAGCACATGGTTGGGGTAGTGGTGGCTGCACCCCCTAGCATGGCATGCAGCTCCGCATAGAAGCGGCATGTTTGTGGCTCTGCCCTGGACCTTCCGTTTGACTCTCTGGCTTTTTGGTAGGCTTGGCTTAGCTCCTTAATTTTCATGCGGCACTGCTGTGCGTCCCTGTTATGGCCTCTGTCCTTCATGGCCTTTGAGACTTTTTCTAATATTTTGCCATTTCGTTTACTGCTACGGAGTTCAGCTAGCACTGATTCATCTCCCCATATGGCGAGCAGATCCGTAACTCCCGTTCTGTCCATGCTGGAGCTCTTTTGCGATCCTGGGACTCCATCATGGTTACCTGTGCTGATGAGCTCTGCGTGGTCACCTGTGCTCTCCACGCTGGGCAAACAGGAAATGAAATTCAAAAGTTCGCAGGGCTTTTCCTGTCTACCTGGTCAGTGCATCTGAGTTGAGAGTGCTGTCCAGAGCGGTCACAATGAAGCCCTGTGGGATAGCTCCCGGAGGCCAATAACGTCGAATTCCGTCCACACTACCCCAAATCCGACCTGCAAAGGCCGATTTTAGCGCTAATCCCCTCATCAGAGGTGGAGTAAAGAAATCGGTTTAAAGGGCCCTTTAAGTCAAAAAAAAAAAAGGGCTTCGTCGTGTGGACGTGTCCAGGCTTAATTCGATTTAACGCTGCTAAATTCGACCTAAACTCGTAGTGTAGACCAGGCCTAGGATGACGGAAGAATTGTAGCTACATCTGTAGCAGGGTGTATGTCTGCTTAACTGTTGTGCTCAGGGGTGTGAATTTTTTCATGCCCCTGACTGACATAGGTAGGTCAATCAAAATTTTAAGTGTATACTAGGTCTAGCAGGTGGTTCCACTGGTTATCACCACCAGGTTGGGGTGTATGTTTGCATGTGAGGGAAGACAGAACATACAGAAATTGAGAACAGAGAGAGGGGCAGAGGAAAAAAAAACAAGAAAGCCAAGCAGTAGTCAGTGAATACACTGGGATCCTGGAAAAAGTGTGTCTGCTGGCTAAAAAGGCTTAGGGTTGTAAGCTAAAAAACTGCTCCTTTTGTTCTTGGTAGTTATTACATTTGGAAAAGCAGAACTTTGTACATTCCTCGTAAACAAGATTGCATCAAAGAAAATATCAGACTGCATCAATTTCTACTACCAACTGGAACATCCGCATGGCCCTGAACAATAAGAGGGGCAACTATAATACCTCTATAGCGTTATTCTTCTGAGAATCTCATGCCCTTAAAATATTAATGCATTATTCCTCAAAACATTGTTGTGAGGTTTCACTTAACATATGGGGAAACTGAAGCACAGAGAAATTATCAACTTGTCCAAAGTATATAGTGAGTCAGTGAGAGAAAAAAAAGTAGATTCAGTAATCCTGACTCCAGAAAATGCATGCTCTGTCTTTCTGTATGCTGACTCTACTTTTATACAAGGACATGAGATTCCAGGGACAAGATCAGGGGTCGGTAACCTTTCAGAAGTGCTGTGCCGAGTCTTCATTTAGTCACACTTATTTAAGGTTTCGTGTGCCAGTCATACATTTTAACGTTTTTAGAAGGTCTCTTTCTATAAGTCTATAATATATAAACTAAACTATTGTTGTATGTAAAGTAAATAAGGTTTTTTAAATGTTTAAGAAGTTTCATTTAAAATTAAATTAAAATGCAGAGCCTCCCAGACCAGTGGCCAGGACCCGGGCAATGTGAGTGCCACTGAAAATCAGCTCGCGTGCCGCCTTCGGCACGTGTGCCGTAGGTTGCCTACCCCTGGACTAGATCATCACAAATGTACCAAAATATGTGCAGTGCCTGACAATGCAGAAAAAGGCATATGCAGACACACTGAAGAAGCAAAAAGTGCAGGAGGCAGGACCAACTGAAGAAAATTTGGGGTCACCATAAAGCCATTTGATTGCCTATACCTCTTCCTACCACTTTCTCTTGCACCTCACTCCAAAAATGCCTATCCTATGCCGGCGGGGGATGAAAACGATAACATGTCCAGAACTCAGGGTTGGAGGTGGGGGGTGAGAGAGACAGGATGGACAGGGGTTTTCCTGTTAAACAGGTGGAACAGAGTGCTCAGCCCAGCTCTTCAGGATGGGTTCTGGGCTGAGGATTTCAAGGAAGCAGGGTTACCCGTATGACCAGTTACTATTGTAATTACTGAGAAAGGAATCAGACTAGGGAAAAGTTCAGCTAATTTATTGGAAGTTTAGAAAACTCCTAGCCACTACGGGTTTGAAATGTCCTTAAAGAGGAATCTTTTTGTAGTTTGTGTGTCAGTTAAGAGTGGCTATAGGGAATAGGAATGACAATCTGGCACTCTCTACCTTCCCGGATACAGCCAGTCAGATGTAGGAGGCCAGCCAAGAGGCAGGAACAGGAGAAAACTGACAACAGGTATGCAAAACACCACCCTGAAGGCAAAATAGTGAATATGAACATAGAGTGGGGACTAGCCAGAGGCTAAGGCCGGGGTGGGCAAACTTTTTGGCCTGAAGGCCACATCTCGGTATAGAAATTGTATGGCGGGCCATAAATGCTCAAGAAATTGGGGTTGGAGTGCGGGAGGGGGTGAGGGCTCTGGCTGGGGGTGCGGGCTCCGGGGTGGGGCCAGAAATAAAGAGTTCAGAGTGAGGGAGGGGACTCTGGGCTGGGACGGGAGGAGTGCGGTGGGGGGGGTGAGAGCTCCAGCTGAGTTTGCGGGCTCTGTCATGGGGCTGGGGATGAGGGATTTGGGGTGTAGGAGGGTGCTCTGGTCTGGAACCAAGGGGTTTGGAGGGCAGGAGGGGAATCAGGGCTGGGGCAGGGGTTTGGGGCACGGGAGGGTGGCTCAGGGGTGAAGGGTCCGGGCAGTGTTTATCTCAAATGGCTCCCGGAAGCAGCAACATATCCCCCCTCGGGTCCTACGCAGTGGCGCAGCCAGGCGGCTCTGCTGCACGCTGCCCCGTCCGCAGGCGCCGTCCCTGCAGCTCCCATTGGCTGCAGTTCCCGGTCAATGGGAGCTGCAGAGGAGGCGCTTGGGGAGGGGTGGCATGCGGAGCAAAGCCCCCGGCTGCCCCTACACCTAGGAGCCAGAGGGTGGACATGCTGCTGCTTCTGGGAGTCACACGGAACGGCCCCCTGACCCTGCCCCCCGGCTGGAGCGCCAGAGCGGGGCAAGTCCCAGACCCCATTCCATAGTAGGAGTTCGAGGGCTGGATTAAAACAGCGGTGGGCCGGATCCGGCCTGCAGGCCATAGTTTGCCCACCACTGGGCTAAGGGTTTGAGCAGGGCTGGCCTTACCATGAGGTGAACTGAGGCGGCTGCCTCAGGTGTCAGACTGTGGGGGGGTGCCACTAGGACCCAGAGTGTAGAAAATTGTGTCTGCTGCTGGTACATATGTATTCTTTCTGCTCTAGATCACAGAGATGGTGGAGTGCTGTGCTGGAGGAAGGAGGGCACGAGACATAACAGGCAGGCAGGAGAAAAGGTGAGAGGGGATAACAGAAAGTAGCAGGAGCTGCAGGGATAGAGAGGAGGAGGAGCCTCTTATGTACCTCTCTAGCACCCCCAGGAGCCTGGACTGATTAACACCAGCTTCTCAGGGAGCTTCTTGTTTCCTGCTGCTTCCCTGAACCCACTTGAGGAGAACAGGCAGTCAACTGAAGTAGTAGGAGCAGTTAGGCCCTTAAGACGCTGATATCTTCCTTCACTCAGGCCCTGCTACCAGCCTGCTTATTTGTTCCCTTCAATTGAGTGTTGAGAGCCACTATAGCTGGCACAGAACAGCAGTCATGAGTAAAAGAAGAAAACGCCCCTCTGGGGCAGCATTCAGAAAAAGAAAGCAAGCAAAGGAAGCTTTTCTACCTAAGCAGGAAGGAGCTCTCCTGAGATATATAGCCACAAATGTTCACAGTGAGGTCCCAGTGAGGATGTGAGTGGTGAGGAGATGCCTGATCTTCCAGTTAGTCAGAGTGCAGGTGACCTGGCAGCTACTGCAGCATCCATATCTCCATCTCAAATGGATGAAACCATGCACATTCATGAAGAAAAGTATAGATCAGAGAAGAGTGTGGTGGAGGTGCAAGAAACAGCTGCTGCTGAGTTTAGTTCATTAAGTCTAGATGATCCAGGACTGTGGACCCATTTGACCAGTAGCCTGAGGGGCTTCCTTGTACTGCATGGGCCACAGCAAGTGAAAAACTTCATGTTCCCCAAAGACAATGAAAATAGAAGTTTCCATCCAACACATTACTGGCATGAAATCCCCAATGGTGACAAAGTGGAGAGGCCATGGCTTATGTACTCAAAACCCCAGAATGCTGCATACTGTTTTTGTTGCAAACTTTTCCAGTCTAATGTTACAGCCACATTGGGTTCTGGAACAAAAGACTGGAAAAATCTGGCTAGAAATCTGGCATGCCATGAGAAGGCAGCAAATCACCAGAGAGCATTCCATAGGTGGAAAGAGCTTGAGATGAAACTAAGGTTAAAAGCCATCATAGATGATCAGCATCAAGAGAAGATTGCATCAGAGTCTCTTTACTGGCAAAATGTTCTGAAAAGGCTCATTGCCATTGTGAGAATGCTTGCTACCCAAAACCTAGCACTGCGTGGCACTTCAGATCAGCTGTATGTGCCAAACAATGGAAACTTCCTTAAAATTGTGGAGCTGATGGCTGAGTTTGATGCTGTACTCCAGGAGCATCTAAGAAGAGTCACCACCCAAGAAATGTACACACACCACTACCTTGGAAAAACAATTCAAAATGAGATCATACAGTTACTGGCAACAAAAGTTAAACAGAAAATTGTGGCAGATCTAAAGTCAGCAAGATATTCCTCTGTTATTCTGGACTGCACAGTTGACATCAGCCAGGAACAAATGACTTTAATGGTGCGTTTTGTAACAACAGCAGAACCTAGTGAAAATGTCCCTGCAATAGTGACTGTCAGAGAGCATTTTCTAGAATTTATTGATATTGATGATACTACAGGAGCTGGTATGACAAATGTGCTTCTTAAAAAGCTGGAAGATACGGGAATTGCGATAGCTGACATGAGAGGTCAGGGCTACGATAATGGTGCCAACATGAGAGGAAAGAACAGAGGAGTGCAGACACGGATCCGAGAGTTAAACCCTCAAGCTTTTTTTGTCCCATGCAGTTCTCATTCATTGAACTTGGTGGTCAGTGATGCAGCATCAGCTTCTAGTGAGGCTGCTGAATTTTTTAATGTAATTCAAAGCATCTATGTATTTTTCTCTGCATCAACTCATTGATGGCAAATTTTGAAGCAACATCTGGGAACATTCTCTCTGACACTGAAACCACTGAGTGCCACACGATGGGAAAGTCGAGTGAAGGCGATAAAGCCTATCAAACACCAAATTGGGAAGATAGATGATGCCATAGTTGTCATTATGGAGGATAATGCTATGACAGGAACTGTTCGTGGGAGAACAGAGGCAGAGGGAAATGGAATCACCAGAAACATACATAACTTTAAATTTCTGTGTGGCTTAGTGTTGTGGCATGACATACTGTTTGAAATAAATGTTGTAAGCAAGAGACTCCAAGGTGTTGACCTTGATATATCTGGAACAATGGAACAACTGGACAAAGCAAAGTCATAGCAGTGGAGCTGCAGGTTTTTGCCTGGAGCTGGAGCAGAGCCAGAGCACAGCTCCAAAGCCCCGAAAAAATCTTTTAAAATAAGGTGGTCAAACACCACAGTGGTGAATGCAGTTTAAATACCACACGTTCTAAGGGCAAAAAGAGAAAGAAGATAGACAAGCAATCTGGAAGCTACACGAGCAGATATTAACTCAGATTACACACACTTGTTTTTGTACCTAAGGCACCACAGTCCCTCCCTGCTGTCTGAAAATACAGAGGCGTGTTTCAAAGAGTACAGTTCCCAGATAGGTGCCAATTTTTCAGCAGTTATTTAGGTGTCTAAATAGGAGTTGGCCTGTCACATGCTGGGGTGCAATCTAGACCAGTGAGGGGTTGCATCACCACCTTCCCTGCAATGTTGGGTGCCTCACAGTGCTTTGCTGTTGTGGCACCCAAACTGGGCTACTCATAAACAGCATGCAGGTCACACCCTGAGTATCGAGGTATAGCTACAGCCCTGGTCCAGCAATGCAGACTCCAGTGTCAGCAACATACCAGCCACATTCTGGCTTCCAGCAGCCTTGGTTACTACCTGTAGGATGACTTCCACACATGCCCAGTGCTGAATTTTCCCCAAAAGCATGTGCTCTGCACTGTCCAGCCTTCTCCTAGACTGTTCAGATATTAGAAGTTGCTCCCATAAGGGGTCAATATACAACATTAGTTTTGATTAAAAAATAAAACAAGTTTGTTTAACTACAAAAAGAGATTTTTCAGTGAGTACAAGAATAAGGTATTAAAATCAGAAATGGTTACAAGAGAAATAAAGTTAAAATACTTTATATTAGCTAAAACTTACCAAACTAGACTTGGTTCAAGGTAAAATCCTTATTACAGGTTCCCAGCAACAGTGCTAACCAAATTCTCAGATCAGGAACTCCCCCAAAGTCAAACGGCTGGGCTGGTTCCTTTGTCTTCTTAGGTGAAAGGGAGCAAGAGAAAGAGAGACGCTGGGGTGTTTTTGCCCCTCCGTTTTGTAGTCCAGTCACCCTTTGAAAAGCATTTTCCTGCAGGGCTTTGGAGCGGAGCCCGGAGCTGGAGCGTGGAGCAGCTCTGGAGCAGTGAAGCTGCAGGTTTTTGCCTGGAGCTGGAGCGGAGCCGGAGCAAACAGGGCTTTTGGAGCTGGAGCAGAGCACAGCTCCAAAGCCCTGTTTTCCTGAGGGTTTCCCCTAGATAAAGTTTCATCCCACAGTCTCATGGTGAAAGAGGTTCCATGCTGTTGCTTGCTAAAATGCAGATTCATCTGTTCCTGCCCTCCTTCCTTGCCAAAGAATGGCCACTTGACAGGTGATTGTCAATCAACTTTGATGATATCTGGCTAGAGGCCTAAGCTTGTCCTTTGTCTTTGACTTGTCTGGGAAACACATCAGTCATAATTTCAGTTTATGTTCATATAATGTAGCTGCACATATGTCACCATGATAATATTGACCAGCAAGCTATTAATTGTCAAATGATACCTCACAAGGTATAGTTTGTACAAAGATTATTACAATAGTGTGCAGGGTATGAATGCAGGGATGAAAAGCTGGCCCATCTGTGCTGTTTCAGGCTCTCACTACTACTGTGTCTTTATAAATGCATCCACTGAATGGGCTTGTCTACACTATGCAGCTTTTAGAGACAAGGCTGTGTCGACACTTTTTCCAACAAAATACTTCCAGCCCTGTGAGCGGCATAAGCTTTGTCGGCAGGAGAGCACTCCTGCCGCTTGTGTCGGCAAAACTTTTGTCTTTCGGAGGGGGGGGGGGGCTTTTTAAAGTACCCGCGAAAGACAAAAGTTTGGTCGACAACGTCGCAGTGTAGACAAACCTCAGTTTCTCAGAGATAAGGTGCAGAAGCAGAGGCTCAGGGAGGTGCAGGGATTGGGTAGGTGCAGCAGCAGAGGTGCAGGGACTCGGGAGGTGAAGGAGCAAAGGCTTGGGGAAGCGAAGGGATTCGGGGAGGTGCAGGGATTGGGTAGGTGCAGCAGCAGAGGTGCAGGGACTCAGGAGGTGAAGGAGCAGAGGCTTGGGGAAGCGAAGGGAGTCGGGGAGCTGTAGAAGCGGAGCCTCGGGACGGTGAAGGGACTCGCCCAGCAAGGTGGCACTGGAACCCCCTCACTCACACTTCCCGCTTCCCCCGGATCTCCTGCAAACAGCCGCACCCCCGCCACAGGTGACACGTCTCTCTGCCTTACAGGGGAGCGGCCAGGGGCCAAGGGGACTGAGCCGTGGGGCACTCAGCCTAGGGCACAGGCAGAGGCCCCCGGGGCAGGCCGGCCCCCATAACGGCAGCAGCAGAGTCTGACAGCCTGGGCCCGCCCCACACCGCCTTTCCCTCGGAGCCTGCCGGAGTGACAGGAGGAGCTGAGGCCGCCGTACCGAAGCCGGCCTGAGGGGGCGGGGCAGAACACCCCACCCCGCCCCCTCCGTCCGCTCCCGGCATTCCCTGCGTCAGCCTCCCTGCCTGGGCTCGGTTCGGCCCCATCCTCCGGCCGCCGCGCTAGCGCCATGGCCGCCTATAGCAAGTACCTGACCGCGCGTCATTCCGTGGTGGCCGGCGCGGCCGCCTGCGTCCTGCTGTGCCTGCTCAAGAAGCGCCGGAGAGCGGCTGCTAAGCACAGGTAGGGGGCGGCCCAGGCTGGCAGCGCCGGTTCACGGAGTGGGGGGGTGGGGGAGGGTGAGGAGGCAGGACGGGAATGGGGGCGGGGTGCTGTAGGGGGCTGAGGGTAGGCAGGGGGAGGGGGTGATCAGAGGGGTGAAAAAGATGGATAAGTGGGGGGGAGGGGTAGTTGTGGCTTTTATGGAGAAGAGAAGGGGGTGCGGGAGGGGTAGATGGGGTGGTTGAGGGACTGAGAAGGGGTTCTCGGTGGCAAATGACAGAATGAGGAGCAATGGTCTCAAGTTGCAGTGGGGGAGGTCTAGGTTGGATATTAGGAAACACTATTTCACTAGGAGGGTGGTGAAGCACTGGAATGCGTTACCTAGGGAGGTGGTGGAATCTCCTTCCTTGGAGGTTTATAAGGCCCGGCTTGACAAAGCCCTGGCTGGGATGATTTAGTTGGGAATTGGTCCTGCTTTGAGCAGGGGGTTGGACTAGATGACCTCCTGAGGTCCCTTCCAACCCTGATATTCTATGATACTATGAAGAGGAAGTGATGTTTGGGGTAGGAGAGAGAGGAGAAGGGCAGAAGTATGATGTGGAGAGCCCTGCTAGTCTCCCACCACCCCTAGGGCAGGCCAGGAGAATGCTGCGGTTTATTTGTCTTTAATGCCAGAGGGTGATCTCCTCCCCCCTGTGCATGACATGTTCTGCCAAGAAAACCCCTTCTGTGCGGCAGACAAAGCTGGCTTTCTCCCTCACCATTCACTCTCCCTCAGTCCGCTACGTGCTGCTGGAGAGAGAATTATTCACAGACATACAACTTCGAGAGTTAAGGTAAATTATCTGAAGAAGTGAGGTTTTTACCCACGAAAGCTTATGCCCAAATAAATCTGTTAGTCTTTAAGGTGCCACCAGACTCCTTGTTGTTAAGGTAAATTATATTCATCCTTAACAAATTATGGGCCCTGTTGCACAGAACGGAGATTGGACTGTGAATAATGTAGCTCTGTTCTATGCTGTATGTTATAATAGTGAAGTATGTTCATCAATAAGAAATTCAGGGAGAGGGAGTTCAGGTTCTGTATAGGGTTACCAACTTTGGTTGGATGAATTTCTGGAGGTTTCATCTCATGACTTTATTTTTAATTAAAGATTAATCTTTAATTCCTGTAGACTCCAGAACAATCCTGGAGGGTTGGCAACCCTAGTTCTGTAGCATATGAGGTTGAAATTTTAGTATACTTGTTTTTATATGTCATTGTGTTAGCTAATCTGTGTAGTTGAAGAGTGAGTTGTGTTATGAAGTTTTTCCTGTTGGGGAAATACAGGGGAAGGTGTGTGATATGCTAGGAATGCATATTAAATTCAACCTGCCCTTTGCCGTCACTCTTGCTGGACTGAGTAATTGAATATGTATTACAGGCATATGGCATGCTTAGCATCTACATAGCACTTAACTTCAAATGTTGCACAAACATAAACAAATCAGGATGGTAGGTCTAGAAGATGAAATGGTTTGAGGCAAGATATACTGTAGTAGGTGTAAATAGCAGCTTTAAGAATTTAGCAATGATTGAGCAATAATTCCATTTTATTTTGATAAGTGTCTTTCATACAAATGATCATAAAAGCTTCACAATATTAAAAAAATAATTGACACAGTATGCATGAAGAGCTACTAATAGGGCAGGTTCTGAAAAGTGCTCATGATGATGTTGCACAATGACAGAAACAGTTAAGAAAGGGCTCCAGCTATTGTAGGAAGTGGTCAGTTTATCAGAATGACAGGTAAGGACAGTATTTCTCAGGCTATTTTTTTAATTCAGCAAAATATGCCAAAGCCATTTGAGGTGAAGAGCCAAACCTGTGTTTCAAAATTAAAGGGTTTGGGGTCTTATAGGATTTTTGTAGTTATTACTTTTGTTTGCTTGGACAAGTTGTTAGGCATAATATTGCTGTGCTGATTTTGTTTGAGGACCTGGAAGTGGTGAGATTGGAGAGGTATTCAGGTACTACAGTCCTAGGTTTTATTACTGTACATTACTGTATATTTATCTAAATATATTATACTTCTTCTGAATGTGGTAAGAAGAAGCTCTGTGTCAAATAGATTTATTTTCATGGGTGTCAGTGAACATGTAGAAGTGGGGATTTAACCTTAATTTAAGAGACTTGCATTTGGAGTGTGTCATTGTGTGTGATGCATTGGGTTTTGCCAGGTGTAACCCTAAAAATACTGTTCCTAATGATCAGTTATATACTTTAGAGGGGAGCCCAAATGCTGTTATTACAAGATGAATTAGAATGGTGTGGAGAGTGTACACATGTCTGGGGAGGAGAGAACTTCCAACTAATTAAACAGGTGGTTTGAATTAAAACTGTCTGACCTAATTTGGCTCTCTTTCCAGACTGCCAAAGATCTTCCAGGCCCTTAAAAATGTATCTTGATTGCTATAATCTCATTCTCCACACCCTTGACTGATGCAACCTTGCATTCCTCAAATCTAATCCAAATGCTTCTGTTAAAATAATTTTCATTGCTTGTCACGTTGGTCATGTCACCTTCTCCTCAGTATTCCTCTACTGGCTTCCTCTTTTCCAGAGCACCCAATATATATGTCTCCTGTCTGTACTTTTAAGGCCCCCTACAACTTAGTTAGACCCTATCTAGTAGTTCTAGTATTTTATCGTGCCATCATCTCCAGTCTTTATCACATATACAGCCAATTATCCCACAAGTATTTATGCTTTTTTTCCATGATGTCCCTTTTACCTGATATAATCTTCTACCAAAAATCCATTCATCCACTACCTGTCCTCCAGACTTTTCCATAAGACTTACTTCAGCCATGTAGCTTACAGAATGTTACCAGTCAAAAGCTAGGCAAATTATGAGTTACACTGTGTGCACCATTAGGCTACGTGAAAGCACACTCTTATTACTGTTGCCTTGCCCTGCTTGCAGTCTGTCAGTTTCATTCACCTATTGCATCTTGTCATTAATTTAGATTGTAAATTACTTGGGGCAGGGGTCATTTTACCAGATTTTTTGTAGGGCCTCTATGAGTTTTTAAACTATAAATAATAATCAACAGTAAGCCCTTGTGCAATACTGGAAAAATTCTTTCAAGGTGTGTTGCACCATTTAAATCCTGTGGGGCTATTACACTGGGTGTGTGTGTGTGTTTGGGCAGGCAGAGTGGATGTGCTGGGAGCTTCTTGCTGGTCCTGAACAGGTCTCTCTAGAAGGGGCAATGGGCTGGAACTATGGATCTCGTGGCTGAGTAAATGAGGAAGGGGTGTGGAGGAGTTGTGACCTCTATTCCAGCCTATAAATTCGTCTTTTTTTTTGTGGGTGGAATTCTTTCCTCTATGTAGATTCTCTGCCAGTACTTAATAACATTGCCTGAGTGCAGGGAAA
The DNA here is from genome assembly GCF_002925995.2 of Terrapene triunguis. Lineage (NCBI taxonomy): Eukaryota > Metazoa > Chordata > Testudines > Emydidae > Terrapene > Terrapene triunguis. The sequence goes on along the minus strand of NW_020664561.1, from coordinate 34,752,275 downwards.
GGTGAATTTCACCTTTAAAAATTTCTGGACTTTGACATCCTGTTTGAGGAGTATCATGAAGGATGGTGTAGGTATTGTAAGCCCTAATATAGGAATAAAATCATATAAAATAAAGGTTAGAAAACCATGTTCTTAAGTAAATCAAGGAGATGCTTGTTTGGAGAGCCAGAACACATGTATCTTGTACAAAGTGTCATGGTACCTATCCTAATCTTGCTTTATGCAAGGCAGTTGCAAAAATGTTTCTTCTCTGTCAACTTTCACCTGCTTTTCTGATGCCTTTGGGATTAAGGGCAAAAGTAAAGTATGACTCAAGTCATATAGTAACATACAAGTTCCTTAAGTGGCGTAATAATCATACGTTGCATATCTTAGTAGGGGAAAGGTAAATTACTACCTTCCAGTTGAATGTGTCTCAACGTTTTGTTTAGAAGATCCACAAAACTAATGAATGATGTTATAAAACTTAAAAGTGTAGTATCATTTAGGAGCATATGTTCTTTTGCATTGTGATGCATTCTCCTAACCAAACCGTGCAGAAGTTATTAAAAAGAAGTGGTACAAAACAGTTTTTTACTGGAACTACTTTTAGTATTCTATATTAATACCTCTGACTGAAATATCCATATAGTGGAATGTTTCACAATAAATTGCCCAGTTTTTCAATCAGTATTATCCTCTCAGACGTGATTTTTGTTTATCCGGAGTGGAATAGACTTGCTTATTTTACTTCCAGAACTGAGGCTATTGCATAAAAATATAAGTGAAGTTGTGGCTTCTGTTAGAATTTTAAATGACACCTGTGATGCATAGAAACTAGTCCTATTTGAGAGATTACATCATGCTGAAATGTGTCCTCCCCTCCCGCCCCGTACATCAATTAAGATTTGTTGCTGTGAACAAAAATTATTCCAATAATGGTGGTCAGTGCCTGACAGCTGAAAATTGTTGCTTCTGTTAAAGGGACTGACTCTTAAAATCTGTTTTAGCTTTTAAAAGCAAGGTGTTCTATTCTCCAGTGGCAGCCATTGAAATAAATTAAAAAGAAAGCTTGGACAACCAAGAATGAAAACCTGCCTCAGTCCTTGCCCCATATCACCAGAGATCAATAAGCAAGTTTAATCTTTTAGTACTTTGTCACAAAGAAGTCTGATTTTTTGGAATGGCTATTAGTGTAATCAAGTAAATAATTGATACTGAAATAACAAATGTGTGAACCATAAAGTACATGAAAATATTGATAGATACATCTCTACCTCGATATAACGCTGTCCTTGGGAGCCAAAAAAATCTTACCGCGTTATAGGTGAAACCGCGTTATATCGAACTTGCTTTGATCCACCGGAGTGCGCAGCCCCACCCCCCGGAGCACTGCTTTACCGTGTTATATCCGAATTCGTGTTATATCGGGTCGTGTTATATTGGGGTAGAGGTGTGTGTGTGTGTGTGTGTATATAAATATATATATAGCCAGTGGAAATAACTCTCAATCCATATACCTACAGGTCTACTTAGTACATACTAACTTTATTGTGTCTAGGCAGAGATCTGTTTTGGTATGGTATAATTATAATATCTGATTGCATACAAACACATCCTGGGTGAAATTCTGGCCCGCTGGAAGTCAATGGAAAAACTTACATTGACTTCAAAAGGGCAGGAAGTTTCCGCATATATTTTGTCATTCATACCACATCTCTTGGGATGTGTCCAACCAAAAAGAAGATGAAGGGATAATATTTTGCAAGATCTAAGAGCTCTTTATCAGTGGGAAAAATATGCCCTTGACAGAGTGACCAACGAACTTCACGTAGAGACAGGGAATAAGTAAGTTGGTCATTCTTGTGGTTTCACTTTATTCTTCTACTTGTGGTTAGAAGTAGTTACTGGGCCCAAAGACCATGTGATCTGTAATATAACAAAACATGTAAAATATCTTTGGTTTGGTAGTAGGTGGTCCCTGGTCGAAACATTCTAATGGGTAGCTGTTAAATTTTAATTGGCTTTCTAGACATATTTCAAATTAATTCAAGGTGGTACTGGAAGAGTAGAATTCTTTGGTGTTTAAAGACCTGTGAATTCCAATGTAATATAATTATTGTATCCTTAAAGAATTTGCCATACAAGAAGCAATTCATCCCGGAATATTTTACTTTTTGAGATTAAGAACACTGGGCTAAGTGCTATTTTTGGATGCACTGGTGTCACCCTCCTTTTAAGTCCGTCACATCTGGGGGTAGAACTGGTAGTGACATTCTAGTTAAGGTTGCCTAACATTTTCCATTATAAGACTGTTTTGAGTTGATTATATCTTTGTAAAATTTAAATTGGGCAGAAATTTTTCAAATTCGGTGTCTGCTTCAGAATGAATTTTTGTGGAAAGTTTCAGCTAAAATGGTTCAACCGGTTCTGGGAATGAGGTTGGGGAAAATACATAGGGAAAACAATGTTAAAAATGTTTACAGTTATTGAGACGCTCTAGTGCCTTCATGTTTTGGAGGAGGAACGTAAAATTTGATGCCCTATTGTCAGGGATATACCTTTCACTATTCCTACGAAATATGGCCAAATTTGGCCGCCTTATAACTCTTTATGCAAATCATAATTTTCAGTATTACTAGAGTTTTGGAGGCCAGCAGCTAAATTTTCCAAAGATTCCTTCTGTACTGACCATACTCCATCTCCACACAGCTCCTACATGCCAACAGGACTAAGCATACTTCATCCCAGAGTTACAAGAGCCGAGCAGGACTTCTGCATTTGCTCCTTCTGAGTGTTCAGTGGCACTGGGAATGAGAACTGAAATCAAGGAGACTCTCCTGTGCTCTCACTTCTCCATACTGGTGCTCAGGCAGTGTGGACAAGGAGAAAGGTGCCTATATGGAATGCAAAGGGGGGAGGCACAGAAACTGTCTGGGAGCAATATGAACAGAAGGGAACATGGACTGGAGCATGGAAAGGGATAGGATAGGAGCAGAGGGGAGGAATAGGGATAGGCTGCTAGAGTATGGGGCAGAACATTCTATAACCATTGAGCACACTCCCTTCCAGAACCTGGAATTGACCCAGGATTCCTGAGCCTAACATTCCTTTATCTCTAGCAAATAGCTGTGAAATTTACTGGCAAAACTTGACTTCTCCTTGTAGTGGTTGGGCCATCTAGAGCAGGGGTGGCCAACCTGTGGCTCAGGAGCCACAGGCGTCTCTTCAGAAGTTAATATGCGGCTCCTTGTATAGGCACCAACTCCAGGCCTGGAGCTACAGGTGCCAACTTTCCAATGTGCTGGGGCGTGCCACTCACTGCTCAACCCCTGGCTCTGCCATAGGCCCTGCCCCCACTCCATCTGCCCCTTCCTCCTGAGCCTCCTGCACGCCACAGAACAGCTGATCAGGAGGTGCGGGGAGAGATGGGGAGGCGCTGATCAGCAGGGCTGCCGGTGGGTGGGAGGTGCAGCGGGGGCGGGGGGAGCTGATGAGGGGCTGCTGATGTATTACTGTGACTCTTTGGCAGTGTACATATATTTGGTAAATTCTGGCTCCTTCTCAGGCTCAGGTTGGCCACCCCTGGTCTAGAGGATAACAATTTACTAGTCCTATGGGTTTTTTAGCTCAAGTGGTAAAGGTCTGTTCTGTAGACCTGAAGGTCCCAACCCTACTGATGATGCATAAGGTAGGGGATAAGTATGGTTCCATGCTGGAATTTTGTTTTTTCCGTTTGCTTTCCTAAAGGTTTAGGAAATTAAAATCCAAAAAATGGCATTAAGAAAATGTTATGGTTGAAAAGTGAAACACTCAGAAATTAAGAAATACCAAAATTAAAGTTGCCTATACAGCAGTATGTAATCAAAGACTATATCCTAATGCATAATACACCAGGAAACCAAATTAAGATTGTACAGGCAACCTTAGTTCAGTCATTTCCTTTTTGAGTGTTTGACTTTGCAACTGTAACTTTTTTAACATTTTAAAAAATGTAATAGCTACTAATCTGATTGTTTCTAAAGTTATTTAAGAAATAGTGCTTGGAAACTAATTAAATTGTAAACTCAGCAGAGCAGCTATGTAGCGTCTGAGAACTGCCTAGCATTTCCCAGTGCTATACAATAAAAAATAAATAGATTGGTCTCCCTCTTTAGATCCCAGTGTTCTTACATCACTGTAAAAGCTTCCTTACAAAGCAATATGGATTGAAACACTGCTGCTAGAACACCACTAACCCATCCTTTCCCCGTGAAAAGACCTTTGAAAGTGATTGTATGATGTATTTGTAATATGAACAAACACCTGCTGTAGTTCAGGTGAAAAGCAATATATACTCTGCTGTTGACCTAAAACACACTTGGAGCCAGGTCCTCTTAGTTGAAAGGTAATGTATTATCTGATTACACTACTTATGCTCTCTGATTACCATGTGATCAGCATACCACATAGAAAAAGAAGCCTGAAAAAGCAAAAAAATGTTCAGAGCTTGTCTACTCTAGAAATAAAATCTCTTAAAGAAACTCTGCACTGCTTTGAGAATATTGATGACTGAGCTGTGTGTTTACCTGTGTGCCTTCCACTGCTCTGGGGCCAAGCTGTCCAGATGGCCCCTCCCCTGTTTAAAAGCAGGCTCAGTCGCAGGATTGGTTTATTTGCTCGATATTCCTCTAACACCCTTTACAACATGCCTTGAGCAGTTGCTTAGAGCTGCTCTGAGACCCTAGATTTAATCGCCATCTGGGGAGAAGCAACGGAGCAGGAAGCTCTTGGGCCCAGTCATCAGAATAAAGATGGGTTCGTGGACATTGCTAGTTAACTGTTCAAGAAGAGTCACAACCAGGATGCCTTCCAGTGCCAGATAAAGAGCAGACAGCTCACAAGAACTTATATTAAAACCAGGGATGGTGGGAAACTGTCTGGGCATGGATATATAACCTGTCAATTTTTTGAGGAGGTGGACAGGATTTTATATAGTTAGACCACTACTAAACCCAAGGAGGTTGTGGACTCTGCCCTCCTCTTCTCTCTCCACCCCTCCCCCCGATTATTACATTTCCTGTGACTGCTCCCTGATTTTTTTATTTAAAAATGCTGCCCCTCCTTGCACTATCTAAAGGCATTGACCTCCCGCAGCAGTCCCCTCCTCTTCTGGCACTGCAGCCCTTATCCTTGCCCTGTGCAGAGCAGAGGGGGCAGGGGGCTGGAGAGCAAGCCTGGTTTGCACTCGCCCCATAGCAGTGGTTCCTATGTCCCACAGGCTAGGCCTGCTGCCCTGCACTCACCCTTCAACGATGGCTCCAGGTATTGAGACCTGGCATGCGGGGTTGTAACACTGGTCATGTTTGCCCCTCTTCCCCCTGTCATGACGGAGGGTCAGGTGGGTCTGACTTGAGTGGCAGGTGAGCTGGTGCAGGGTTGGTCACAGACAATCCAGCAAATCACTCTGACTTTTTTCCTGCCATGACAAACATGAAGCCTTAGCCATGACCATCAACTGTCTACAAGCCCATGTCATGAAGAGCACATACCCATTTATCTATCTCAGGGAGGGAAATCAGAAATGCATGTTAAAAATGTATTCTTGCCTCTCTGGGAAACAGTAACCACTTGTTTGTTTTCCATACTTCTCCTGCCATGGCATCTGCAATGGCTAGACCTCCAGACAGGGCTTTTATCAGTGGCTGAGCAGCTGCCTAACCCGAGGGGGAAGAAACAGAGAATGCAGGATGACGTGTTTGGAGATCTCATTGCAGACTTCCTTCCCCCCATTCCACCAAATGAAAGCAATGGAGAGCTGGAGATTGTTTTTGAGGTCAGAGAGGGGAAAAAGAAAAGCAACTATCCAGAGAGAGTTGTAGTGGCCAGAGACAGCATTGCACTGGCCAAAGACACTAATTAAAGAGGCACAAGCAGAGGCAGTACGGAAGCAGAATGCTCTGCTGGAGCGCATACTGTCTGGTGGCCCACTGTCAATCTAGTGCCCTCAATCAGGACCCAGACATATTCTGCACAACAGATGTTTCCCACTGTACCCCTTGTGGCAAATTGCCGGTACTACTATGATGGGTCTCGCGCTTTCTCTTCTGGGGGGAGGGGCAGGGAGTTCAGGGTGCCATTTCTTGCCCCTGAATTGGGATATTAAATGCCCCACTAGTGTCCTAGAGGAGGGGAGTGGAGAGGGAGGGACCCGGGCCCGCCCTCTATTCCGGGTCCCAGCCCAGGGGCCCTAAGGATAGCGGTAAACCGCTTGAACTAGTGGTTCCTTCCCCAGAGCTACTTCCCTCTCCTGCCCTTCAGCTTGTGGGGGCTTCCTGCCCTCCCTCTGCACAAGCCAGGTGTCCCTTTACCTAGGGTCTTGTTCATCTTAGCCCACCTCAGCACTTCTCCAAACTTCCCTCTGCTTCCCTCCAAACTGCTCTCTGCTCCAACACCAATCCACTGTTTCTACTCCTTCAAAGTGTTCTCTGCTCCAACTCCTTCCCCTGTCAGATTGAAGCAGGGTTTTTTTTTATCAGGTGACAGACTTCAGGTGCTCTAATTGGCTTCAGGTGCTCTAATTAATCTATAGCAAACTTTCTTCCCTCTACTGGGAATAAGGCTCCCTTCTAACCCTCTCCTGCTGCCCTCTGGCCATGCTGTATCACACCCTACAGCCATGATCCCTTTCTTTCCCTGGTTCCAGCTCAGGGCAGCGAGGACAATTGCACGTGGGATCCCAGCTCATTGAATCATCAAACATCCCTGATAACTTTGGGCCCCAACACTGAACATAAGAACAGCCATACTGGGTTATAGAAATATAGAATATTAGGGTTGGAAGAGACCTCAGGAAGTCATCTAGTCCAATCCCCTGCTCAAAGCAGGACCAACACCAGCTAAATCATCCCAGCCAAGGCTTTGTCAAAGCCAGGCCTTAAAAACCTCTAAGGATGGAGATTCCACCACCTCCCATGGTAACCCATTCCAAAGGTCCATCTAGCCCAGTATCCTGTCTTCCGATAGTGGCCAGTGTCAGGTGCCTCAGAGGGAATGAACAGAACAGTGATCAAATGATCCATCTGCTGTCGCCTGTTCACAGCTTCTGGCAAACAAAGGCTAGGGACACCATCCCTGCCCATCTGGCTAATAGCAACACCGGAAGGGAGAAGAATGAGAAGAGGCAGAGGCAAGAAGTATAGTTGCCTATGAAATGGAGACACTCCTCCCCCCCCCCCCCCCCCCCCTCCCCATCCACTACACTGTTTAACTTTAAGATGTTTCTTTGTTGTTCTAATCAGGTTTATTTTTGATTTATGTATAATAAATTGTTTAATAAAAACTGTCAGAAATTAATTCACAAAGAATCTGCAGTGCATGGTGCAACAGAGCAATTGCCTGTGATAAGCTTGAAAGACCATATTGTGTTAAGTTTATGTATTATTGTGGGCTAGGATTGTATGTAACCTCTTTAGAAGGGAGATGTGATAGATGTAAGACCCAGGAGTTCAAAATACTATATTGAAAATGTGTCAGACAAGTAAAGACTTTTGAGACAATAAGTGTTAAGAGGATTTCCCAGGGAATCTCTAGGCAGAGGTTAATGCAAATTACCCAGTTCTGGTTATGCAGAAACCTAGTCTTTTGAAGATGTGCCCTGAAAAGAGGGTGATTGTCTGCTTATTACCTGTTACAGAGGGCCAAGGTCAAAGGCCCAAGCTATATAAAGAAATGGCGATCTGCCCAGCCTGGATCCTAGTTCTGGATCTAAGAGAGATGAACTTGTAACCACAGGGAAACCTCACTTGTGGGTTTTGAAGGACTAAAAACCTACCAGAGCCCTAGGTTGGAGTTAAAGTGACCTCTGATAAGCTTTTTAGCATGTGTGTAGATTGTTTTAATATTGTTTAACATATGGTATATATTATATATACTAAAACAAGATAATATTGTTTTAATATGTTTAATGCTTTTACCTTGAGAATAAATGTGCCTGCTTAGAAGGATCTGTGTGTTTAACTTTAACTGTGGATATAGTTGGTCATAGTCTTTGGAGAAAAAGCCAAGCTCAGGCACTGGCCTGTTTAGGCAGACTGGCTTGCTAGGGATATCACAGTGTAAATCAGGGAGCTGTGCAGCATTAAAATTTCCAGTCAGAAGGGAGTGAAACATAGGTCTCCACACAGGAGAAGGCTGGGAGATGGAAGCCTAAAGCAGGTGCCCTTAGTGGACTACAGAGGGGGAATACAGGTGCAATTGCCCTGAAACTGAAACACTTGGTACACACACAAAATTACTGCTGGGGGAATTTTGCGCCACTGTGCAATGCAGAAATGAATGTTGTGAGTGCAAAATCCCCCTCCATTCCCCCCCACCCCCAAATGGGATGCAGAGATGTTGGCTGCCACTAGGGTCCGCTTGACCTGGCCGAGCGCAGCTCACAAATAGAAGATAAGGCCAGGGGGTGCGGGAGGGAACTGGAGTGTTCCTAGCAGCTGCAGTTCCCGGCATGCGCTAAAGGAAGGAGGTGGTGGCACTGTGCAAGAAACTCTGTGCAAGCCCGGGACCCAGCATCAGACTGTTTTTCCCTATGGATCCTTGGGCTCTGGGGGGGTAGAGGGTGTGAGCATCTGGGCTGTGGGTGGGGGTCCGCAGCTGGCCTCTGGAGAGTAGGGGATGTGAATGTCTGGGTTGGGCTGGGGGGACGCAGCTGGGCTCTGGGTGGAAGGGGATGAGAGTGTCTGGCCCCCCGGCTGGGCTCTGATAGGGAGGGGGCAGAGAAACAGGGACTGGGCTGTCATAAGGGTTTCTTTAACTCTACTCCTGGGGGAATTTTTGTCTGTATCTGTATTGTTATAGACATTTGCTGACAGATATTTTGGAATAAATTACCAAAATAACTGAAACTGGTGTGTTATATAGTTATTTTGACAAATATAATTTGCAGAATTTTGTAGAATTTTAAAATGTGCACAGAATTTTTAATTATTTGGCGTAGAATTCCCCCAGGAGTAAAAATTTAATTGTTGCATACAAAAGTACAAAGCCACAGACACAAGCTAAAAGGAGTGCCACAATGTGCTATTTCTACCACCCATAAAGGAAACTGCAATTGTTGCAATCCATTTCTCTTCTTCTTCCCCTCCCCATGGTTAACAGCTGGATGTACAGCTGTACACTTTCAAGCCTGATACTCAAAGTAAATTGTGGGACCATACCTAAGTTTTATGTATATTCCAATGCAGAAACAAAGGCAAGTTCCAAAACACACTTACAAATTCAGGAAGTGGCTTTTCCTCCTGTAAATATTTCAGAACCACTGTTTGCACAATACAGTACTTAAGCGTTTGATCTACTTGCATAGTTTGGCAGTGAATATGGTTTTTCAGGGACATTGGAAACCTTTCAGCACTCATTTCAGAGCTTTGCGAGTTGGTTTCTCATTGAAAAGGAAATCAATTTCATGGAGTCAGGTTACTTTCTAAATTTATTTATTTATGCTGTATACGCCAGTCCTTGAACAGAGGTTGTCACAAACAGTGTGAAGGCAATCCCCTTTCAGAAATCTCAATCCAAAAACTGATGCTTGGTTTGCAGGAAATAACTGAAATATTGAGAATAGAGCAAACACTCCCACTGTTTGCAACAGGCCTCCAAAATAACTTGCATCACAAAATTAGCAACAATACATTTTTCCCCCCAGTGTGTGCACTGTTCGCATCTAAGAAAAAGAACTTGTAAGACTAATAGCACCGTCTGGTGACTCCTGCCATAATACTGTATCCCTCTTCCTTGGCCCACAATCAATAACAATTACTCTACACACCATGCACTGTGCCTCTCCCTGTGAACACTTCTGATTAATAGCAACATATTATAGTAGTTCACAAATCCAATGTGTCAAACAGTCCTTAAACGGTTAAAGTTTTAAAGAATAAACATCACCCAAATCAAACCACATAAACTAGGAAATACAGCATCATCCTACAGAGAGCAGAGTTAAAGTTGTCTAGATGGCTGCAACACCCAGTATTGCAATAACTGTTGACCTTTTTTGCGGTAAAGACTGTCTGGGTGTGTCCATTTGGGAAGGTGATTTGAGTAGTTGAGTATGGCTTTATTCCATACTTCCTGATTGTTGTGGTTTTGAAGTGGGTGTTATTTGCCCTAAGCAACTGTAACTGTACAGTACTTAATGACTTTGTTTGTTGCTTTTGTCTGTTGCCAACATTTATTTAATTATAGACATTTCTGTGGCACTCATCACCAAAATACCTGAACACCTCACAATAATTATTTACATCCAAATTACGTCAAGAAGATAGATCTCTTCTTCCTTATCCATTTGACATTTCTCTACAGAGTAGAGAGGGGGTGAATTCCTTTTGTGTAGGTATAACTACTGCATAATTGTCGAGGGAAGTCTTTTTGTTTATATGTGTATGTTGCACCTTGCTTTGCAAATGGTGAGACTGTGGCTTGACTTGCGTGCAGGTTTGTTCCATAATTATAGACTCTTCATTGAGAATACCCTTCTCTCTGCCACTGCCACAAGACATACTGTAAATTATTATCAACTCCTCTGTTGCCAGCAAAAAGTTGCTATTATCCAGCAGTTACTAATAAATGGAAGGCCAGTTTGCAAGGCACCAGCTAGGGAAGGAAACGCTTGGATGTGCCTTCCTTGGCTGCAGTCCTGCAAACCTGTTTGTGGCAGGGCAGCAGCAGGGAGTAGGGCTGCAGCCTGGATGTAGAGCAGGGGTAGGCAACCTATAACACGTGCGCCAAAGGCGGCACGCGAGCTGATTTTCAGTGGCACTCACACTACCTGGGTCCTGGCCACCGGTCCGGGGGGCTCTGCATTTTAATTTAATTTTAAATGAAGCTTCTTAAACATTTTAAAAACCTTATTTACTTTACATACAACAATAGTTTAGTTGTATATTATAGACTTATAGAAAGAGACCTTCTAAAAACGTTAAAATGTATTACTAGCAAGCAAAACCTTAAATTAGAGTGAATAAATGAAGACTCGGCACACGACTTCTGAAAGGTTGCCAACCCCTGATGTACAGGCTTTCTACAGGAGTGGAAGTGCGGGACATTTGGGAGGGCTGCACCATACTTCCTCTGCACTCTCCAGGAATTGGGACTCAGCATGTCCCAGCGATTCCTTCTCTAGGTACAGTACCCCAGCGGTATGCAGCCCAGACTGTGCAGAGAGAGGTGCCACACAGCTCCAGCTTCTGGGCTGCAGCCCCTTATCTCCCATGCAGTCCCTGTGTGTGCAGGCTGATTTCCAGCGCTGCAGCCCCAGAAGGAAGTGCTGGAATGGATTGAGCACTGGCCGCAGGCAAGTTTGCAGGGTGACGGCCAAGGAAGGTGCATCCCAACACTTCATTCCCAGGCTGCAGCCCCGCAAACTTGCATGCTTGGCACGTCCCAGGGCTTCCTTCTCTGGCTGGAGCCTTGCAAACCTGCCTGCAGGTAGGGCATTTGTTCCAAAAAATGTTAATAAGCAACATGCCATTGCCAATATCCAAATCCCATTGATGTTAAAGTCAATGGGACAGGATTGGTTCCGGGCAAAGTGCTGCTATTAATTGGAAGTTATTAATACCCAGGTGGCTCTTCTGGTGGAAAATTTTTTCAAAGAGGAAAGTTTTGTAGGATTTCCTAAAGACTGTCAGATTTGTTTGATCTCCTGTAGAAACTTGTTCAATAATTGGGTCCCCTCCATCAAGAATGCTCTGTCCTAGCATTTGTGCTTCATCCTGGGCTTTTTGATCTGCATTGTCCCAGAGTAGTGTAGGTATTAATGTGGTTCTTAGATCAAAATTAAGTCTTTGATGTAGCTGGGGCTTGATCCACTTATTATTTTGAAAATTAGGATCAGTATCTTAAACTAGAATCGGAAGGTGACTGGGAGGGACTTGAGCTGTAGGGTAGTACTTGTTGCTGACACGTAAAATGCATAGTGATAAACCTAACCCTTCTCTCTGAACCGTGTCCCATGTACACGATGACATGATGGGACCAAATTCTGTAGAAAGAATGAATAATATTGCTGTTGTCCGTGTAACCCTGCTCAAACCTCCTTCTCTTCCATCCTCTCCCTGGGAAGTGGGGAAGTTTGTAGTAGGCTTCATCTCCCTGCCTGCTTTGGCTGCTGTATTGGTATTCAGGCAGCCCACCTGGACATCCTACTCTTCCGCTACTACCTGGCTGCAAATTGAATTCAATCTTTGGCTCCCTGACATACTGCTACCTGGCTGGCTCAATTGAACTGTGCAGGAAGCGTGCCCTGTAATAGCACCCTCCCGTGGGGAAAACTGTTGGACAAGAAGCAGCTGCAAGCAAATTGAGGCAAGGCAAGTAGATGGCAACCAACAATTTGTTTTCTTGGCTATAGCAAAATGTCAAATACTACAAAAATATTGAATTCTGTGGCATCTTGGAAAATACCAAATTCCAGACAAAAAGAACAGGAGTACTTGTGGCACCTTAGAGACTAACAAATTTATTAGAGCATAAGCTTTCGTGGGCTACATCCGAAGAAGTGGGTTGTAGCCCACGAAAGCTTATGCTCTAATAAATTTGTTAGTCTCTAAGGTGCCACAAGTACTCCTGTTCTTTTTGCGGATACAGACTAACACGGCTGCTACTCTGAAATTCCAGACAGTGTCCATAGGGCCCGATTGAGATGCATGGGGCATTTCAGAGCTACATGAGTTTCTGCATAGAATGACGTTATGACCATAT
>NW_020664561.1:34702618-34719555 GCF_002925995.2 Terrapene triunguis | reverse complement strand
GAGCAGCGAACCGCGGCCAGTGGGAGCCGCGATCGGCCGGACCTGCGGACGGGGCAGGTAAACAAACCGGCCCGGCCCGCCAGGGGCTTTCCCTACACGAGCGGCATCCCAAGTCTGGCAAACACTGCAATAAAAGGTACTACCTCACCCACGTTGCCTCTCTCAATACAATAACTTCCGTTTCGTTTAAGGATGTACACATCTTGTTGGTATTAAGGATTTTTTTATAGTTCTTATTATTACCTGGTGTGCTTTATGGCTCAGCTGAATCTTAAGGAGAGATTTAAATGAAGTGGGTTGCAGCTTGAAGAATAGGGGGAAGCATGGAAAAAGTGGACCTTAATGGTGATCCCACATGAAGCTGTAAGCTGAGCTACAGCTCTCCTTCCACTGATCACCTTATATTGATCATATTAAACTGATAGTTATACCAGTATAACTCCATGTGTGAATGCTGTTAGTCTGGAATAAGACTGGCTTTATTTTGGCTTAGCTTAAACCCCTTGCAAAGCGACCTAAGCTAAAACAAAACAACAACAACAAAGGCACTCATATTGGAATAAGTGCATCCATGCTGGCAGTTATACCAGTATAACTATAGTGGTTTATATTCACAAATTAATTTATACCACTAAAACATTTCTGTGTAGAAAAGCCCTCAGTATTCCCTTCGCATTTATGTGAAGGAGAGCTACAGCTCAGGTTGTAGCGTTGTAAGCTATCACTATATTGACGTTTTCCTAAGGTTTTGCCAAGGACCCCCAGCAAACCAAGATAAGTGAGGACCTAGTATTCTTGATATTTCAAGTGTTTTGAAGAGGAACATTTAAAAAAAAAAAAGACTTGAAGCTGATAACACCTTATAAGCAAATATTAAAGGGGAAAAAGTAGTCCTCTTGTATTTTTGTTTTTTGCTTCACAGTTATCTTTTATGTATCAGAGACTTTATACACTGAGTAATTTCTAGCTGAGACATCATACAGATTTTTTAGGTGGTAAATATAGTTCTAAAATGCCATTAAATTTTTTTATGAAATCTGGAACACTTTGTTACTTTGGTTTGTATATAAGCTTAAAGAATTATTTTTGTCTTGGGTAATTTCTACTCCAGACCATAAACAACTTGGAGCCGTGGTTCCAATCCCTTCTCCCTCTTCCCCTCCCCCCCATTGCAATGGATTGGCAGATGGCCCTACTCAGTCTCCTTACACCATGTTCTGATATGGTTGCAAGTACTCATTCTCTTTTCCTGTCCATTTGTTTTCTCACTTCCCATCTTCTGTTGTTTTTTCTTTTTCTCTTCTCTGTATTCCCCCCCACCTCATTCCTCTTTTTCTTCTACATACTTTTTGCTAACTTAACTTTTCCACCTTGCACCTTCCCTTCTCCCTCCCCCCCCAAGGCTGTATGCTGCTGGGGTGAGTAGTGTCCATTTGTTACCCAAGGTTACTAAGTGCCATGGGAGCAGAGAAGAGTATATGTGAGCTCCTCCTGTAGCCTCTTATGTTAGGGGCCACAACAAGAACAAGGAGAGAGAAGGCAGGTGGCTTTCAGTGAGCCACCTTCCACTTTACCTGAAGATGAAGTTGACACAACAGTTGGTACTGCAGTTTTCCACAGTGATCCTTTCTTATACCCTGTTACCCCTGCCCTCCTGAACTAGTCAGGGCCACCCACCTGCCCTCCCCTTGGGAAAATACTGGTGCGTGTAGTAATTGCTTTCTCTCATAACTAACACATAGCATGTGGTGGTTTGCAGTGCTATCATTGGTCGCAGCAGAAAAGATTTCAAGAAGTACTTATTCAACTTCATCGCTGCCATGCCTGCTGTAAGTGCTTTTTTTCCCTTGCCATCTTTGTTAAAAGTGATTTAAAATATAAATTCAGAAATCATGAAGAGATTCCAAATGAATTTCTCAGAACTTTTAGAAGTCAACTGTTTTTAAAATGGGTGGTTTGATTTCACTTTCTGGCCGTAAGAAGTAGGGAAATATTTGAGTGCAGATTTCACTATTGGCTGCCTATTGATTCAGCAGAATTGACTTACTCTTTTAGACTGCTAGGTTTGTCTGTTAGCACTGATGAGTAATTTAAAATCCCTGTTGCCAATTGACTACAGTAAGCTGTCAAGGCTTGCAATGAGGTAACTACTTAGTTAGTTTTGTTTTTCAAGCAGATTCAAAATAAAGGTAAGATTTTTCACATTAACCATCTTTCAAAACACATACAGTGTTTTTAACATTCAGGTTTTTTTCTCAAGTGACTTACACCCTGTTCATATAGGAATGCTAAAACAAAGTGTTCTGGAAATAAACCCAGCACATTAAGGGGAATGATTCTCACGAATTAAAGAAAAATGCAACCAAATTTTAAAATAGGCCAGAAATATATAATAGGCCAGAAATGATATCATTTTAAAGGTGGGGCGTGGGGCTGAGATGGTAAATACATTCTAAAACTGATTATGAGAGTTAAATGTTTGGTTGTAACAGAGTTCTGAGCTAAATCTATTGACACAATAAGACCAGTTTTAACTTTTATCAGTACTATAGTATGTACTGTTAGTACTCATTTGATGATCCAAAGGTTTTAAAAATAGAAATAGAAATATTAGGCCATGATACCTGTAAATAATTATGCACTTGCTTGACTTTAAGTATGTGAATAGTGTCATTGACTTAAATGAGACTATTCTGATGTTTTAGACATTTGCAAGATCTGGGTCTTAGTTAATTTAAATCAATTTGTGTACAAAGTCTGACTAGGTAAAATTGTATTTTGTACTTTCACCAATTTAAGCAAGCAATTTGCATGATATATTTAATCCAGCTGTTTTGGGTTTGTTTGTATTAACTTGTATTACTATTATTTATTCCTAGATCTCCCTGGTAAATAACTTTTTGAAGTATGGGCTAAATGAACTTAAACTTTGTTTCCGAGTAAGACTCACCAAATACCTCTATGAGGAATATCTACAGTAAGTCATAACTTTTTTAATGCTTAAAATGTTAAAAGTGCAGTGTAATGTATCAACTGTAAAATAAATCCAAGTAAATATCAAATAAGAGATGGGATTGTTTGTGGATTTTATAAATGTTCTGAAGTGGCTTTCAGCTACTCATTTAATACTACTTGAATCATTGATTCATTTTAGGTAAAACGTAACAAGTTTTTCAATCATTGTTTTGTTGTTGATGTTTTAGGGCTTATACGTATTACAAAATGGGAAATCTGGACAACAGAATAGCTAATCCAGATCAACTGCTCACACAGGATGTGGAAAAATTCTGTAACAGTGTAGTGGACCTCTACTCAAACCTTAGTAAGGTGAGTTCCTTTAATAAAACTTTAATCTTTTATTAATAGTGGTCATTCGGAATCATTAAACACTGTGCAAACATTTACAAGAGTCAAGAAATACAAATAGCATTGAATAAATGTATGGGTGATAAATCTTGTCAGAGTTTAGGAAGATCACTTTCATTTATGAATTATTGTATAGTATTGAGTCCACTTTATATTTAGTGAGTTTATTTCAGAGTTATGTGAGGGGAAATTTTTTCCTTACGCAGTTGTCTTTTTCTTTATTTGTGATTTCCCCCCCCCCCCCTTCCATGCTCCTCCTACAAACAGTAACTTTTCCTTTGGTTTTCTTTTAATATTCACCATTTGAGAAGGTTGCGAGAGCACGGTCTTTTGTCAATTATTTAGTTTTCAAGGGAAAGAAAATTCTCATTCTTATTTGTCTTTTCTTTTTGATTTTAATATGTGAGCGGTTTGTGTTTCAGGGGTGGGGAAGGGTGGGATGAATAAGGAAATGCCCTCTTTACTTAATGGTTTCAGGTGTGTTTCCTAACTTTGGAGCTGGGAAGCAAAAGTGCCTATCCTGAAGGCAGTTTTGTAATTTAGTGGAGGAGTTTTTGTTGTCGAAGTGGCTAGAAGTTGGCTCTATGTGCAGAAGTAATTGGGTGGGTAAGTGAGCAGAGCTAGCAGGTTTAAAAATACTTATTAGGATGACTTTCTGTCCTTGAAATTACTCCTGCATGGAACTTTGGTCGGACAATGCTAGATTTGTTGTGAATATAAATCTAATGCTTCGCAATTTTATAAGAGTGGCATCTAGTCTGGCATGTTTCATTAGGACCTGGTTGGATGAAGCAAAAGACTTTCACAAAATTGAACATCAACAGAAAAATGTCTATGAAACAGATATTTTTCTTTAAAGGAACCAGTTTAGTTTTATAGAAGAATATTCCCTTGCAGTATTTCAGTCCAAATATTAGAAATTGACTATAGATTAAAGTGAAATATTCATGTATCTGGAGTCATACAATAGGTCAGCTGTCTCCAACCTTTTTACACCCAAGATCACTTTTTGAATTTAAGGGTAACCCAGGATCTGCCCCGCTCACTTCATCCCCCCTCTCTCTGTCACTTGCTCTTTCCTACCCTCATTCACTTTCACTGGGCTGGGGCAGGTGATTGGGGTTCGGGAAGGGGTGCAGGCTCTGGGCTGGGACCAAGGGGTTTGCAGTGAGGGAGGGTGCTCTGGGCTGAGCCTGGGGCAGGGGGTTGGGGTGCAAGCTCTGGGAGGGAGTTTGGGTGCAGGAGGGGGCTCTGGGCTTTGGCAGAGTGTTGGGGTGCAGGAGGAGATGTGGGGTGCTTGCTCTGGGGGGGTCAGGGCTGGGGCAGAGGGTTGGGGTGCAGGAGAGGGTTCAGGGTGCTGGCTCCGGGAGGGAGCTCAGGGCTGAGGATTGGGGTGCAGCCTCCCGCCGGGCGGCACTTACCATGGGCAGCTCCCAGTTGGTGGTGCGGTGAGCCTAAGGCAGACTTCCTGCCTGCCTCGGCCCCACACCGCTCCCGGAAGCGGCCAGCACGCCCCTGCGCCCCCTAGGGGGGTGTAGGGGGAGGTGCACGTGGCTCCGCGCACTGCCCCTCTCTGCAGGCACCACCCCCGCAGCTCCCATTGGCCACAGTTCCCCATTCCTGGACAATGGGAGCTGTGGGAATGGTGCTCGCAGGCAGGAGCAGCTTGCCGAGATCCCCCTGTCTCCCAATGAGGCCGCAGAGCCACGCTGGCCGCTTCCGGGAGTGGCTGGGGAAGGCAGGCCCTGCCATAGCGACAGCCCCCTTGCACCACAGGAGATTGCGGTCAACTGGGAGAGTCTCTAGGATCGATGGGTTGGTGACCACTGCAGTAAGTGTTCATTGCACTCTACTTGTTTATAGGCAAATACAAACACAGCCTTTGTCCAATGATATTTACTTGCTTGACCAAACTGAGTGAGATATACAAAGTAAACAAATGATGTTGAAAACATTTTGAAAATTGTTTCATGACTGGTATTGGTAACAAAACTAAAAAACTATTAGATATGTTTTCTTTTGTAAGAAAGAAGGAGAGTCACACAATTGATACATCTCTTCTTAAAATGTAGTTACCATGAAGTATGTTTCTATGGTTCCTGCTTTTAAGATACTGGTGTACTCCTCTATTTCTTTAAGTAAATACAGGTGGATAAGAGCATTCTGAGGGATACACAAATTACTGTAACCCTGTATGAGCAATTTTACATTGTATACATATTCAATCTCTGATGCAATATACAGCACTTTGAAAACAACATGCATTGGAATAAGAAATGCTTTTCCTGGTATGATCCTTCAGACTTCTGAGATTAGAAAAGCTATATAGCTTTCATTTAAGTGTTAAAGATGAATATTGATAAAATAAATTAGAACATTATTATGAGAAAACAGTGACTTTTTCCCAATAATGTTCTAATGTACATTGGAAGCCTGTTGGAAGTTAAATTTTTTAAGGTCTTGTTTTCACAACTCAGACACCTGTGGTCCATTTTAAAAAAAAGCTACCCATATCAGTTACAGCAACTTATAATATTTGTAATGTTTTAAATTGCCATAAGTTAGTATTTTTTTTTTTACATATTTTGATCAACAAATAGAAGCCAAACTGAAAGGGGTTATCTCCCATAACAGTTGTCTGACCACCATTAGGACACAACTCACAAGGGTGAAATCCTTCCGTCTGGTATATTATTGTGCCAGGGAGACCATTTTATGCTTGTTCAAGCAGTCAGCCAGGATTACTTCAGAGAGCACAAATGTGTTAGGCGATACACCTAGCTAGTATGCTGGGGATGTGAACTGCATCTCCAAAAGGGAGGGTTTTCAGGTTAAGGGCCAGTCTAGTATGTAGTAACTAGCATCCAAAGTTGCAGTTGAGTTGCTGCAGCTCAGAGAAGTGATAAATTGTATCAGCCAGTGTCATGACAATCTGGTGTCATCCTGCCCTTCAAAGTTGAATGTCCCTTGTGCCATATGCATGGCCAGCTGTATGTTGTCACTCCTCCTTCCAGTCCATCCCCACTGTGCATGATTGTTTTTAGAAAGGGTAGGATTTAGCCCTGTGTTGTTCAGTTTAACAAGCTTAAACAAAATTGGGAAGTATAATTTTTTTAATGTACTCTGCAGGCTGTTTGAAAATTAGTATTAAGCACATGTGATGCCATTTTCAATTGCTGAGCAAAATATATAGCCTAAATTATCAGGCTCTCTGGAATGTTGCTTTTTGTTCCAGCATTTTGTTTAATTATGGAATGTATATTTTTATAAATTTGTGTTAACTGTAGTATGTACCGGATTAATATGCTACAAAATCTGATTATTTGACGGATTATATCCATGTTTTCTTCTGTGTCTTCTAATACTAATTTTTTTCTGTTGCAGCCATTTTTGGATATAGTTTTGTATATCTTCAAGCTGACAAATGCAATAGGAGCTCAGGTAAAAAATCTGTTTTTAAAAAAAAGTTTACTATGCTTGAAATAAATAAATAAACCCTTCAGTGTCTTGGCTATTTTATCCATTTGGAGATTGATGAAAATCATACTCAGTTACTTTAAATATACTGTATTCTTTCAAAAAATGGGCATCTGTTTTCATACTAGTTATGAAGTGCTGTAAAAGCTCACTATTTTGAAGCAAACAAAATAAAAAAACTGATATGTGAGAATTTGGAGACTTTCAGGAGAACAGCTGACTTCTAGAAAGACCTGCAGGTTCTTAGTTTCCTTTCATCAGATGCACAAAAGGCTCATTTTGTGCAGTACCTTTTCTAGCTGGATTATGCTTTGTACCACGGTTGTTTACACTCTGCAAAAACATATTTCCTATCTCTAGAAAACCTACTACACCAAAGGGGAGCTGTTTGTTGCACAGATTTGGGACAGAAGACAGAAATGTGTGAAGCAACATCTTAGACTTAATATAAAATTTAAAAGAATCAGTACAAGCTCTTTTTAAATTATTTGCTTTATCTTCTCAGGGGAAAGAAGTCCTCATACAGACCAGTTGTTTTCTGTCTAATTCTCGCTTCATTACTATTTGCTAATCTTACTTCTGTTCTTGAGTTGTAGAAAGATAAAAGAAATTATACTTTATAGTGGGAGCCTAATTTTCTTTCAAAGAGTACTCCTTCAGCACATATCACACTTTCTTTTCCCCTGGATAAATGTTGCTTACTGATTTCCCATAATTTCACATTGAAGACCGCACCAGAGAATTCATAGTAGGGTTTCTGTCTATGTGCCTCAAGAGGGAGGAATGTATAGGGTTATCTTAAAAACTACAGGTGACCTGCATAATTATTAAACTTCAGAATTGTAGAACATGTGATAGTCTCCAGTTTCTAGTAAGAGAGTTTCTTCTCAGTTACATCTGAGATAGCACATTTATTTCTCTGTATTTGGAATAGCAAATGATATCATCTTGGATTCCACTATGCAACTGTTTTCAATGTTGCCTTGTTAACAGGGAATGCTGTGTACTTTTGCTATAGGAAGGAAATGAAAGTTTTTTCTTTGTTTAGGGTAACTGTTTTAGTGGTGCTAAAGTTGTAGTAAACCTAAAAATAAAAATCTGTCAAAATAGTAAAATTAGTAAGTATTTTCCAATCCTGTTACTGGTCTAAAAGCCAAATCTTACAAACTTTATACATTAACAAAAATGTTCAGTTTCCAGCAGCAAGTAACCAGTGTGTGCATTGTCAGGTTTGAAGTAAGGGTAAGCAAGCTAGTTAAGTGGCAAATCTTTTGACTAATCGTGGCAAAACTGTAGCCAGTGTTACAATAAAATTTATTTTCAAATAAACCAAATTAATTCTTGCTGTTTTCAGATGGTTACATAATTTAGTAAGTCTGTGTTAATGCAACATTAACTATAAAGCAACTACAAGAAAAGAAATTTGATTTTAAAATAAAAAAACCTAAAACTTCCATGTATGTGGTATGGCACTCTGAAAGTTTAACATGTTACATAAGCACCTATTAAAATGTCTGGGTTTTAGCTTTGAATTGAAATCAGATTTTAATCCTTCATCACTGTGATGGCATGAGTTATACTATTTTTTCAAAGATTTTGAAGTTGTAAAATTATTGCTAAAAGAAATGCTTATCCTTTTTGGCTGAGTGAAGCAAGGTCCAACACTTGATGGCATTTATTTGCAATGCCATAACTTTGGAATGCTGTGTCGATCAATTTCAAAATTTCAGGGAATGTTCTAGAAATCTATGGCACAAATTGGAATAGGTGCAAATTGGAATATTATTCCTTGATATTCAGGAATATTAGGCTCCCAGACTAATCTCTCTGCCACCTGTGGCTGCTACCTACATACATCAGAGTAGCAGCAGCTTAACTTGCTGTGTGGGAACAGTGTGTGAAGTCTGGATTGCACCAGAAATAAGAGACCTTTACAGGGAAGGATTATAGGGTGGGAATCAGAGATCTGAGGATGGGTGGGGGAATAACTGGCGGGGGGTGGGGGGAGGATGTGCGAGCAGGGAGATGGAATGGGGATCCAGTGTGGACAGGGGCAAGAATGTGAGGGTAGGGGGGAAGCAGCAGGGACTGGAGGGATAGAGCAGTGGTGGTGGAGGGGGAGGAAGCAGCGACTCAAAGAGGAGTGGGGTGCTGGTGGTAGTGGGGGAAGCTGGTACCTGGAGGGCATAGGGTGATCATAGGGGGAAGTGCTCCCCCTAACACACGGTGTGTGTGTGGGGCATAGAAGCAGGGATCTGGAGAGGGGAAAGTAGGGAGGAAGGGGGGGGAGGAAATGAGCACCAGGAATGGGGGCAGGGGGGGGGACACAGAGCCCCTGCCATGGAGGAAGAGTGGGAGACAGTGGTATAGTGGGTAAGGGGACAGGAGTTCCTGAAATAGAGGGGCCGGGGAGGGTGGCACACAGGGAGCTTGGTGGCAGGAGGAATAGAAGGATGCAAGGAGCCTCTAGTGGGTCCAGTGTGCTTGACCTACAGAAATTACAAGTGTGCAGCCCCTTAGTTCTAGAGTTTTTATAGTCTTGTCTTTTTTTCTTTAATATTCACAGGGTCCAGCTACCATGATGGCCTACTTGATAGTTTCAGGCTTTTTCCTTACGCGTCTAAGGAGGCCCATTGGCAAGATGACAATTGCTGAACAAAAATATGAAGGGGAGTACAGATTTGTCAATTCACGGCTCATTACAAACAGGTATGGATTTATTTGTTGACTAACTGTAAATGAAATCTTTGTAGTATTTCAAGGTACTTATTCAAGTAAATTCTAAAACTTAATGAATTAATTTTGAGGAAAATGTTTATATTTCTATGTGGACTAATTATTTAATAACTCCCATATCCATTATTTACTCATTTTAAAAGGCAAACTGTAGTTGAGATACTATAAACCTGTGTCCTAAAGTTGTCTTGTGGTAATATTATGAACTTATCTTTGGTGAGAAGGTAATTAAAATAATGTCTTTTTTTAGAGCTTTGTTTTTATAGCTAACTTTTTCAGGCTGGTCGCTCTGCAAGGATTGTCTATATTAAAAATTAAATGAATTGTCTCTTTTTTTTTTAGTGAAGAAATTGCTTTTTATAATGGGAATTTAAGGGAAAAACAGACGATTCACAAAACCTTTCATAAACTGGTAAGAGCATAAAATACTTGATTATAGCTTAAATGCTAAATTTTCACTTAACCAAATTCTAAGGAATATTGTTATGGTGGTTCATAATGCTGAATTTGTGCTAGTCTTTTTGTTTTTGCCTCAATCCTTCCTTCAGTTCAAAACTGTATTATGAGGGGGAGAAATCTTGCTGCAAACAGTCTGGCACACATGCACCAAATTGATCGTAGCTTCTTAAGGTATGTCTACACAGGGGTAAAAAAACGGGCTACGGGGCTAAATATTGCTGTGTAGACATTCGGGCTTAGGCTGGAGCCCGAGTTCTGGGACCCTGCAAGGGTGGAGGCTACCACCGAAAAGCTCGAACATGCACACAGTGATTTTTCAACCCCAGAGCCCAAATCATCTGACCCAGGCCAGCTGTTGGTTTTGAATTCCTGTGTAGACGTACCCTTAGAAATTTAACTCTAAATTTCCTGGATTTCTAATGAGTTTTGTTAAACTCTGAACTTCTTAAAAGGTGGTGGTGTTGCTCATCCTTCAATTTCAAAGATAACCATTACATCACTGATTGATTTAGTTTCTGTGAACACATGAGTGATTGATCAGGCCTATTTGAGCTTTGAACAGTCTGTGGCACACTGAACAAGAGATGCCGCTATGGGTTACTTGATTAACAACGGACATACCGCTGTTGTGAAATTTACACTGCTGGTGCTTCTGCTCTGCCTCAGTAGTTCTCCTCTGCTTATAGGCTGTAGCTCCAGTATGCACGACAGTTTGCCAGGTAGAACAATCCATTAGCAAGATCTTCCCATAACTCTGGGTCAGTGTTGAAACACCTCAAGGATAACTATAGAGAGTCTTTGAAACATTTCTTCTGGCCTTCCTGAGAGTGCTTTCTCCCCTTTAGCTCACCATAAAAGATCATCTTTGGCAGTCACTCATCTGACATTCTGGTGACTTGGCCTGCCCATCTTACCTGTGATTTCATCAACAGAGTATGGATGCTTGGAATGTCTGCCCACATGTGAACCTCAGTATCTGGAACCTTTTCTTGCTATCTTATCCTCATTAGTTTCCTCACACAACCCACGCGAAAGTGATTCAGCTTCATAGCATGGCGTCTATACACCATCCAGGTTTCTCATGCATACATCAAAGTTGTTGGCAACACAATGGCTTTGTAGACCTTCAGTTTTGTTTGTTGACTAATGCCTCTGCACTCCCACACATTTGTATGTAGTCTGCCAAAGGTGACACTTGCTTTGGCAATTCTGGTATTGGTTTCATCATTGATGGAAACTGCACGTGACCGTGTACAGCTGAGGTAGGTGAACTTGTCGACTGCCTGGAGGATTTGACCATTCACTGTGATAATAGGCTCTACGTAATGCTTTCATGGTGCAGGCTGGTACATCACTTCTGTCTTCCTGATATTGATTGTTACACCAAAATTGTCACAAGCTGAAGAGAAATAGTCCATACCCTGCTGCATGTCAGACTCAGATTTGGCATTCAGGGAACAATCATCAGCAAACAGAAGGTCATGAACAGTCACTTCCTGTACACTGGTCTTTGCCTGTAGTCTCCTCAGATTGAAAAGCTTGCCATCAGTCCGGTATCTGATGCCAATCCCGGTGTCACAGTCATGAAAGGCATCTGTAAGCATGGCAGAAAACAGTCAATTGCCTCCTCACTAATAGATGATTGTTGATTGAGGATATTGTTAAAATGTTCTGCACACCTTTTCAGTATCTTTTCTTTGACAATGAGCAGTGTGGTGCCATCGGCACTCGGAGAGGTTCCTGATGACCTCGGCCCATAGATTGTCCTCAGAGTATCATAGAAGTTCTTCATATCATTTGTGTCTGCATAGGATTAAATCTCATCTGCCTTGTTACTCAGCCATGAGTTTTACATTTCTCTAAATTTGCATTGTACAGTCCTCTTGATGTTTTTAATCCCAGTGTAGACGTACCCTTAGAAATTTAACTCTAAATTTCCTGGATTTCTAATGTTTTAATAAACTCTAAACTTCTTGAAAGGTAGTGTTCATTGAAACTACTGATATGTGCCAGCACTTTAGTGGGGGTTTTGTGTGTGTGTGTGGAATTTGCTACTTAAATTAGTTTTAGCACACAGTATGTAAATTTGCAAGAGTGCTACTGGCCAAGTGAGTGATAATCTCACTAGTGAGACAAGGTGGGTGAGGTAATATTTTTTTATTGGACCAACTTTTGTTGGTGAGAAAGAGACAAACTTTAAAGCAACACAGAGCTCTTCAGGTCCTGTAAAAGATATTACCCCACCCACTTTGTCTCTCTAATATCCTGGGACTGACATAGTTACAATTACACTGCAATCTCACTAGTGTCATACAGAAGATGGCAGATTTTGGAGCAGTCTTGAGGAATGTGCTATTTGGACCCTAATGAAAAGATGACATGTACTAACCTCTGTAGTAGCCCCTGTTAGTTAATTGAGTGACTGCAATGCCAGTCTTGAGAGAGAGCATGCATCTCCTATTCCATAAAGAATTATGGGTGGTGATCCTATTCCTTTGCTGAATACA
This sequence comes from Terrapene triunguis, assembly GCF_002925995.2. Taxonomy (NCBI): domain Eukaryota; kingdom Metazoa; phylum Chordata; order Testudines; family Emydidae; genus Terrapene; species Terrapene triunguis. Next base: position 34,707,010 of record NW_020664561.1, on the reverse strand, counting down.
AGTGGGAAATATGAAGGAAGAAATGAAAGCTATGGACTTTAATTGGCCATACAGAAATGCATGAGGGGCCCACACACTGGCAAAAGTATATAATTTAATTGTTTCCCTAAAATTCTTGATTAGGCCCTCACCTCTCATCTTGATTACTGTGACACACACACACACACCTTTGGACCTTTTTGACACCCATCTTACCTGACTTGGGTCCATTCAAAAAACTGCCACTACGACTCTTTCTAGCCTATCGTTCTGACTGTGGGAACAACCCCCCAGTCTTTGAATCCATTCACTAATTTTCTTTCCCATAACACCAAAATTCAGAATTCATGTCCTCACCTTGAAGGTTTTTCAACTCTTGTTCCATTACCTATCCACTTTTGTTTTTTGCTGCCTTCGCCATCTTCGTTCTGCCAGTGACATGAGATTTTAATATCTCTGTTCACTTCTCCTGTAAACATCTCCACACTTTTTTCCATACTTCCTTGTAAGTGGTACATCCTCCTTGAATTAGTCTGTGAAACTATTAGCCTTTTCATCGAATGCCTCCTCCAGATCCACTTCTGTTGTGACACCTCCAAAAAGGTGAACCAGTTATAGCTAGATGTTTTAGCAGTTAGGATTAGCTGATTTTATTTAATATTTTTTTCATTTCCTGATTATTTGAAACTATAGCTAACCTATCTAACAATGACCTTTATTTCACTACCCAGGTCCTTTCTTTCCATCACTTGCAAACTTTCCTCTCATTTACTGTTCAGTTGTTTGTGTGTTCTTTTAGATTACATTGTAAGCACTTGCTGGTAGGGACTTTGTCTATCTGGATTTGCTCAGTGCCTAACACAATTAGGTCACAATCTTCATTGGGGCCTTCGTGATTTACTGCAAAATAAATGCTTTTTTTAGAATTAAATTTGCTTCTCTATTGTAATTGCAGGGTGCATGGCAAATATTTGTGTATGCTACATTTTTTCACATTTTTTTCCCCAGGTGGAACATTTGCATAATTTCATCTTGTTTCGGTTTTCTATGGGATTCATAGATACTATTATTGCCAAATGTAAGTGTTTTCCCAATGCTATTGGACTGCTATTTATAGTACAAGTAGTGTTACAAATATTTTAATGTGTTCATTTTATGTTCTGATTTAACTTTTCTTGCTAGAAAACATTTACTTTTAAATATTGCAGACCTAGCTACTGTGGTTGGTTACCTGGTCGTTAGTCGTCCGTTTCTGAACCTAGCTCATCCTCGTCATCAAAAGAGTACCCATTCAGAACTCCTAGAGGTAAGTAATGTAGAACAGAAATAAGTAAAATATAGTAATTGCTTGAATTCTGTTAGTTCACATAAGTAAACATAGTTGTATTTTGCTATTTAAGGATTACTACCAAAGCGGAAGAATGTTGTTGAGAATGTCTCAAGCTCTGGGCAGAATAGTCCTGGCAGGCCGTGAAATGACCAGATTGGCTGGGTAAGATTGATCACTGGTATTCAGAGCTGCTTAACACTATTTTATTTTCGATATATGTAGTTCCTATCCTCCATAGCTGTTATTTATAAATGGACTGTAGATTAAAACAAAACAAATGGGGGGAGGGATATCTCAGTGGTTTGAGCATTGGCCTGCCAAACCCAGGGTTGTGAGTTCAATCCTTGAGGGGGCCGCCTAGGGATCTGGGGCAAAATCAGTACTTGGTCCTGCTAGTGAAGGCAGGGGGCTGGACTCGATGACCTTTCAAGGTCCCTTCCAGTTCTAGGAGATATCCTATCTCCATTAATTTAAAAATGTGCACTCATTTTGCACAGTGCAGCAAAAATATAGACATTAATATTAATAACTGTGAGAATATTAGGGAAAATTAATGTTTTCAATTACATTGGTAATTTCTGAGCCTATTAGTAGTTGCAGATGTTTTGAATGTGAGATCAGCAGTGATGGGCAATATGGAAGTAAACCATTTTCCATCTTAATGTAACGTTGTTGGGGAATATTTTAATATGAAAGTTTTACCTTAAAGTGTTTCTAAAGTGTTAAAAATTTCACCATTTTAAGGGCCAGTTTCCTAAACTGCAGAGGTTAGGAGATTAATTTGTTGGAATTAGGAAGCTTTTAATGCCGTTCTGGAGCAAAATTGATTATATTTCAGAGTTTTGCAGTATCCAGTGCTTGAGGTAACCAGCCCAAGACATACAACAAAAAATAAACACACATGTTTTGAAACAGCTTGCATTCAGAAAGTACTGTATCCCAGTCACACTGCAAAAATGTGATTCCAGTTCTTCCTTATTATGATTTTAATTTTGACAATTTAGGGTACTTATTAAAAGTTTATTTTTCTGCGTAACAATAAAATTCTTAAAATATTTCTGAAGATTAATTCTTAATGCATCCTTATTTTAGCTTCACAGCTCGAATTACAGAATTAATGCAAGTACTAAAGGACTTGAACAGGGGCAGATATCAGCGTACTATGATATTGCAACATGAAAAAGGTAATTATGACGGAAGTTTAATGCACAATACTCACACCTTGGCAGACATAAATCTAGTCTCTAATACTTGTTTCTTTTTTTTAAATTTAAGATGGAGATAGAACCCAAACGATTCCCTTGATACCTGGGAGTGGAGAAATTATCAACACTGATAATCTTATCAAGTATGTATAGAAAGTGTAATGTGTAGAAAATGTAAACCTGCTTTTTAGTCTTGCCTTATATCACTATTTTTAATACAGTTTGTTATATATAACGATACTTTATATCCACTTCCTTCTGTACAATGTCTTCAGAATTTCTTCTCAATCCTCACTGCATAAGGCGTTCTACAACCTTAGTACTCTCTACTGTGGACTACTGATACTACCTGTTCTCCAGAATCAATCTCCCTTCTGACCTGGCCTGCTGTCTCCTGGAACATGACTACCCAGATCATTATATTTCCCATTATTTAGACCCCATCTCTTACTAGAATTTCTGCATTGGCTTTCCAACATTCTCCATATACATTTTGAGGCACTTGACAGCTATGGCTTGCCTATATAGTTGTCCTTGTCTTTTTTTACAACCCTTTTAGCGACTTTTACAACCCTTTTAGACTTCTACAACCCTTTTAGCCAAGACTTGCTATATATGCCAGGAAGAAGCTTTCAGTTAATGTTTGTCAAGATACCTCCTACTCTTCTTTAAATTAAATTAATTTTTTTTTTTTTAAAATCCAAGAAACAGTCCAGTTCTGGCCACGTGCAACTCTATACCTTCATAGCACCTGCTTGTGTTCTAGTATCCTGTTCTTCCACAGAGTTGACCAGTTGGTAAAGAACTATACATAATACTGGTAGTAATGTGTCAATTTTACCCATAGGTTTGATCATGTTCCATTAGCAACGCCTAATGGAGACATTTTGATTCGAGACCTTAATTTTGAGGTAAGTTCTACGATATAAATCTTCATGTAACACTTCAAAAATGAAGGTGACTATTTCCCACAAACGTATTCTGTGTTATGAACAATCAAGAATAAGAACAAAAGATGCGTGTAGGATAGAGATACTGTCAGTGTGGTGGTCATATTTTTTTTTAAATTAACTATGATAATAACATTGGGCTATTAAAATGGATTTTTTTTCAAAATTTTATTTCCTTTTCACAGTTAATGCTTGTTTATATGTATACCACTTTTTAACATTTTGCTTGGCAATGGCATTAAAACTTAAAAACTATTTCACTTTGGGCTCTCCTGCACTAGCACGATGCTGTGGTACTACACACTCACAAAACTTGTCTTGAAGTGTCTGTGTGTATTTCAACTTCCAGTTTTAGGAAACCAGCAATTTTATCTATCTTTGGGAATTTATATGTGACTTGTTCAAATATCAGTGCTACACCACTGTATATGACACAAAAAGTATAAAAATGATGAATACATACAGTAATTTTTTGAAAAAATCTACATGAGTAGAAAGGAATAAATGCTTGTAAATCTATTGTAAATAAATGTTTTCATTATATTTAAAAACTTCCCCCTCTTTTCTACTCAAACACGCATTTTGGATCTAAACTAGTTGAAAGTATTCCACTTATGTAACTATGAGTAGAAATTACTGATCTTTTCCTTATCATAGCATTTCTGCATCTACAAATATATAGCAGAAGTTTACACACAATAGCATAAATAATTTAACCTAAGATGTAAACAAATGAAAAAACAATTTATGGAGTAGTAGAGGGAGAAAGAATATGAAAAGAAAGTGTTACTGGATATTAGTCTGCCTAATTAAAATGTTAACAGACATTATCAGTGAAGTGTTCTTTATGATAAAAACCTGTTTGTGCCAACAATTAACTTACACTCTGTTATTTCATCTGGTGTAAGATTGATTGTGTCAGCTCAGA